>NC_139623.1:1761254-2058754 GCF_964638095.1 Poromitra crassiceps
GTAATCCAGGTCACCAATGGTTACCATGTAAACATTAAAGTGGGCAGAAACATGTAGTAATGCAATGTGACTGACACCCCTATCAGCCAATCAGAGTGGGCTGTGTGGTAGAGCTCTGTTGATAGCTGCAGCAGGTGCCCTGAATCACTGAGATGAAGGTGACTGCTGGAGAAAGCAGAAATGCAGGTTTGTGGAGCTGGTTTTAACATCTTACAATCAATTCAATCTATAATGTTTGAACTTGAACTTGCCAATACTTGACAGAAACCTGTTGAATCTAAACTCTGAAGCTGAATTGGTGAGTTATTGTTTGTGTGTTTGCACCCCCCCCCCCACACACACACACACACACACACACACACACAAAACACACACACACACACACACACACACACACACACACACACACACACACACACACACACACAGCCCCTGGTGCAAGAGATGAGCCAGGGAATGGGATTACTCTCACAAAAAACTACACTTCCCAAGATGCAGCAGCAAAATGGCCGCTCATTACCAGATTGAGAACACCTGAAAAGGAATACATTCTCTCAGTCATACATTCAAACAGACAGCAACCAGAAGCACCAAGCTCTACTCAGAGTTTAATTTCAAAGACGCCAATGGTCGGTGAATATGTTTACATTCCTGTTGTTTTAAAATGCTGCTTAAATGTTTGATGCAATGCTGCTTAATTTATTTGTTAAATTGCTTCAATTGGAAGGAACCATTGTATTGCAGCACTGATTTCATTTTTGTGTTTGCATCTTTGAATTCATATTGTGTTTTAGTTTAATAAGTTAAAAGCATAAGTTAAAAGTATAAATTACGAAAGAATAACACAAAGTTAAAAATGTTAAATTTATGTTTAAAACGCTACTAAAAATGTGGACATGAATGTACCATGTTAATGTTAATGTTTGAACTTGAAGTGATTGGTTGCGCCTTTACTGATCTGTAGATATCCACCGTGCCAATGGTGCCCTGTTGAATCTAAACTCTGAAGCTGAATTGGTGAGTTATTGTTTGTGTGTTTGCATCCCCCCCCCCCCCCCCCTGGGAAGATGGGTGGAGCTATGGGTATAAAAATTTGAAATGTATTCCTATCTTATGTGTTTAATTAAAGCCAAGTAAGATGTTAAGAGTTTTGGCCTTAAAGGGACACTCCACCGAAAAACAATGCTGATTTATTTTGCACATCTCACACATCCGAAAACAGTTTAGCAGGCATTCATTTAGTTTGACACTTATTGAGTTGATTTGTGAAAGGTATAGTTTGGTTTATTTGAAGTGTGGTACTATGCGGTACTTGTAATGTCTAAACTTTTAATGCCACCTGCTGTGACACCCCCCCCCCATTCCCACACACACACACACACACACGTGTGAGCCACCTAATTGACTCAGGGCTTGGAGACTCGGACTCATATTCCCATAATCCATCACTCCCTGGGTGGCTATTCACATGCAACCACCACCATTCTGAATGAAGGACGCCACTTCGAAAAAGTAAGTCTACTATCTTTTTTTGCACCCTATGCCACAGTAGTGACATTAGATAAAACATACAATATCATGCAAAAACAAAATGCCACCTACTGAACCTTGGCCTTGAATCTTTGAATTTGAATTACATACTCCAGATTTTCTAAAGTCAACCTATATGCAAATAGTGTCATGTCAATGTGAAGTTATAAAAGCTAAACATACTACTTCCTATGACTAATTTGTCTGTTTATGCCATGCTCTTCCACAGATCAACATCACTTGCAAAGTAATCAATCTGGTAAAACCCACAACTGAAGCAACAACCTGAGCCGGCACCACCATGAATACAACAACCTTCCTCCTCAGTGATGCAACTGGAACCATTGACCTAGCTGCGTGTAGGGATGGGTATCGTTCAAAATTTTTCGATTTCGATACCGTTTCGATACTTTGATTTCGATACCGGTTCCTGAACGATACTTTTTTCGATACCAATTTTTAGAAAAATTCAAGTTTTACAGCAGAAAAAAAACCTACTGTATTTAACATAACTTTAAGTTGTCTAAACTTATTACTGTCCCCACAAAAAACTACTACAAGTACTACAAAGGAAATAAATGTAAAACAAATAAATCAGTGCAATAGTTTTCAGTGCAAAACGGAGAGTTGCAAATGAGTGTTTCATATTCACTGATGCAACAGAACGCTATTCTTGTCCAAACTGATGAGATGGCTTCATGCATGGAAGACAATAGTTGAGCATTGACTAGCCTATCAATAATGGCACAAAGTGAATCCCATTTATATTCAACAAACTATCATGACATAAGCGTTTGTTAACGATTTGCTAAAAATACATAATGGGCGATAACTGCCCGCTTGCATATAACGTTAACACTAATTAATTGAACATCTAACGCTAGCATTGCAGATCAGTGTTTAATGCTCACTGCTGCAACAGAACGTCATTCTTGTCAAAACTGATGAGACAGCTCCAGAGAGAGCTCCTTCATGCATGGAAGACAATAGTTGAGCATTGACTAGCCTATCAATATAGCCTTATTAAATGGCACAAAGTGAATCGCATTTACATTCAACAAACTATCATGACATAAGCGTTTGTTAACGATTTGCTAAAAATACATAATGGGCGATAACTGCCCGCTTGCATATAACGTTAACACTAATTAATTGAACATCTAACGCTAGCATTGCAGATCAGTGTTTAATGCTCACTGCTGCAACAGAACGTCATTCTTGTCAAAACTGATGAGACAGCTCCAGAGAGAGCTCCTTCATGCATGGAAGACAATAGTTGAGCATTGACTAGCCTATCAATATAGCCTTATTAAATGGCACAAAGTGAATCGCATTTACATTCAACAAACTATCATGACATCAGCGTTTGTTAACGAGTTGCTAAAAATACACAATGCCCGCTTGCGCATAACATTACCGCGCCAATTAATTAAACGATCTAATGCTAGCTACAACTCACAGCCAGACTGTCAGACTGAGGGATCTGATAACCGCTAACATCAACAACAAACTTGCGGTAAGCTGACCCACCTCTCGATTATTTCTCGTCTGTGGAAACCAGTCCCAGCTCCACTTGTCTCCGCACCGCACGCTGCCTGCCTCAACAAACACACACCGGCTAAAGTGGGCGTAACTTTCCCTGCATGCTTCTACATGACAGCCAATCACCAGCCGTATTAGAGCATGGTGTGCAAGCATGTCGCATGCTTATAGGCTCAATGACGCTGTTTTGTTTTGGTATCGAAAATTGGTATCGATTGACAAGGGAGGCTTCGATACCCCTTAGTATCGATGTTTTCATTTCGGTGCCAAGTAAGTATCGAAACTCGATACCAATCCCTAGCTGCGTGGGGGTACTGTAAACCTGACATTGACGACTGGTACCACCTGACCAACCTATCCATACATGCATACAAACCAATACATATCTGACAACCACCCCAACCACAACATCAACATCCACCACTGCACTTGAATCATACACAGAACCACCACCACCCACCACTCAAAGCATCTATGGTGAAGTCTCTTCTGCCACCGTCACAAACAAGTACTTCTGTTTTTGGCACCTATCACTACTGTAAACTTTGACTCACATACAAATGTCACAAATGCAATCAACGCCATAAAACAGAAACCGCAAAACACATATCCAATTCTCTCTGTCCATCAATAACCAGGAAACATCATACACCATCCCACTCGCACTTATCACACCACTGCTTACAAAATCACCAACTCAAATGACTACAGATGAAATGGAAGAAGCTATCCTCATGCTCAATCACATCTGAGTTGACATAATAGACAAATCATAGCCCTGACTCAGACTTGACTCCAAGACTCAACAGTCCCTCCACACAGTCCAGAAACCCCGACAGCCCCACACAAGGACAAAATGGATTGATATATTTTAAGTTTTTCATTTCATAAAAACTATTATTTGCAATAAAAACTTATTGTTTGAATCATATATCTGCCTCCTTTGCTGTCTTTTGTCCCAGTTTTTTATGCATTATATCCTAACTCCTTTAGTCAACCTTGAGCTTACACTTTTATTGCCAACTTTTAGATGTCCACTGTGCCCAAGCTTACCCTTTTAAAACATCTGAATAACAGACAAGTAACTTGTTAACTGATAACCTATTAAGCCACTAACAGTTTGACTTAAAGGGTGATTTACACAACCTGAATATTAATCTTGTTATATCTATACAGAGACACTATGAATGTACCATGTGGAGTATCTAGTAATAGTTAGGATTTTAGATTAATTTCAAGACAAATGGTTCAAATTCTGGCCTTGTGCTTATGCAGACCAGATTTATGACTACCACCACTACTACAAAAGCATTGGCTTTTCATTGTGATCAACCAATTACTTAGATCACCATTCAGGAACAGTTTGTTTAATCCTTTCCTCACTGAGCACATCTATAACCATGATCAGAAGTGTACAGTAGAAGCAGCACACTATCTTCATCCAATGGACTCGGAACACCACAAAAGCAACACCTCAGTAAGCTGTCCACTCATGGCTAACACATCTAAGCTTATCAGGAAGCTAGGATTTGAAATTATGACAGTTTGCCTAGAAAAAGTCCATTGCTTAATAAGCCTCTTTGACAGCCACCATTTGGCTTACCAACCACCACTGCTACTTACTACATATTACTTGCAAACTTGGTACACTTGTGCACCTATCAACTCTGACTAAATGTGCAATTCAGTGTCTATATTATCTGACATATAACCCCCAAGTCACCAGAAGCTTGGACCCCGCATCGCCGCTTGCGGCTATATTTATTATTATTATCATTATTACTAGAGCTGGGTATTGGTTCAAATTTCAAGAATCGATTCGATTCCGATTCACAAGGTTGCGAATCGATTAATTTCGATTCGATTCGATTCGATTCCGATTCGATCAATTTTCAATATTGATTTGGTTAGTGATACCAAAACGTGGTTTTTGAGCTGTACCCTGAATTACATGACTGTCCAGTTATGTAACACAGGGGTTTCCAACCAGCCAAGTAGATACATGGGGGAAAAAAGTTGCAGACCTGTTGTCAATTTTAATGGTTTTAGTTACACATATATTTACTCACCACGTGGTGACAAAGGGTAAATAACAGCCTTTTCATCTGTCAATAAAGACACTTTCACAATTATGCACAGTGATTTGATTTCAGCCTATATAATTTCTAAAAGTAGATATTAATAATGATCAAACATTTCCATTCATGTAGCCTACAGTATTTATGTTTTTGTTTCAACTACAAACACAATTAAACGTCAACTTGAAACTATGTTTCAACTACCACACACAGCACAATATTTTAGCCTGTTTAGTAAATTTTTTTTTTTTTTTTTTTTTTTTTAATTAAAAAAAAAAATCGATCTCTGGACATATGAATCGATAATCGAGGATTAAAATGAAAATCGATTAAAAATCGGAGAATCGATTTTTTGAACCCAGCCCTAAGAGAGCTGGGTATTGGTTCAAATTTCAAGAATCGATTCGATTCCGATTCACAAGGTTGCGAATCGATTAATTTCGATTCGATTTGATTTGATTCGATTCCGATTCGATCAATTTTCAATATTGATTTGGTTAGTGATACCAAAACGTGGTTTTTGAGCTGTACCCTGAATTACATGACTGTCCAGTTATGTAACACAGGGGTTTCCAACCAGCCAAGTAGATACATGGGGAAAAAAAGTTGCAGACCTGTTGTCAATTTTAATGGTTTTAGTTACACATATATTTACTCACCACGTGGTGACAAAGGGTAAATAACAGCCTTTTCATCTGTCAATAAAGACACTTTCACAATTATGCACAGTGATTTGATTTCAGCCTATATAATTTCTAAAAGTAGATATTAATAATGATCAAACATTTCCATTCATGTAGCCTACAGTATTTATGTTTTTGTTTCAACTACAAACACAATTAAACGTCAACTTGAAACTATGTTTCAACTACCACACACAGCACAATATTTTAGCCTGTTTAGTAAAAAAAAAAAAAAAAAAAAATTTTTATTTTTTTTTTAAATTAAAAAAAAAAATCGATCTCTGGACATATGAATCGATAATCGAGGATTAAAATGAAAATCGATTAAAAATCGGAGAATCGATTTTTTTAACCCAGCCCTAATTATTACTACTACTACACCCGGTGCGCACACTGAATAGGCATTTTAAAAGTTAACGTCGAGCCCTGCTTCCAAGGTGAATCTTCGGCATAATCTTCTAGTGTGTGGGGTTGTGTTTGAACAGACGCGATTGTGTGTGTGTCCCAAGATTGAAATGTTAAAAAATCGGCTCTCTCTGTCCTGTAGTGTGTGGGCTCTCAAGATTTTTATAATCTTCAAGAATTTGAAAATCCTGTAGTGTGGGGTAGGCATAAGCTGCGAGCCCTTGAGAGTTTTTGGATTTTGGCGACAACAGCTGGGAGCAGGGCTAATTAGCCTGATTGGAGATGGGCAGCACCAGGCAAGGAATGCCAGGCCTTCTACTTAGAGCTACCTGCCCTGACAGTCAGCAGAGCTAGAGCCAGAGCTACTCCACTCTCCTCCAGAGACCAAGCTGCTCTCACCTTTGTCTTTTGTTTTACACTGACAACACACACCACACATTTCCCACTGCACCCATACACTTCCAGACACCACTGATACTGACTACCACACTCCATTGTACTTTCTGTAGCATAGTGTTGTCACGGTACTCGGTACTTCGGTACTTGGACGGTACTACATTGCTACGGTACTGAACGGTACCTGTTTTTCATGGTACCGAGGGTACCGAATTTACTATTTAGTTTGCCACCATGGCTTGGCTTCATGGACCCAGCCGCCAGCTAACGTTAGCCTGTCTGCCTGAGCAACACACATACATACTGCGCATACAGCCCCGCGCACTTCCGGGACTACGGTGTCCCCGAACGTCCACACGTAATCGCGAACAGTCATTCACAGCTTGTATGTTGACACAAGCAGTGCGCACAGGCGGCCGGCGAAGAGAATGGCTACGGCTGCAGCAGGAGCGGCTGCTCCTATTCCAACAACTCAACTTGTTGAGAAGAAGAATGCAAAGAGTCGCATTTGGAAATATCATTCCCCAAAGCCCCATCTGCAAAAAGTGTGAAAGGGAGTTCCAAACCAAACAATCTCGCCAAGCAGCTGAAAGACAGGCACCCAGACCTGTTCAAATAATTCAAGGTGGGTTACTTCTTTCAAACGGTGTAAAATAACACGTTTAACAACATATCAAACAGACCTTATCCTGTCACATTCGTTTTTGGGATAGCTGGCAATGCATTGTGTAACCAAAAAACGTTTGCGCTAACGTTAACGTAACGTTAACGTGTTTTGTAATGGAATCATTGTGGGACCCGGCTAATACCTGGTACAGCGTTAGCTAGCATAGTGTAACGCGTGTGCAATGCAATGTTTGTAATGGAAACATTATGGGACACGGCTAATAGCCGAACTTAGCCTTAGTTCAACATGGCATCAAAATAAATACAAGCTTCAAATACAAGCTACAAGGTGAAACATGTCCGTGAATTAAAACTAGCTACATAAAATTGCTTGCACTCTACATGTGTGTATGTGCAGTTGTCTCTATCATCTCTTTATTTTAGTAAATCTCACTGACGTTACTTTCCATTTAACAGTATGCGAGAGATGAAGATGAAGAGGAAGGCACAAGTCGCGGAGCCCAAAAGACCACCCAGCAGACAATTCCTGATGTTTTTGAAAAGCAGAGGAAATATGACTCACATGAAGCAAGAAAGTGTGATAGGGCATTGGCAGAATTCCTATGCATCGATCAAATACCAATATACACCGTTGAAAAAAAAGGATTCCAGCAATTCTGTGAAATAAATTAAATTATAATATTTAATATAATAATAAAATTAAATACTTGAGGGCTACATGCCACTGGTGTTGCACTGTCTGTACTCACTGCCATACAGAGTTGAATGTAAGAAGAAGTAAGCAGAAGCACATTGTTTTGTTTTAAAGTTGAAGGCTACATGCCATTTGTTCATTGGAAATGGTTGCATACTTTAATAAAGGAGAATATGTTCAAGAAATATCAGTCTGTTTTTTTTACCGTGGTACCGAAATTGGTATCGAGTACCGTGGAAATTCACTAGTACCGGTACCGACTACTGAATTATTGGTACCGTGACAACACTACTGTAGCATATTCTTTACTTTTTCCTTGGGTTTTGACATAAATTCAGTTTATTGTTTAAAAGTCCTCGTGTACATCTCCCTCTTTTGTTGTGGCCTACGAGCCGGTCATAACAAACGTGGGGGCTCTGTCCGTTTTGAGTAGAGCTAGGATGTTGGTTTTTGTTTAAAAAATGACTTTGGGTGGATTTAGGCCATGTCCACACGAAGACGAGTTTAGGTGTATCCGCTAAAGTTTTTTCTCATATGGACGTTTTGTCCAGATGGAACCAGCGTTCTGGGAGTATACGTTCTGGGAGAATACGCTAATTTTTTAAACCGGGTCCCAGAGTGAACAAATCTGAAGACGCCACCCTTACATTTCCGTGTTTACAGCCCATACGCATCTTTCCTGAACTGATTATGCCATAGCCCCACCTCTCTGCCAGCAACAGCTACTGAGCCTGTTGGGGATCTTGCAGCAAAATATAATGCTCCTCTATTACCACCGTCAGCAACAAGTGGAGAACAGGTGTACAACATGGGCTCCACAGCTGCCTCTTCCCATCCACCCCTCCCCTCCCTTCATCAGATATTTCCCAGAAAGCTTAGCGGTGGCTAAGTTTTTACAATAACACAAACAAAATCAGGCTAAATGTGTTAAATAGAAATATGTATTTTTAATACAACATGCAATTCTGGAATATTTGAATATTGGACAAAATGAAATGAAATGAAATATAAAACCTGAGTGTAACACACATACTCGGGATGCTCTATATATAGCCCTCGCAAATACAAGGTATATAGTGAAGTGAGAGGTTTGACGACCACACGGTTGCACTGTGACTGAGACGTCCACTCCAACAAAACTTTAGCTTACTTGACACCACTTTTTCAATAAAAACACATTTATGCTATGACTTTATAAACTGTATATTTATGTTGCATCATTTAGCCTGTGCTGTGATGTGCAGGAGCGGCCAATACGCTGGGATGTGTTTGCAACATATGTCTAAAGATCATGGAAGTGGCTGGTATCAGGAACGTCACCGATAGTTAACGTTCTATATTGTAGGCTACAGGGAGACCATCAGCCCTGCTGAATAGCTCTGCATTTGCCTGTATAGGTTTAATCATTTTATTCATCGACATGGCAAACCTCGTCTAGAGACTCTAGAGTTGAGATACAGAGGCTAGTAATAGTACCCCGCAAAGCCAAGGGTTTAAGCTGCTCGCTACAGTAATATACACATTATAGACTATGTGCGCCCCTAGTGGTTGAATGCCATTATTGACGAGATTGTCTTATTCTCTGTTTTTGGTGTACTTTGTGGCAGCGTTACAGCGCCACTTACCGGCCTGGCATATATACTACAGCGGTTTCAGTGGTATTATTCAGTGGTTTCATGTGGATACACACATTTCTTGAAACGATTCCGTGTTTATGGAAAACTTTTCTTAAACTAAAAAAAAAAGATCGGTTCCGTCTCCATGTGGACATGGCTTTAGTCGGGTGCTTTTTGGAACGCGGTGAATAGCCCGTGTCTTGTTTAATTGTTTGGCAGTGCTCTCCTGTGGGGGTGACGTCACCTGTTGGGATTCCCTCTGGTGGCTGTCACGTATGTAACCTTATATGGGGAGGTTAGTGTGCCGGTCATAACACTAGACACTCCATTTAAACTTTAAACCAGTTGTCACCTTAAAGGGATACGCCAACATTTTGAGAGTTTAGACTAGAATGTAGATCCCTTTATTTTCACTCTGTGTGCAGTAGAAACCGCGGTAGAGCTCTCACTGCTACTTAGCTTAGCGCTACAATGGCAGTCTATGGAACAGCTGCCTACTCCCGTTCAGTCACACAAAATACACATTCCAACAGCGCCAGAAACACTCACATGCACCTGTTGTGACTTGTGTACTCACCACGCAATGAAATAATAATCCAAAGTTACGTGAAATGGTCATTTTTGTAGTAAATCCACACACTGAGATCTAACAAAGACTAACCGAACTAACATAACCAAAGTTACTACCTCATTTTTAGAACAAAGTGAGAAAAAACACGCTTCAGCTGACAACGCCAGACCGGTGCCTCTCAGACAAAGGGACTGAGTTAAACTAGTGAAACTAAAGGATCTGGATCTCCCCACTCAGCCCACCGGCTACTGCACACACTGCTCAAACTCATCTGACACTAAGGAGTTCACACACCCACCCACGCACGGGCAAAAAGTTTAAAATAAACTCTTTTATCAAATGTAGCAGTACCCATGTTGTATATATGCTCAAATGTCCGTGCGGTTTGGTGTATGTGGGACAAACCAAGCGCGCCCTCAAGGCTAGAATAGCCGAACACAAGACGGCCATTCAGACCAAGAACTCCGGCTATGCAATGGCACAATGTCACTATGACCAGGCCAACCATGGATCCGTGGCTTCCCTTAAATTCTGGGGCATAGAAAAAATCCCCCCTCCACCAAGAGGGGGTGATATTGTCAATAAACAAAAATCATTTTGGATCCACACACTGAACACTGTTGAGCCATTTGGACTTATTGCTGTGTTATTTCTCTATATGTATTGTTTTTAATCGTGTTTTGCACTCCTCTCCTCTTGGAGTAGGCTATGTGTTAACCTTTCATTGGCTGTGTGTTGATGATGTAATAACCATGCTGCACCAATGAGTCTTGCTTTATTCAGTGGTGGGAGGACTTAAACCAGTCATTTGCACTGCACCCTGTTTGACTCTGAAGAAGACACCTGTGTGTGTCGAAACGTCAGTCTTTGTTTGCACCTATTAAAATTGCCTAACTTTGACCGTGTGCTCCAGATCCTTTTGTTTCACTAGTATTACTACCTCATTTGCCATGAGGCGCATGCGCTGTACTGATGACAGGGCGTGCTACGGATTCCAATACAATGCTCCCCAGTAGGTTTTCCCATGGGCATATACGTATATGCACAAGCAAACCCACAGACAGTACACAGACAAATAGGCATAATACAACTTCTCAATCATGATATCACATGTTCAACTTGCCAATCAATGGATACAGAGTGCAAACACTCACCTGTACTGTAGAGCTGATTTCAGCAGCAAACCCTCCAGTGACTGGTGCCTCATGACTGATGATCAAGCGTCCGGTTTTCACCACTGACTGAAAAACACAAAGATACTGGTAATTACAATCATACCAGGTGACGTATTGGGCTCACTCGCTGTGTCAAACCAGGGCTTTCTCTCAAAGACACACATCACCTGCAAAATGAAAATAAATGAAGTTGAAGCTTCCTTGTGTATCAGAGAACAGATGTATTGGTGTTGGGTGCATGGATTGCAAAGACGAGGAAACATGCATATGGTGCAGTTTTAAAACAGGAAACGGTGTCACAGGACCGGGCCGGACGAACTGGCTCTTCCTGGTGCTCGGCAAACAACAAAACACACACACACACACACACACACACACACACACACACACACACACACACACACACACACACAAAAGATGTCCATGTACACAAATCAATAGATTACAGTTTCATGACTGCCAAGACAAACTTTCGTGAGACCAGGTTGATCATTTAAAATCATAGTCCAATGCAAACAATTATGTAGTTTTCTGCATAACTAGAAGTCTTGCGCACTTCGCACGCTCCTTTCTAGCGTCCCTTGCACAGTGCGTGTGCATGCCCGCTCAGCTAGCATTGCTCATTTCTCCTGTGCCTTGTTGGTTTGCCCTTGAGGTCTTGCCCGCTTCGCAGACTTGCAGACGCAACTCACACGCTATATGCGTGTTCTCCCTGCCTCGCATGCTTGCAGAGGTAGCTCGGCCACTGCGCGGCCTCCCCCCCCCTCAACTACATGCGCAGTTGATAGATAGATAGATAAATACATAGCTTTATTTGTGCCGCAGGAAACTTATTTTCAGTCAGTACATGTTACATGAACATTGGTGATCACATCATACATCTTCCAAGAACAAGACGCATAACATACACCATAACATACACCCCCCTCCATCCATCCCCACCAATATCCCAATACATATAACACAATACATATACAGAGATACATATAACATACATATAACACAAACTGACACATACATATAACACATACATATAACACATACATATAACATACATATAACACAAACTGACACATACATATAACACATACATATAACACAAACGTAGGGTAAGGTAAGGTCTGCATTTATACAAGGTCAACGGGGCATTTTGTTCAGGGTAGCTATTGCTGAGGGGACAAAACTTTTACCAAATTGTGCTCTTCTGCATTTCAGTCACCTGTATCTACGGCCTGATGGCAGTAGTGTGAAGTGTAGGTTGAGTGGGTGATCAGTGTTGTTCACTATTGTGAAGTGCGAGGCGTTTGATGGCCATGTCGTTCATGTCTGACAGATTAGGTGTGGGTGAGTAGAGGATTTTGAAGGCAACATGGGTGATCTTGGTGAGTTTGTTTTTGTTGGATATGGTCACCATGGTGTAGAAGCAGAGGGAACAGTACAGGAGGATGGGTTGAATTATGCTTTTGTATAGCAGTAACAGGAGGTGGGGGGCAACAGAAAGTGCTCTGAGTTCAAGGATGACATGGAGTCTCTGCTGGGATTGTTTGTAGATATCAGTGATGTGTTGGTCAACGCTGAGTTTAATGTCCAAAGTGAGGCCAAGATATTTGAAGTTGTTGACCTGTTCTACTGTCTTGCCATGAATGGAGGTGGGGTTCAGTCCAGTGAGGGGTGTGTTTGGTGTATTAATGACCAGTTATTTTGTTTTTTCTACGTTCAGATGGAGGTAGTTGTCCGTGCACCATTGTGTGAAATGAGAAATGGAGTGTCATTGAGTAGTCCCAGTATGGCAGTGTCATCAGAGTATTTGTAGTAGATGGTGAAGTATGACAGTGTCATCAGAGTATTTGTAGTAGACGGTGAAGTATGGCAGTGTCATCATAGTACTTGTAGTAGACGGTTATGGTGTATGGCAGTGTCATCAGAGTATTTGTAGTAGATGGTTATGGAGTATGGCAGTGTCATCAGAGTATTTGTAGTAGACGGTTATGGTGTATGGCAGTGTCATCAGAGTATTTGTAGTAGACGGTTATGGAGTATGGCAGTGTCATCAGAGTATTTGTAGTAGACGTTATGGAGTATGACAGTGTCAGAGTATTTGTAGTAGACGGTTATGGAGTATGGCAGTGTCATCATAGTACTTGTAGTAGACGGTTATGGAGTATGACAGTGTCATCAGAGTATTTGTAGTAGACGGTTATGGAGTATGGCAGTGTCATCAGAGTATTTGTAGTAGACGTTATGGAGTATGACAGTGTAATCAGAGTATTTGTAGTCAAGTCAAGTCAAGTCAAGTTTATTTATATAGCCCTAATTCACAAGCATGTCTCAGAGGGCTTCACAGAAAGTATGTCTAGCTGATTCTAGCTAACACACAGTAACAAGAATATACAGAATAAAGATAACATTTGAACATTTGAAGAAAGCAGGAGAGTGGAGGAGGGAGGGAGAGGGAGGAGGGAGGAGAGGGGGGAGGTGGGGAGAAAATAGGAAATGTGGAGAGGTGGGAGGGCGCAGGGGAAGGAGAGCAGTGGGAATGTGAGAGAGGGGAGAGGACAGAGAGGAGGAGAGAACAGAGAAGGAGAGGTGGAAGGGTACAGGGGAGGTAGAGTAGAGGTAGGGTCTAGGGTGGAGGGAGGGAGGGAGGAGAGGGGGGAGGTGGGGAGAAAATAGGAAATGTGGAGGAGGAGAGAACAGGGGAGGAGAGATGAGGGTGCAGGGGAGGGAGAGCCAGGGTAGGGGTAGGGTCTAGGGTTGGGGGAGGGGAGGGAGTAGGATACGGGCCTGGATTAGGGCGAGGGTGGGGAGAAATGGGAAATGTGGAGGAGGAGAGAACAGAGAAGGAGAGGGTGCAGGGGAGGGAGAGCAGGGGGAATGTGAGAGGGAGGAGAGGGCAGAGAGGAGGAGAGAACAGAGAAGGAGAGGTGGGAGGGCGCAGGGGAAGGAGAGCAGTGGGAATGTGAGAGAGGGGAGAGGACAGAGAGGAGGAGAGAACAGAGAAGGAGAGGTGGAAGGGTACAGGGGAGGTAGAGTAGAGTCTAGGGTAGAGTAGGGTCTAGGGTGGAGGGAGGGAGTAGGATACGGGCCCGGATTAGGGCGAGGGTGGGGAGAAAATGGGAAATGTGGAGGAGGAGAGAACAGAGAAGGAGAGGTGGGAGGGTGCAGGGGAAGGAGAGCAGGGGGAATGTGAGAGAGGGGGGAGGACAGAGAGTAGAGGTGCAGGGGAAGGAGAGCAGGGGAAGAAGAGCAGGGGGAATGAGAGAGAGGGGGGAGGACAGAGGGTAGAGGTAGGGTCTAGGGTGGAGGGAGGGAGTAGGATACGGGCCCGGATTAGGGCGAGGGTGGGGGGAAAATGGGAAATGTGGAGGAGGAGAGGACAGAGAAGGAGAGGTGGGAGGGTGCAGGGGAAGGAGAGCAGGGGGAATGTGAGAGAGGGGGGAGGACAGAGAGGCAGAGAAGGAGAGGTGGGAGGGTGCAGGGGAAGGAGAGCAGGGGGAATGTGAGAGAAGGGAGAGCAGGAAGTGGCAGGGATTCAGGAAAATAGGGGAGAAGAGGAGAAGGAGCAGAGGGGGGGGAGAATGAGGAGAGAGCAGGAGAAGGGAGGGGGGGGCGGTGGGATGTGGGGGAGGAAAGAGCATGGAAAGAGAGGAGAACAAGAAGGGGGAAGAAGGGAAGAAGCGGGGAAAGGGGGAAAGAGAGGGGGGGGGGAGAAGATCAGACAACTGACTACTCTAAGCATTAACCAGAGCTAACTGGGACATAGTATCTAGCTAATCTACAGCCTAATCTGGCCTATCCTACCCTGCTCTAGTCTGATTTTAGCCTGAACACTAACAGGTCAGCCTTAGGCTGTAGCTAATCTATCGCCTACCTAAGCTGTTCTAAACCAACCGGCAGCCCTCGGCCAGTGATGAAGAGCACCGATGCCCCCCGACCCGGCCCCCGCCCACATATGGCGTGGGAGGGAAGGCGAAGCCGGGACACAGCGGCACCCCCTCACCCCCAGTGAACGCAAGAAAACCTTTCCACCATATGGATCGCCGCATGGATTGCCCCAGTGACTTGGCTGAGGAGGAACCTTGTGAGGTCGTTGTGCTAGGGGCCAATTGCTGCGGCCCAGGCGGACCCAGCCCCCACGCGACCCGCCCCCCCAGCCCCCAGCCACCAGCATAGTGACTGAGAGCGTGAGAGCAGGCCACGCGGGGGACGGGCCCACCCACCAGGCCACAGCAGCGGACCCCCATCTGGGGACTCCCCTCCGAGACAGGCCGAGAGATGCCGGGCTAAACCATGCACAGAGTTTCCGATAATGAAACTCTGTGAATGGTTTATTATGGAAATAAAATGTACAAGAGAACAGAAAATTGAAAATGTAAAAAAGAGTCCAACAGAAGGGATATAAAAATGTAATTTTTAAATTATCCTAAGATCAGGGAAGGGAGTTGAAAATCTAAAAAGTAGAGTCCAAAAAGAAATAGAAAATGCAGTCTTTAAGTGTTCGTAGGTTTAGAGAATACTAGTTAATTAGCTAGGTGACAAAAAGGGTAACAAGATTGGGAGTTCCATGAGGATGATCTGAGGAATCCATGAGTCCGCGTTGGTGACATGGATTAAGAGGAGGGGAGGGGAGGATAGGAGTCGGAGGTGGTGATTAAGGGGAGGGGAGGATAGGAGTTGGAGGTGATGAGGCTGGGGGGGGGGGGGGGGGGGGTCCCCCCCTTCCCTTAGGCAGGCAGGTGACCAGGATGATGAGGATAGGGGTCGGTGGTGGTGAAGAGCCCGGGGTGTCAGACAGTAGATGGAGTAGCGGGTAGATGGCCTAGGGTGACGACAGGTGGCTAGGGCGATGACGGCCGGACCTAGGGCTGCAGCGGCGGGGGTGTACGTCAGGCCAATGAAGGACACCTGAGGGGGAGAGAGAGAAGAGAGCGGGGGAATCTGCGCAGAGGTGGAACTAACTCTATAGACAACAATAGAATTAGGTCAAAACAAAATTTATTAGGATTTTATTTTATTTTTTTATTTTTTAGGATGACTAATACTATACTGCTAATTCAGGTCTAAGTACCACCTAACACCACTGTCAATGATTCGGCCCTGTTTAGCGAACCTTAATCATGACCTACAACAAACAAAACTAAATTAGGTCAAGTCTAAGTTTATACTGATACTGCTGGCTTGTGATTGCCCGCTCAGCAGTTCAGGACTAGTTTTTTTCACCAGCTATTAGATTTTGTATCTAAGCTACTGGGTCAAATGATGCCATATTATTAAATTAGGTCAAGTATAAGTTTATAATGATATTGCTGGCTTGAGACAGCCCGCTCAGCAATTCAGGATTGTATGTACTCAAGAGCTAATAAATATTTCTAAAGAATGACATCATCAAACACAACTATCAAGCACAGCCAAATGATTGGGAGAATAAATGGGTTTTGAGTCTAGTTTTGAAGATTTCAATGGAGCCAGCTTCCCTAACTGACAGAGGAAGCTGGTTCCAGAGATGTGGAGCACGGTAAGAAAATGCTCTGCTACCTGCTGATTTTTTCTTAATTTTAGGGACGGTAAGATAATTACCGTCCTGTGAGCGGAGAGTACGCGTGGGAACATAGGGAATGATTAGCTCAGATAAGTACGGAGGTGCGAGCCCATGCAGGGATTTATAGGTTAACAGAAGCACCTTAAAGTCTGATCTGGCCTGAATTGGGAGCCAGTGGAGGGAGATTAAGACCGGAGTTATATGATCAAACTTCTTAGTTCTAGTTAGAATTCTAGCAGCGGCGTTTTGCACGAGTTGTAATTTATTTGTGCTACAAAGTGGAAGGCCAGAGAATAAGACGTTACAGTAGTCGAGTCTAGATGAAACAAAGGCGTGTATTAAGGTTTCGGCATCCGTTGCATTTAGCAAGGGACGGATCTTTGAAATATTGCGGAGATGAAAGAAAGCTATTTTAGTGATATCCTTAATGTGAGCATCGAATGACAGAGTAGGATCAAAGGTAACACCTAGGTTTTTCACCTTTGAGTTTGGAGTAATTACGCAGTTCTCAATGTTCAGACTAAGATCAGTGAGAAATGGAAGTTGGGTTTTTGGGCCAACAACTAGTAGTTCAGTTTTGTTGGCGTTTAGTCGTAAGAAATTATTTGACATCCAGTCTGTAACAGCGATTAAGCAGGATTCAAGATTAGCGAGTTTAGAGCGATCGTCTGGTCTAATTGGTATATAAATTTGGGTATCATCGGCATAACAGTGAAAGTTAATGCCATATCTACGGAAAATTTCGCCAAGAGGCAGTAGGTAAACTCCAAAGAGTAAGGGACCCAGGACTGATCCCTGCGGTACACCAAACTTCACTGAGGAGAAAGTGGACATGATATTTTTATATGAGACACAGTGTGTCCTATCAGACAAATATGACTTTAGCCAGGATAGGCAGTGCCCCGGATACCTACGTAGTTAGATAAGCGGTCTAGGAGGATCTTATGATCGATTGTATCGAAGGCTGCGCTTAAGTCTAATAAAATGAGAAGGGAGGAGAAATTAGAGTCGGACGCGAGGAGAAGGTCATTGGTTACTTTTGTAAGAGCAGTTTCAGTACTATGGAGTGATCTAAAACCAGATTGAAAGGGATCGAGAAGTTTATTATGCGAGAGGTAGTCAGTTAATTGTGTTGAGACTACTTTTTCAAGAACTTTAGAGAGGAAGGGGAGATTTGAGATTGGCCTGAAGTTGTTAAGAACCTTGTAGTAGACGGTTATGGAGTATGGCAGTGTCAGAGTATTTGTAGTAGACGTTATGGAGTATGGCAGTGTCATCAGATTATTTGTAGTAGACGGTTATGGAGTATGGCAGTGTCATCAGAGTATTTGTAGTAGACGGTTATGGTGTATGACAGTGTCATCAGAGTATTTGTAGTAGACGTTATGGAGTATGACAGTGTCATCAGAGTATTTGTAGTAGACGGTTATGGAGTATGGCAGTGTCATCAGAGTATTTGTAGTAGACGGTTATGGTGTATGACAGTGTCATCAGAGTATTTGTAGTAGACGGTTATGGAGTATGGCAGTGTCATCAGAGTATTTGTAGTAGACGGTTATGGTGTATGACAGTGTCAGAGTATTTGTAGTAGACGGTTATGGAGTATGACAGTGTCAGAGTATTTGTAGTAGACGGTTATGGAGTATGACAGTGTCAGAGTATTTGTAGTAGACGTTATGGAGTATGGCAGTGTCATCAGAGTATTTGTAGTAGACGGTTATGGAGTATGACAGTGTCATCAGAGTATTTGTGACCTGCTCTGATCAAATCAGTCACTTGTCGCACTCGCCTGTTTGTGAAGAAACGCAATTTTATCAGAAAATATTGATTTCTGCTGTTTTGGGGTTTCATCAGATTATAGTAAAATAAAGCCTTGGCTTTCATTCTGTGTAAAGATTATTGTGAAATTCGACCGCTAAATATACTTTTGAAGCTCTTGAAGGTAGAGTGACAAAACTGAAAATATACTGCGTTGACAGAGCCTGCTGCTCTCTGCCGCATGTGCCCTGCTCACGTTGCCAGTTAAACGGGTTTGTAAGTACTTGTAAATGGTAGGCTATATTATAGACTACTCTAGGTTTTAAAACGCTATTTCTAAAGTTTGTCAGGGTTGTATTGTTTTTTTATTGCTTTGTTATCTTAGACTAGTTTGGGCTGTTTATGTAACGTTTTAACCTCTTAAAAGTCTGCCACTTCGGGGGTTATCGATAACGAACATGGCAACCCGTCTCCATGTGTCTCTCTCTCTCTCTCCCTCTCTCCCCTTGCAGCTGTGTGTCACTTAATATTAATTTTGAGTAATGCTTTACAGCCACAGTTTCACTCGTAATCTTAACATCACAAGTATTTTGATCCAAGGTTTGCCACTTTGTTCGTTGAAATACCTTTTCTCATCCAACATGCATCAATAAGCTATTTACTTTTGTTTAAGTAATATTATTTTGAAAGTTTTAACCGGAAGTTTCCCATCTCATCACGAAAATTGACTGGTGGAGACGCACTCCCGTTAACACGAGACAGACGCACGCTTCCCCATAAGGCACGCCTGATAAAACTCATTGAAAACGTGGCACTAGTTTACTGACTACACCAGGCGCGGACTGCATAATCGGGCACGTCGGGCAAATCCCGGTGGCATTTTTTTTTTTGGTGCCCGCAGTCAGGCCACTCACTGAACAGCAGGCCAGGCGCCGCCTACTGGTTTACTAGTGGTTTTATTACTTTATTCAGGGTTAAAGTGGGTGCATCTCATTGTAAAATTGGACTCGGCCCAAATTTTTTTCGTCGCCGCCCTTCGGACGCCGGCACGCGCATCGGCCCGTATCGGCCTGGCCTGCTTGGTATCTAATGTCCGGCCTGAATTATGATCCCAGTCCGCCCCTGGACTACACTGTCGTTGTCCCATAACGTTAGCCACAAGATATGTGGAGAGCGAATCACTTTATTGCTTCATGGTGATCACTATTTAGCTGCAGCTGCTAACGTTATGGTCACTGGTCAGTTTTCACTTTTTGGCAGAACACCGGACCTTGTAATCCGTGGATTTACGTTACTGTAACAGTGAGCATAAAGCAGAATGGATTATACCGGACATGTAGGCCTATTGGAAATGAGCCTTCGCTTGTTTCACAAGTCTGCTCGAACGAAGCGCTAACCAATGCCATCCAACCACCTGAGATCTGAGATAGGGACAACAGCTGCAGCTAACACCACCTAATGATAACTCTCCTCACAAAAAGTGCTAGGTAGCGCTTTTTCCATGCAAAAATACAAACGTTATGTGTGAACAGCCCCATACACAGCAGATTACCCCTGCTCCATCATTACCATAGTAATAGTAATAACTGCTTAAAAGTCGAGCTGAACCCAAAAATGACTTTTCTTTTAGTTCAAATACCTGGGTATGCAGTGCACCTATTTAATCATGTATGCCAAAAAAATCACAAAAATCTAATTTCTTTAGTTTTTCACACTTTTTCACATCAAAAGTTCATTTTTCAAGATTTCATTCATAGCAGTTTGCTGACGTCACCTAGTACTATCAAATTTCTACCCCATTTCAACCAATCATATCACGACATGCAGCTGTCAATCAAATCTTCCTTTCAGGATAATTTTCTCCTCCAAATGAAGGAGAAAATGGCGCCTAGTGCCTGTCATCTGGCAGAATTCCTATCCCATAAACTACTAACTTGGTCAATTATATGTTGATCTACACCAGGGGTGGCCAAACTATGGCCCGCGGGCCAACTGCGGCCCGCTGCCCATTTTTAAGTGGTCCGCCATGAATTTAGGAAAAAAAAAGTAAAAAAAGAAAAGAAAATGGCTAAAAACGTTTTTCCGTTTCAAAGTTTAAAACGGAAAACGAAAACGGGAAAAAACGGAAAAACAAAAACATTAAGAAAAAGAAACTGAAAAACAAAAACAAAAAAACGGATTCCCCCCATTTTGTTTTTATGCCTCCGCCGGCGAAGCCAGGCCGAAGGCATTATGGATCCGGGTTGTCCGTCCGTACGGATGTCCGTCCGTACGGATGTTTGTTAACGCCATATCTGAGGAACGCCTTGACGGAATTTCATCAGATTCGCCTTAAACATTCACTTAGGCTCAAGGATGATCTGATTAGATTTTGGTGGTCAAAGGTCAAAGGTCAAGGTCACTGTGACCTCTCGAACGCCATTTTCAAGCTTGTTAACGCGATATCTGAGGAACGCCTGGACGGAATTTCATCAGATTTGCCTTAAACATTCACTTAGGCTCAAGGATGATATGATTAGATTTTGGTGGTCAAAGGTCAAAGGTCAAGGTCACTGTGACCTCTCGAACGCCATTTTCAAGCTTGTTAACGCGATATCTGAGGAACGCCTGGACGGAATTTCATCAGATTTGCCTTAAACATTCACTTAGGCTCAAGGATGATCTGATTAGATTTTGGTGGTCAAAGGTCAAGGTCACTGTGACCTCTCGAACGCCATTTTCAAGCTTGTTAACGCGATATCTGAGGAACGCCTGGACGGAATTTCATCAGATTCGCCTTAAACATTCACTTAGGCTCAAGGATGATCTGATTAGATTTTGGTGGTCAAAGGTCAAAGTCACTGTGACCTCTCGAACGCCATTTTCAAGCTTGTTAACGCGATATCTGAGGAACGCCTGGACGGAATTTCATCAGATTCACCTTAAACATTCACTTAGGCTCAAGGATGATCTGATTAGATTTTGGTGGTCAAAGGTCAAAGGTCAAGGTCACTGTGACCTCTCGAACGCCATTTTCAAGCTTGTTAACGCGATATCTGAGGAACGCCTGGACGGAATTTCATCAGATTCGCCTTAAACATTCACTTAGGCTCAAGGATGATCTGATTAGATTTTGGTGGTCAAAGGTCAAAGGTCAAGGTCACTGTGACCTCTCAAACGCCATTTTCAAGCTTGTTAACGCCATATCTGAGGAACGCCTGGACGGAATTTCATCAGATTCGCCTTAAACATTCACTTAGGCTCAAGGATGAACTGATTCCATTTTGGTTATCAAAGGTCAAAGGTCAAGGTCACAGTGACCTAACAAATGCCATTTTCAAGCTCGGTAACGCCATATCTCAGTAACACATTGACTAAATTTCTTCACATTTGGCTCAAATATCCAATTCTGCACAGAAACGCCTTGATGCAATTTCTTCCAATTTGGCTCCAACATCCACTTGGACTCAAGAATGAACTAATGGCGGAGGCATAAGTCCGCCTTGCGGTCGTTCTAGTTTCAATTTAAAACCATTGAAAATGGGTTATACTTGGGCACCCTGACATGGTCTATTCATTAAAAAAAAAAAAAAAAAAAAAATAATGTTTAATACTAATGTTATATTAAATTATCTCTGTCTTAACCTGTTGGCACAGGAAAAGAAAATTTGATAACATACAGAAATACCCATTCTAATAGGTGAATGACGTGGTGAATGACGTGAACAAACAGCAGTCCGAACTGATGAAGAAAAACTTTATCAGCCTCTTCGACCTCCTAGCCAACTCTGGGAAATCAATTTTTCTCTCCGGCCCTATCCCCACTTTCCGGCGCGGAGACATGAGGTTCAGTCGCCTACTGGCCCTCCACACCTGGCTCCACTCTGTCTGCGTCACCCACAAGTTCTCCTACATCCACAACTTCACGCTGTTTTGGGAGCGCCCCTCTTTTTTTGCTGCTGATGGCCTCCACCCGAACGTGCTGGGAGCACAAATGCTCTCAGCTAACCTCCATCGTGCTTTAGCTGTTCAAGCGTCCATGCCAACCCGTGTTTGACTAACGGAGTCCCTCCGCCCACTGGCCACTTCCGGTCAGTCCCACCTTTGCTCTCCTGTCCCTGCACAAAAACGCACTAGCTCCCCCCCGCGGCCTGGTGGTCTCATTACGCCTTCCCCCTCTGTCATGACCCCTATTGTAACTCCTGATAGCTCTGACAGCTTAGTGCTTTCAATCTCAACCGTGTCCCGCCCTCGTCCTTTCACCATTCGTCACCATCGAGCCAATCAAGCCCATTGTAACCTTATCCAATGCAACTCCTCTACCAGCAGCTCTATCTCCACAACAAATGAGCGGTCCATCCAATTCGGCTTCATTAACATTAGATCCCTCGCTAACAAAGCTCTGCTTGTTAATGAATTAATTAAAGACCACAATATAGTTATTATGGGACTATGTGAAACCTGGCTAAAGCCAAATGACAATTTTCCTCTAAATGAAGCCTCCCCCTCTGATTTTTCTAATTTACATGCTGCTCGGGAATTTAAGAAAGGTGGGGGCGTTGGCCTGATTTTTAATTCTGCCCTTGACCTCTCACCTGTCTTAAGCACTAAACTATCATCCTGTGAGCTGCTTACCGTGCGCCACAATCATTCCGCAACCTTCTCTTTTTACCTTATTATCCTCTATCGCCCTCCTGGTCCTTATTCCTCCTTTTTAGAGGAATTTTCCAATTTTCTTTCTGATCTTGTAATTCATGTTGATAACATCATCCTTATCGGTGATTTTAACATTCATTTCAATTGTAAAAATGATCCACTCGCAAAAGCCTTTATGTCCTTAATGGACATTTTTGACTTTACTCAGCTGGTTCATGAACCGACACATTGTAGTGGTAATACGCTTGATCTTGTCCTCGCCCGGGGTATTAATGTCTCAGATGTACTGGTTTTACCGTACCCACCAGCACTATCTGACCACTGTCTTATTAAATTTCAGATTGTTTTACCCCCCCGACATCCAACTCCAGTTGATACCTACAGCACCCGCCGTATTGATAGTTCCGCGACAACAAGACTCGCTGATCTCCTACCTGAAGCTCTTTCCTCTCTCCCTGAACAAATTCGGTCCCTCGACGAGTTCACTGATAACTTTAATTCAATTTTACTTAACTCAATTGATTCTGTGGCACCCCTACTCACAAAAACCCGCCGTATAAAGAAGCCATCGCCTTGGTATACTGCTGAAACCCGTGCTCAAAAACAGGCTTGTAGAAAGCTCGAAAGCAAATGGCGATCCTCCAAGCTGGATCTTTTTAGGCTTGCATGGAGTGATAGCCTTAGAACCTATAAACATATGCTCTCCGCAGCTAGAGTCTCCTATCTCTCAACTCTTATCAACACTAATAAGGATAACCCAAGGTTTCTCTTTGACACAGTATCCAAACTTACCCGTAAACCCCCCCCTGTTGTGAGCTCTCAATTTACTTCTGATGATTTTCTAAAATTTTTCAATCACAAAATTGAGCTCATCAGAGACGAGATCAGCAACTCTCTATCCCCTGCCGGTGATTTCTTATTGCCCGAAATAGCGACCAATGCCGTGCTCTCTCGGTTTGAGACTGTCTCCTCTGACACCCTCTCTAAGCAGCTTCACTCTTCCAAATCCACAACCTGCCTACTCGACCCTTTTCCCGCCAAGCTGATGAAGGAACTTCTGCCAACTCTAGCCCCACCCTTACTGAACATTATTAACACCTCTCTCTTTTCTGGCTCTGTCCCTTCCTACTTCAAATCAGCTGTAATAAAACCTCTCCTCAAAAAAACCAAACCTCGATCCTGGGGTTCTTAACAACTATAGACCCATCTCAAACCTTCCTTTTATTTCTAAAGTACTTGAAAGAATTGTTTTCCGGCAGCTAACCGACTTTCTTTCCTCCAACCGTCTTTTTGAACCTTTCCAATCCGGTTTTAGGTCTCTACATAGCACAGAGACGGCACTCACAAAAGTCGTAAACGACCTACTTCTTGCCTCAGATTTAGGCTCATCCTCCATTCTGATTTTACTTGACTTGAGCGCGGCTTTCGACACCGTGGACCACTCAATCCTCCTAAACCGCCTATCAAAAGAGGCTGGCATCCGCAACACTGCACTTTCTTGGCTAACCTCCTACCTTTCAGACCGAACCCATCGCGTTTTTCATAAGAATTCTTTGTCCGACTACTCCACAGTTAAATTTGGTGTACCGCAGGGTTCCGTACTGGGCACTCTGCTTTTCTCTTTATATATGTTGCCCCTTGGTCATATCCTCCGCAGCTTTGGGGTTCAATTTCACCTTTATGCAGACGACACCCAGATTTACATCCCGCTTACATCAGATAATCATTCACAAATCCCAAACCTCGAATCATGCCTAGTCTCCGTCACCAACTGGATGTCGCATAACTTCCTACAACTAAACGCAAAGAAAACAGAATTTTTAGTAATAGGCCCAAAAAGCAAACTCCCTCTTTTTACTGACCTTACCCTAACTGTTGTTGACTGTGTGATTCCCCAGTGTCCCACAGTAAAAAACCTTGGCGTCATTTTTGACCCAACACTTTCGTTTGATGCCCATATTAAGGAAATCACTAAGGTAGGATTTTTCCATCTCCGTAATATCTCCAGGATCCGTTCCCTGCTGAGTATGTCTGATGCCGAGACCCTAGTACACGCCTTTGTCTCATCCAGACTTGACTATTGCAATGTCCTTTTTTCTGGTCTTCCACAGTATGCTACTAGAAAACTCCAACTTGTCCAAAACACCGCCGCCAGAATCCTAACTAGAACTAGGAAATTTGATCATGTCACTCCAGCCCTGATCTCCCTTCACTGGCTCCCAATCCAGGCCAGGTCAGACTTCAAGGTGCTCCTGCTAGCGTTCAAATCCCTCCACGGGCTTGCCCCTTCATATCTCTCAGATCTCATCATCCCGTACATCCCCTCACGCTCCCTCCGTTCCCAAAATACAGGCCTTCTTACTGTCCCTTTAATCAAAAAAAAGTCAGCTGGCAGTAGAGCTTTCTCCTACAGGGCACCCTACCTCTAGAACAAGCTTCCACCCAGTGTTAGGCAAGCGACATCAGTCGAAATCTTTAAATCCAGGCTCAAAACACATTTATTTGCACAGTCATATGACTTGCAATAGTACTTTATTGAATGTTATATTTGCTATGATTATTGTCATATTTGCTATGATTATTGTTACTTGATATGTCACTTTACTGAGATAGATACTATATTTGATGATGATTATACTGTGTAATATTTCTCTGTGTATTGTTTTACCTGATTTTAGTGTTCTGTTGTTATTGTGAAGTGTACTGAGACACCTCGGTGTGATTTTGCACTCTAAATAAACTTTGATTGATTGATTGATTGAATAGGTGAGCGCATCAATAAACTATGTCATATATTTATTTAGGTAGAAATTCAATTTTTGATGGCACAAGGGTTTTCTGGTCCAATTTTTTTGCCGCGAAAACTGCCGCACTTAATATTGTTTGGCCCGCGACTCCTTATATTTTTCTGTATGCGGCCCACAACCAAAAAAGTTTGGCCACCCCTGATCTACACAATAAAGAAAACGGTAATTTCTAAGAATGCAAAGAAATGTAACTGGCTCGTTAAATCTCGCATTCCAGGAATATTGTATTTACCGAAATAGCGATAATGGCGCGTGCATGAGAGCCTGGTTGTCAGGGGTCACCCCTCGGAGATTCCATGCGGGCGGGCAGCACCCATGCATCGGATTGTCTGCTCGTTCCACACAGAAGCAGCTGGCTGCCTGGTACTCTGCGGATCCCACTCGCGTAGCACAACAACACGCTGAATCCCACTCGATTTGGGGGTGGAACACGCCAGGATTGGTCAATGCCAAAGCCAGTCCCCAGAATTGTCAAATCAAATCATCGACACCGTATATGGTCCGCCTCTGAACCCTGTCATCTCAGACAAGATTTGTTTGAGTCTCCGACGCTCGCACTATTGCATTCGCCTCCGGTTCACTTCGACTTTAACATAGCCGAACTTGGGTTAAGCATGTGTTTCCACACGGACCCCCAAACCCCCCCAGCGAGTGCCCGATTACTCGTTCATAATAGAAGGAGAGTACTCGAGTATTTAAATTGGTTAAAATGCCCATCCCTACTTTACATGACCTTCCTCAGATCCTAACACACCGCCATACAAATGTACATCCCAATCCAACCTGGGAAGGTTGTTTCCATGACCTTTCCATGACCTTCTATGGATCATAACACACCGCCATACAAATTTACAGCCAAATCCAACCTAGGGAGTTGGTTTCCAAGACTTTCCAGGTAGTTTCCAGGACTTTCCAGGAGGTTTCCAGGACTTTCCATGTGGTTTCCATGACCTACCCAGGATGATAACACACTGCCATACAAAATTTCAGCCCAATCCCACCTGGCGTGTGGGCCTGCACACGCAGACAACTTCAAGAAAAGATGTTTATGTCTCAGAATTGACGTCAAACTTGAGGCCATTTTTCCTCAAAAACAGTTTGGAAACAGTCGCAACATATAGGGGTGTATCTCCCTCAATTTTTGGACTACAAAGATAAGATTTATAACCCCCGAAAGCTTACCTTCTCCTCTTTCCAACAGTGTATAAAACCCAAAATGAGTTTTGGGGACAATGTGACTGATTTTTATAGAGCAAGTCACATTTGTAGTAGACGGTTATGGAGTATGACAGACAGTGTCATCAGAGTATTTGTAGTAGACTGTTATGGGTGAGCAATAGTGCGCCGTGGAACCTCGCCTTATTATAGTAGTGAGATGTGTTTTACATGTCGATAACCTCCCTGCAAATCAACTGAGCTTTGCTATTACCATGGACATAAGGTTATGTGTATTTGCAAGTTACGACTGTTTGATCCGGGTAAAAGCGTCTGCAGATGTATATAAACTGGGCGATACAGCAGCAATCACTTTTTGGCACGACACCGGCGATGTGGTCAGATATTGGAGTGTGCGCATTGCGGCGTTGTGTCTGGGATTTACCCCAAGTGGAAAGAGAACTTGCTTTCTGCCGGTTGAGCACAGAGTGCAGAAGGGAGATAGATAAGAGATAGTATTATGGATCTGGATTTCTTGCCAATACCCGCCCTACTCTGGCTCTGATTGGCCAGTACTCGTAACCGGTGAGGTAATGTGAGGTCCTCACAACACGAGAGTTGAGTTGATTCACAAATTGACGTGGGGGCAAGACATTTGCCGAAAAGTCAGTTGTTTGCATCCCTGATATATATTTATTTACCCAGGGAAGATTTTTTTTAGCACAAATCATCAATACAACTGAAAATTGTTTATTTTTATTTTATTTAAAAAACCTGACTCCAAGGTATGGCAGATACACAATTGATGTCATCCCATCCCATCATTTTGTTGCATGTATTGGTGGGTCTGCATGTATATATCAAATGCATCAATAATAAGGGGACTGAAACTAAACATCTAATTACAGGTGGACACATGGGAGATTTGACCAACACTCAAACAGCTTTCACTGTACGCTCCAACAAAGTCATCAAGTGTGCTTAGGCACAGGCAATTAGACACATGGCGCTGTTAAAGTGTGTCTTGTCTGTGTGTGTGCATGTATGATTCATGTGTACGAGAATGTGTGTATACAGAGGTGAGAGGTCAATTAGTGGAGGTGCCTCTCTCTGGTCAGGCCATCTGTGGGCCAGTGAGAAGGGTGTTACCAAGTCAGGGCGGTTCACATGCTGCCTGCTGTGGTATGCTGCAGTATATCTGCTAACTACCCTTGTGTGTGTGCCCGTGCGTGTATAAAAGGCATGTCACATACTAGTAAGAGCTGGAGGTCTGATTTAGGCTGGTACACTACGCAGGGCCAGTGGGATATCATGGACATTAGAGGTCTCAGCCTCCCAGGCATTTGCATTTGGGTTTTCTATAACCCGGCATTACTGCAGGAGGATGCCTCTGCTCCACCCGTTATCTACCACAGCATAAAACCAATACTATACTATAATCTCATCCACTTGCCACCGGTCCAGACCAAGGCTATGTCTGTTCTCTTCTTTGCAACTTCAGCAAACCTTTTCCCTCCTCTATCCATCTGTTGTATTTCGTTTTTAATCTAGCAATACATTGTTTCTATACTACTGTATATTGCAACATATGTTGAGTAACAATAGAAGAACAAGTCAACTCTAAATGAATACCAATACTGATTTGTTTGTTGTTGCCTAAATGATCCATTTCGCTATCGCAAAGCTTCAATAGGGCATAAAAACAGATGCCTAGGCTGAGCGAGGGAAGTGGAATCCCTTGTCCATATTCTGGAAGGAGAGTGGAGTTTCCACTGCAATACTGGGACTACTCAGAGCTAGGGCTGTCACTTTTTCCCCAAAATAAAATTCGAACGAACTTTAATTGCCCGAAATTCGTTCGAATATATTCGAAGTTTTTTGGTTAATTAAAAAAAAAAAAAAAATTTTTCTTTTTTTTTTCAAGTCCAGCAGCCTGTTGCACCAGCTGAACGTAAGTTCTGTCTTAAGTTAGGGTGTAAAGTCCACACTAACTGCTACGTTCAAACTAGTTAGTTTGACACTAAAGTTGTGTCTTTGTTTGGTTGCACCACGGAGACGTAAGGTACATCTTAACTAGTAGACCCTAAAGTCCATACTAACCAAAATAGTGTCGCAGACAATGACGTGTACAGTATCTGTGACCAATCAGTGAAAAGCACGGTGGAAACGGTGTTTATTTACGGTTGTTTAAGTGGAGTGAAAACAGGACATGTTGCCCACCGCAAATTAGTGCTTTCATATTTCATCAACACTAATCAAATGAGAACGTTATTGAGTAACGTTCGTTTAGGTTCATATTACTGTTAACGTTTATCTGTGAGCTCTTCATCAGTATTGTAGGCTATACCACCATCCTGCCTCACTAAATTGTTGCGGTTATTTTAATTTGTATGCAGTGCTGCAGCTTGTGGGAAACAAAAGCGTGAGTCATAAATATCAAAGGGTGTAATTTATCACGGAGAGCGCGTTGCGGACGCAAAACAACGATGCGCCACGGTGCCAAGTTGCAATCCGTGCCGACTGCTATTTTACGGAGGACTTTACACCTAGTAAGACGTAGGTGTACATTTTAAGTTCTAACTTATGCCTACGTTGTAACTATTTCACTTGGTGCAACCCAAATATTTTTAGTAGTGCGTAAACTCGGACTTAGTGAGACTTTACGTTCAAACTAGCTTACGTTTCAACTTACGCACAGCTGGTGCAACCCACTGCAGGCCACCGGGCATCAGCCCGACGTGTTAGCTTGGACGCTCACAGTCACAACACTGCCTCACAAACTTGGCTGCATCCAACTCGAGACAACTTTTCAGACCCTGGAGACAATCTTTCTCAGAAGAGACTAACGCGACAAATCTGGAGACTTTTTCTGACATGGGATTAACATTACCAGCAAGCAGCAGTTGGTTAATTTTGGTTCATAAAAAAAAAAAAAAAAAAAAAAAAATTCGAACATTCAAATTACATTTCGAAAACGAACCCCTCCCCCCACATTCGAAGTTGCATTCGAATTTCGAATGAAAAGTGACAGCCCTACTCAGAGCACTCTACATTTAAAGACATGGGGTGAAGATCACCTGCATCCTCCCTGGCCTCAAAGCCACAAGCCAAACAGCACATGGCCAACACATCGAAATAAGCCCTGAAAAGATGGAACACAGCCTGCAAATTAGGCCTGACATTTTGTACTGTGAGTACCCAAGAGGAGCACATAGCATCAAACACAGGAGCATTGTGGGGTGTCATGCGCTAAAGAGGAGCACATAGCATCAAACACAGGAGCATTGTGGGGCGTTGTGCTGATGCTAAAGAGGAGCACATAGCATCAAACACAGGAGCATTGTGGGGTGTCATGCTGATGCTAAAGAGGAGCACATAGCATCAAACACAGGAGCATTGTGGGGCGTCGTGCTGATGCTAAAGAGGAGCACATAGCATCAAACACAGGAGCATTATGGGGTGTCATGCTGATGCTAAAGAGGAGCACATAGCATCAAACACAGGAGCATTGTGGGGTGTCGTGCTGATGCTAAAGAGGAGCACATAGCATCAAACACAGGAGCATTGTGGGGTGTCGTGCTGATGCTAAAGAGGAGCACAGAGCATCAAACACAGGAGCATTGTGGGGTGTCGTGCTGATGCTAAAGAGGAGCACAGAGCATCAAACACAGGAGCATTGTGGGGTGTTGTGCTGATGCTAAAGAGGAGCACATAGCATCAAACACAGGAGCATTGTGGGGCGTCGTGCTGATGCTAAAGAGGAGCACATAGCATCAAACACAGGAGCATTGTGGGGCGTCGTGCTGATGCTAAAGAGGAGCACATAGCATCAAACACAGGAGCATTGTGGGGCGTCGTGCTGATGCTAAAGAGGAGCACATAGCATCAAACACAGGAGCATTGTGGGGTGTCGTGCTGATGCTAAAGAGGAGCACATAGCATCAAACACAGGAGCATTGTGGGGTGTCGTGCTGATGCTAAAGAGGAGCACATAGCATCAAACACAGGAGCATTGTGGGGTGTCGTGCTGATGCTAAAGAGGAGCACATAGCATCAAACACAGGAGCATTGTGGGGTGTCGTGCTGATGCTAAAGAGGAGCACATAGCATCAAACACAGGAGCATTGTGGGGTGTCGTGCTGATGCTAAAGAGGAGCACATAGCATCAAACACAGGAGCATTGTGGGGCGTCGTGCTGATGCTAAAGAGGAGCACATAGCATCAAACACAGGAGCATTGTGGGGTGTCGTGCTGATGCTAAAGAGGAGCACATAGCATCAAACACAGGAGCATTGTGGGGCGTCGTGCTGATGCTAAAGAGGAGCACATAGCATCAAACACAGGAGCATTGTGGGGTGTCGTGCTGATGCTAAAGAGGAGCACATAGCATCAAACACAGGAGCATTGTGGGGTGTCGTGCTGATGCTAAAGAGGAGCACATAGCATCAAACACAGGAGCATTGTGGGGTGTCGTGCTGATGCTAAAGAGGAGCACATAGCATCAAACACAGGAGCATTGTGGGGTGTCGTGCTGATGCTAAAGAGGAGCACATAGCATCAAACACAGGAGCATTGTGGGGCGTCGTGCTGATGCTAAAGAGGAGCACATAGCATCAAACACAGGAGCATTGTGGGGTGTCGTGCTGATGCTAAAGAGGAGCACATAGCATCAAACACAGGAGCATTGTGGGGCGTCGTGCTGATGCTAAAGAGGAGCACATAGCATCAAACACAGGAGCATTGTGGGGTGTCGTGCTGATGCTAAAGAGGAGCACATAGCATCAAACACAGGAGCATTGTGGGGCGTCGTGCTGATGCTAAAGAGGAGCACATAGCATCAAACACAGGAGCATTGTGGGGTGTCGTGCTGATGCTAAAGAGGAGCACATAGCATCAAACACAGGAGCATTGTGGGGTGTCGTGCTGATGCTAAAGAGGAGCACATAGCATCAAACACAGGAGCATTGTGGGGCGTCGTGCTGATGCTAAAGAGGAGCACATAGCATCAAACACAGGAGCATTGTGGGGCGTCGTGCTGATGCTAAAGAGGAGCACATAGCATCAAACACAGGAGCATTGTGGGGCGTCATGCTGATGCTAAAGAGGAGCACATAGCACCAAACACAGGAGCATTGTGGGGCGTTGTGCTGATGCTAAAGAGGAGCACATAGCATCAAACACAGGAGCATTGTGGGGTGTCATGCTGATGCTAAAGAGGAGCACAGAGCATCAAACACAGGAGCATTGTGGGGTGTCATGCTGATGCTAAAGAGGAGCACAGAGCATCAAACACAGGAGCATTGTGGGGTGTCATGCTGATGCTAAAGAGGAGCACAGAGCATCAAACACAGGAGCATTGTGGGGCGTCATGCTGATGCTAAAGAGGAGCACAGAGCATCAAACACAGGAGCATTGTGGGGTGTCATGCTGATGCTAAAGAGGAGCACAGAGCATCAAACACAGGAGCGTTGTGGGGCGTCATGCTGATGCTAAAGAGGAGCACAGAGCATCAAACACAGGAGCATTGTGGGGCGTCATGCTGATGCTAAAGAGGAGCACAGAGCATCAAACACAGGAGCATTGTGGGGCGTCATGCTGATGCTAAAGAGGAGCACATAGCATCAAACACAGGAGCATTGTGGGGTGTTGTGCTGATGCTAAAGAGGAGCACATAGCATCAAACACAGGAGCATTGTGGGGCGTCGTGCTGATGCTAAAGAGGAGCACATAGCACCAAACACAGGAGCATTGTGGGGTGTCATGCTGATGCTAAAGAGGAGCACATAGCATCAAACACAGGAGCATTGTGGGGTGTTGTGCTGATGCTAAAGAGGAGCACAGAGCATCAAACACAGGAGCATTGTGGGGCGTCGTGCTGATGCTAAAGAGGAGCACATAGCACCAAACACAGGAGCATTGTGGGGCGTTGTGCTGATGCTAAAGAGGAGCACATAGCATCAAACACAGGAGCATTGTGGGGCGTTGTGCTGATGCTAAAGAGGAGCACATAGCATCAAACACAGGAGCATTGTGGGGCGTCATGCTGATGCTAAAGAGGAGCACATAGCATCAAACACAGGAGCATTGTGGGGCGTCATGCTGATGCTAAAGAGGCAAATGTTGACATTGCTGAGGTCCTTGGTTTGGCTGTGAAGCACCAACCGACTCTGGCAGACTGCACCACACACTAATATGGGAGCTGAGTGAAAGAGTCGGCAGTGTGACTCTGAGACACTAATACTTGATTGGATGCCAGCGGGCCTCTTCCTGGTGGGGCACACTGGAAAGGATTGTATTGTGTGCTGGGCTATTTAGAAGGTGGAATGCAAAGGATTTTAAGAGTTGTGAGTTCAACAACATTAGTGTGGCAAAACAAAACTGAATGCTCATGTCAATTCACTGGGCCTGAATAGCTAGGAATAATTCAACAGCAGAGGTGAATGAGTTCAATTTGCACAAATCAGTGATCGGATGACACCATCTTCAGGAATGTGGAAGTTTCTAACAAACATGGGAAGATAATAACAACACGCTGCACAGTGAGGAGGAATCAAGCCAGGGGTTGAGACCGGGGTGAAGTCTTGATATGACATGTTGCTGTTAAGTTGACCTCAGCAAGATGACTCATACAGGTCTGAGCAACAAACAGCACCGCCGCCCAACGCTCTGCCCCGCCCTGATGCTGAACCCATTCCTCATCTTATGCACAGCTCCTCCCCACACACACACACACGCACACACACACACACACACACGCACACGCACACACACACACACACGCACACGCACACGCACACGCACGCGCACACACACACAATGTGTTTACATAACTGTTTGAGTTCACCCTGTGACACCAGCATTGCCTCTACCTCCCTCTACAGAAAACAACCAACCAGGAGGAGGGGAGACCCATCATCATACTCGCTGCATCGGGAGCACATTCTTCAGATGCTTTTGACACAAAAGGAGCCTGCCACTGTTATTACAATATCGTGGGATAGGATTTTGGACACCGAGGGCTGGGGGGAAACTCGCGACCCATTTAGGAGACCCATTCCATAAGCCTGCTGCTTTAACAGAAGCGACAGTCATTGGGAAAGCCTCCACAGCTGGCACAAGCTAATTCAGTAGGCTATTCTAGGAGTAATGTGGCATGCCAGTGCCTTAATATGACAATATATGTTTGAAAAATGGCAAAATGTGGTAATGTCTGGGAACACACATTGGCACCCGGTACACTGGTAGCCTGCAGTCTGTAATGCACTTTGAATGCCAAGTTGAGCTGCCATTTAGTCACAGGCGAGGAAGAAAAACATAAATAAAAGTATGCACACCGTTAAATTAAAACGATGCCATTTCCTTTCTGCACTATTGCTTCATACATAATCATACCTTATATTACATTTTCCCTATGAGCTGGTTTGCAATGGGCTATATAACCAGGGAGACTTGGTTTCATCCCTATGTGCTTTAGACAAGGAATTATAGTGCCGTCTGCTGCATCTCCTGTGCGGTGTACGGAAGAATGCCCAATAAAACAGAACAGTGCACAGGAGAAAGAACACAAACAGGCAGGTTTTTGACATTTGTCTCTGCACAGATTTATCAGCGTGCTCATATCTCTCTGTTTCAGTGCGCAGTATTCACATCTATAAAAAAGAGCAAATATAGCGGCTTCTGTTGTCAGACTGCGACCTATTCATGGCCAGCCTCAACGCTAGCACTGTCCAACTCATCTCGCTGCCTAGGGTCCGAAAACACACAGTCTCTTTTTCCATCTTTGACAGGACACACTGACAGCACTGTAACTTCTATGTAGTAATTGTGGCTGTAACCTTTAACCCCAGTGTTTCCGGTGCTGGATGAAGCATCCACTCTCATGGTGCGGTTTGACCCTTTTCTCAAAAGTCACCCAGTCCTCTTATTTGCACATCACAACCAGCCTTTCATGTTGGTCAACTTGGGACCCGGGGCTCAGAAGGGAGGCAAAGCCGTTACTGTAATGACAGTGGTGGAGCCACAGGAAGAGAGAGCGCCCCCGTATGAAGATGATCACTCAGACAAATCCAAGAGGGAAAATGACATGCCTTGAGTGAGGACAGTACAAACAAACATGCAGTAAATCTTTCAGTACAACCTCAGAAAGACAAAAGGCCTGCTGGCAGGGGATCTCTTTGTTGCGATTTTACTACTTGGAACGTGCCTGATGAGTTTATTACACAGTGGCTCTTGTATCGTGTGCTTCCAACAGGCTCCTCTTAACACATTCAGTGCCAAGGACGTCTGTGCACGTCCTAAAAAAAAGTAACGTTCAGTGCCAAGGACGTCTGTGGACGTCCTAAAATCATAATTCATATTATTCCATAATTCTGCTGTTTAAGGTCGTACCCAGCCAGTGAGCATGAATCCCTTCAAGGGATCACACGGCGCCACCTTAAACATCGTCACAGGAGCTGCTCCACCCACCTCAGATCCTTTACTTTGTACAGGAGACAGCGGAGAAAGCCGTGGAAACCGATGCATGCTTTGTGCCAGAGCCGTATATATTGCTCCGTCTACAGCGAGAGTGGGCTCGGCTGCATCCGCGCTCACAACTGAGCTCTTATGCTTCTATCTATCTCCACACGATTTCCTAGAAAGCCATCCGAAGCCGAACGGGCCAAGCCTTTTCGTTCAGTCGCGTTTGCCAGCGCGCATCATTTCCTTGATGCCCATCAAGGAAATGATGCGCGCAGCAAAGCTGGGATCTGTCCGGGGCAAAAACGGAGTCGAGAAAGCAAAGTCTGTGCGTGTGGGAGGAGCCCGCAGCTCAGAGGTGGAGAGGGGGGGGGGGGGGGGGGGGGGAGGGGTGTGTGGCTGCACAGAAACCACACCACACGCCACCACATCAGAAAACACCAGCCAGAGTCAGTGAAAATGTGCTCGAAATTAGAGTGCAAAAGGTATTCATAAAAGGGGCTATATCTTGGAACGAAAAAAAAAACGACAGAAAACCCTTGAAAGTGCACTTTTTTGAGAGGCTATAATTTCATAATGGAACTGTCTAGAAACAAAATTTCTTCTTTGGAAGAAGCAGGAGTGTTCAATCTTTCATTAAAGTCCAGCCCCGTTAATATAGCCATAATAGAAAAAATTCTATAGCTGTTTTCAACTGAATGGAAGTGAATCTGGCACAGGCTCCAGACAATTTTACTGAAGCGCTGTGGCACTGAATGTGTTAAAAATGACGACCATTTTGGGACTACAAACATAAGCAATGAGTCAACAAGCATCTTTAGCGAAAGGAGGTTGCTTGGAGGAAGCAGTAGGCTATACACAATGGTAAGATAAGAGTGATGGTGGAGAGGATGGAGTGGGTAAGAGACACTAGTGAAGAACAGCGTTAGGGATAAAAATCTACAGTGAGGCTGGATCTGAAATGGGATCTCTGAATCTCTGAATAGGTCCTGAACGTGGGTTCAGTGTGGAATAGAAACTGGTTCAGTTCTGGTGCTGTAAGGTAAGAGTGTTCTGCTAGTTAGGCCCAACTGGGATTCAAAGACAATAGATCAGCTTGAAGGAAAATTGCACTCTAAACTTTGAGCAAAGGTTACAAGGGAATGAGTAATGGGGACTGGAATGGGAAAATGGACGAATGAAATTGGTAAAGACAGCAAATGAGAAATCAGTGGAGTTGCTGCGTTTCTACAATTCTAGTGAACGGGAAAGAACTTTACCTTACATCCCACATCTGGTCCCTCATGATTGTTTTTCTCATTTTCACGCGGTAATTGTTATCTGGACTACACATCACTTGGACTGAGTAAACCCTTGAGTTTGACTAAATCTGTTTCCTAGCACTGTGTCCAGCTTCTGAGAAATGCAAATGCCAACTATGCATATTTGCGACAACTATGCACAAATGGACATTCTGCATGTATTTGTGTACATGTGTTACCTCCATCAGTAAAGCTAATAATGCCATTAACTTGCACATTTTATGTCTGGACACATTTTTGGCCAGCGAGAGCTGGCGCTACAAATGGGCTTGTTGGGAAGGACTCTTGAACCGACTGAACGCCCGAGTTCTTCTGTTGAGTGACGTCTGCTCCACACCAATTAGAAGAAGCCTTTCAGCCTTTGGGTGGGAGCTGGGGGACTCAGCCAATCAGGTCCACTCCTGTTGAGTGATGTCTGCTGCGCATTGTACTGTGTAGCTCGTCTTGCAGCCAGGCTGCAGCGCTGCTTGTTGTTTACTCGCCGGTAAAAAATGGAGCGCGGACATACTAACGTTAGTAAAAGCACAGATGGAGGACCCAGCGAAAGACGGACTTGACGAGGATCATTTTGTATTACCCCTGGATGCTCAAATGAGCACTATTGTGTAAAAGACAGTGGTAAAGACCTTCGTTGTTCAGATGAAGAAACCCCATGTGCCTGTTTAGCTAGCTAGCTGCTCTCGTCTCAGCCCACCTGTGGGACTACTCCGTGAGTAGTCACGGTGGGGGCATGGTGGCTCAGTGGTAGAGCTGTCGCCTCACAGTCAGAAGGTCCTGAGTTCGATTCTCGCCTGGGACACTGTGGGCGCTGTGGTTGTGTTCCCCCCCATATCTTCAGTGCCTACTGCCCAGGTGGGGTATCTCGTCGTAAGGGCCTTTCTCTCTGTGTGGAGTTTGCATGTTCTCCCCGTGCTCCCCCAGGGGGTTCCTCCGTATATAACCCCCCCCCCACTAAAAACATGCAGAAGATCAGATCGTCATCGTCATCCAACCAGTGACGACAACATCCGAAGTTGGTCCCCGGGCGCTGTACGAGAAAGCGACCACTGCTCCTGGCCTGCCCCCCGGAGGAAAGGACATGCCTGGATGGGTTAAATGCAGAGGACACTTTTCACCGGCCACCGTCAGCATGAGTGTGTTTGAGTTTGAGTTTGAGTTTGAGTTTAATCATTCTGACTTGCAATACATGATTGAATTATGCAGAATGTACACTCGAAAAAACAACAAAAAAATACACATACATTATGCATTATTAAAACAGACCCCAACATCAAAAATACAATCAACGCTACAGCCCATTAAAAAGCCTGACGCCACAGGAGATGGTGGAGTTTCTCAGTCTATTTGTTCTGGTTTTTGGCAAAGACAACTGATTGCCTCTGCGCAGAACACGGCCAGTCCTTTCTTCCTTACTAGGAGGGAGGATGTGGTGGAGTGGGTGGTTAGGCTGGTGCATCATGTCCTGAATCAGCTTCACAGTGGCCTGTTCTCTTCGTGTTTGCAGAGCAGGTAGATGCAAAGAGACGTCCTTGAACCTCATCATTATTTTGACAGCCCTTTTCTGAACCCTGTCCATGGTGGCTCGTTGTTTAGCCGTACAGCCCACAAGCAGTACACTCCCATATTCTAGACATGGTCTGATCAGTGTGTTATAGATATCAACCAGGTCTTCTACAGGGAGCCCATTTCTTGACATCACAGTGAGAAAATGCAGACGCTTGGAGGCTTTTTTCACAGCCTCCTCAACGTGAACATCTCCACTGAGCTGATTGTCCAGATGGAAACCCAGGTATTTTGTGCTTGTGACAACAGGGACAACCTGGCCGTTGAGGATTAGAGGGGCTGGCTGGGGAGGGTCCTTGGCGAAGCATACTCTCAGCTCCATTGACTTCTTGCCGTTGAGAAGCATGTTATTTGCTGCAGCCCATTCCTCCAACCGCTTTGCTTCGCATGCCATTGATGTATCAGTTCCTATGTCAGAGAGTCTAATGGCACGGGACAGCCCTATATCGTCAGCATACCCTATATCAAGTGTATCATTGAACAGGACTGATCGGATGGACATATATAACAGGAACAGGTAAGGTGAAATGACGCCCCCTTGTGGAACCCCAGATGTAATGTCTTTCCATGTGCTATATATGCTATTAGCCACAACTCTCTGTCTTCTCCCTGTTGTATAGCTGTGGAGCCAGGTGAGGAGCTGTGGACATAGATCTAGTGCAGCCAGGTGCTGTAGGAGATTTGCATGGTCAACACGGTCAAAAGCCTTTGACATATCAGCCAGCAGTATCCGGACCATTGGTGCATTGCAAGAGTCTGTCTGAGTAAGCCAGGTGTGGGTGGCTTCAACAAGAGCATTTGTTGTGCTATGTCCTGGTAGATATGCATGCTGATTCTTGCATTCTTTCAGGGCTGTTGGCATGAGCTTTTTAAGCACAAATTTCTCCTGGACCTTTCCAAGACATGAGATTAGGGAAATTGGCCTCCAGTCGCCTATCTGGCTTGGGTTTGGGACTTTTGGGACAGGGCAGATGTTTGCAGCCTTCCATTCATTAGGTACAACTCCCAGTTGATACGAGCAATTCACAAGATGTGTGACAACTGGTGCAAGATCATCAGCACATTGCTTTAGTAACCAAGGTGGGATACCATCTGGACCACTGGCTTTTTTAGGATTTAGTCTTAGGAGAGACTGTTTCATCTGTCCAATGCTGCATAACTCACCCAAATTGACTGGTTTGGGGAGGGGGAAACATGCATAAGTGGTATTTCCAGTCCATGCTTCAGAAAAAAAACTGTTCAGGGTCTCTGCAACATCCATGTTGTCAATATTGTCCAGATTAATCATCCCCCGAGATGTTTTTCTCCCAAGCTCTTTATTGATATAGTCCCACCACTCTTTGGGCTTCTTCTTTTTGAGCTCTTGTATTTCATTTGCATAGTAGTTCTTCTTTGCATGTCGGATCAGTCTCTGCACTGTGTTTCTAGCTTGCTTCCATTTCCCCGTTTTCCCACTGTTGTCAAAGATCCTCTGCCTCTTCTTAATTGCCATTTTGAGTTTCTCTGTCATCCATGGCTTATCCTGGCAGTGAATTGTTTTCCTCTGTATAGGCATACATACATCCAGAGCAGTCTGGATATGAGTGTTGAAGATCTCAACTTTCTCATCAACTTCCTCTGCTTTATAGACAGTTAACCAGTCTGTCTCGGCCAAGCACCTAGAGAGAGCTTCCCTATTCTCTCGAGTGCATCGTCTACCTATTTTATGCTTTGTCTCACTATTACTGGGCCTGGCAATAGGTGTAAGCTGTAATGTATGATGATCACTTGAACCCAGTGGTGCCAGCACTGTGGGAGTACAGTAGCTGGTGCTCAAATTAGTGATGATCAAATCAAGAGTGGCATCTCCACGAGTCTTGTTTTTGACAATTTGTTTCAAATTTGAGTGGGAGTTAATGAGAGATTTTGTAGGAAGATGGTTAAAATCTCCACAGAGAATGATGCCTGCCTCAGGTGATCTTAATTTAATAGAGTCCATGGTATTGATGAGATAATCAATGACATCTCTCTGCGTCCTCTTGTCATTAGCCCATGGTGGATGATACAATACTCCCACTACAATAGTAGAGACTGATCTTGGGAGTCTTTTTGGGCGCAGCTGAATCCAGAGACATTCCAACTCATCTCTCTCAAGGTCAAGTCGTCTTTTTGCGTGTATACCATTTTCAACATAAATGGCTACACCTCCACCTCTCATATGAAGTCCAGGGTTTCTGTCCTTTCTAAACATGTGATAGCCCTCAATGGTTAGGGACTCATTTGGAATATTCTCATGTGCCCACGTTTCTGTCACACATCCAATCACAGCCCCTGTAGATCTTAACATAATTTCATATTCATCCCTTTTGTTTACCAAAGATCTTGAATTACACAGGAGGAGGTTAGGGAGGTTGTGTGGAGCTTTCTTATTCCCTGCTGTTTGGATCTTGGTCAGAGTTCTCTGTCTTTGAGTTGATTGTGTGCAGCTTCTTTTCCTGATAGGTCTGCGGCCTACCACTGTATGAATTTGTCTTTGTTTACCTCGACCAGCTCTGCATCCCCTTGTCCCATTGTGTGATTTCAGGATCTGATTTTCCTCCAGCATCGCTGTAATGTCAGTTGTCAAGGAGAAAGTCCTTCTCCTTAATGTCTTGAGTAGTCCAGGCGAGTACTTGATGGACTTTGTAGACTCCATCATGGACTCCATCTCCAAAAACTGGCTTCTTCAGGATTTAAAAAGGAATATACCAAAGATATTCTCCCACAACTATAGATAAATATAACATAAAAGGATCTAACCAGTTAAAAAACTTGGATTACTAATTAAAAAGGTGATATTTGATAGATTCAAATCTCCCATACACAGGAGTAATACAAAGGGCAGCCATCTTGGCGCCAATTTTTGAAGAGGGAAGCTAGACTTCACTGTTGTGGCCGCATGCATGTGTTGTGGTGTTCGTGTGACAATAAAAGACGGGACTTGTCCCGTTACGAGAGAGTGAGCTCTGCAGTTGATCTGAAGATAGGTGAGTAAACTGCCACATTTCAAAAACGTTTATCCTCCCCTGTTTATAATTGTCTTGACAATCGAAATGAATGAATGTGCTACAACACAGTACAGCGAATCGCACACTAGCTGATAGTTGTAAACAGTAGTCAACATCACAAGTAGCCTCAACGCGAGACTCTTCAGTCATTCTTCCTTCAGAACCCTAACCCTCTGAAGGAAGAATGACTGAAGAGTCTTGCGTTGAGGCTACATCACAAGTAGCCTACTGACACAACGAAATGCAGTTTAGCATCCAACATAAGTGCAAAATAAGTGTTTGTTTATGGTTCTTGGTTAATATAAATGTATGTGTAGTCTAATATATAGACTAAATGCTAGAAAATGCAGAGTAAACCGTTTGAGGTATGATAATGTAGCCAGGCTACACATAGATCAGATATGAACAAGACAGTAGTATGAATAGCCTACAGCATAGAATAACCAGTATACAATGTGTAAGTGTGGGATACATAATGCATTTGAATCCACTATTGGTCAGATATAAGCAGTATAGGCAGTCTATCATAAAATGAACTACATTACTATTCATGTATACTGTCTAGACCAGGGGTGGGCAATTATATTTCATGGGGGGCCACATGAGAAACCCAGATTGTTGCCGGGGGCCGAACAAATATTGTCATGCCGTAACCCAGGAACTTTGATGATATAGACACCTATTGCAAAACATTACAGGGATGCAAACTCACAGGCTCCCAAAAGCAAATCCTTATTCATTTGAATTAATGTATATTTAGCATCTTTTAGTGCTCTTGTATTACTGTCAACATTATACGTGTTGTTGTATTTTAATATGCCATAAAGGTTTGTATTGAAATTTGTTAAAAAAAAAAAAAAAAATCAGGCCTGGCGGTGACCCTCATTGGCCTGTACGGTAGACCCTTTTCACGGGGGCCATTTTGTGTAGGACTAAAGTTACCTACCAATTATTATTGTTATTATTATTATTATGCTATTATTTTATTATTATCATTTATAAACTTGTATTCATCCTATTTTATTTGTTTCTGAATACTGAGCCACAATTCACTCCATAGGCTGACTGTCATCTGTGAAAAAGCTGGAGGAAGAAGTAGAATACATTTCTAAAAGAACTCTTTAGAGCTGCAACCATTAGCTGCTTCATCTGTTGATCGACAGAAAGTTACTCGCCTCATCATCAACCTTCACTCATCATGGCCCACTTGAAAATCTCAAAAATGTTCGCAGCCCACCCCCGACCATAAACTGTACAGAGGCCAAATGATGCACTCATATATAATACATTATAAAACGGCTCTCTCAAATCAAGCAATCTGATTGGTTCACAGCCATTGTATAATTCCAGTAACCGAGTTCAATAACCCATGGCCATGGGTTATTGGTTGCCATGGCAACTCTCTTACTAAAAGGCTCGAGCTCCGTGTTGGGCTTTCCAGAAAGCTCTCAGCTTCTCAGCAAGCGCCAGGATTGGCCAATGTCAACTTCAGTCTCCAGAACGATCCAATCAAATCACCCGCACGTCTATCTTCTTGCTAGAGGTCCCGCCTTACAGTAGTGTCAAAACAAAAAGCTACTCGCTTGCAGCCAGACGCATGATGGCGCAACTCTCTAGGCTTTGGTTACCTCAAAAACAAAATGGCGGAGACAACTTTCAGATCCTTGTGAATCGATCTTCGCTTATAACTTTACTAATACTTCGCAGAAAATCATGTTTTGTACAAGAATAGACGCGGGCTAATGTCTTAACCCCTCTCTCGCGCGCCCTCACTCTTAACCCCGCATTTCTAAATAAGACGTAACGTTACTTGGTGTCGGCATATGCAAAACCTCTCAGCAAGCGCCAGGATTGGCCAATGTCGACTTCAGTCTCCAGAACGATCCAATCAAATCACCCGCACGTCTATCTTCTTGCTAGAGGTCCCGCCTTACAGTAGTGTTTCAACTGACTCTATCAGAATAAAATGCCAGTCGGACTTATAGTATTATTATTATTATATTATTATACTTGGAAACCGTTTTATAAAAGCAATATAGCACTCGAGCTGCGTGGTGTTGTGGAATATATCCCGCTGATAAGCTGTTATCCCACGAGGCTGCAGCTTATCAGCGGGATATATTCACCACAACACACTTGCTCTCGTGATATATTGCTTAATTATAAAACGGCTCTCTCAAATCAAGCAATCTGATTGGTTCACAGCCATTGTATAAATCCAGTAACCCACTCCAATAACCCATGGCCATGGGTTATTGAGTTGCCATGGCAACTCTCTTACTAAAAGGCTTTGGTTACCTCAAATGACAATGTAGAAAAAACAAATGGCGGAGACAGCTGTCAGATCCTTGTGAATCGATCTTCGCTTATAACTTTACTAATACTTCGCAGAAAATTATGTTTTGTTCAAGAATAGACGCGGGCTAATGTCTTCTTTGCAAAAAAAAGGCTGTTAACCCCGCATTTAACCCCGTAACGTTAGTTGGTGTCGGGCTTTGCAGAAAGCTCTCAGCTTCTCAGCAAGCGCTGAGAATGCAGCGCTGTGCTCGAGCTGCATGTCGGGCTTTGCAGAAAGCTCTCAGCTTCTCAGCAAGCGCCAGGATTGGCCAATGTCAACTTCAGTCTCCAGAACGATCCAATCAAATCACCCGCACGTCTATCTTCTTGCTAGAGGTCCCGCCTTACAGTAGTGTTTCAACTGACTCTATCAGAATGCCATGCCAGTCGGACTTATAGTATTATTATTATTATTATATTATCATACTTGGAAATTGCTGCGTGTGTTGTGGCATATATCCCGCTGCTCAGCAGTTATCCCAGCTAACAGATAACAGCTGATCAGCGGGATATATTTGCCACAACACACTGGCTCTCATGCTATATTGCTTAAATATATAATAATATACATATATACATAACATATATCATAATATAATAATGCCTCATAGCACGTTTTATTTCAAAATAAAAGGAGCCGTCCATCAGCACCACACAGAAATCAGAAACTAAAAGTGAGTGGCTGTCTGTAATAGACCCTTTTCACGGGGGCCATTTTGTGTGGAAAAGGCGGACTAAACACAGGTGCAAGCAAAACACTAATGAGGGTTTCCAAATTCCAATCATGGAAGTTTGAAACCCTCATTAGTGTTTTGTTTGCACCTGTGTTTACCCTGCCTTTTTGACACAAAATGGCCCCCGTGAAAAGGGTGTATTGTAGGGCAGTGGTTCTCAAATGGGGGTCCGCGGCACTTTGCCAGGGACAAGTGAAAAGCGAAAAGTTTTCAGGTTTTTATTTTATTTTTATTATTATTAAAAAAGAAAATGCTACATGTTACTTATTCCTTCTCAAACTACTTCCTACATCAGGGGTGCCCAAACTTTTTTGATCCAAGATCTACTTTTCAAGTAGCCAGCCTCCCGAGATCTACCAGTCCAGTTTCAACATCGCAAACGCACACACATCGATGCATCTTAAATCGATGCATCACTTTTTCCCCCAATACATGATTTATTTTTTCTCACTTTACAATACAATTGCATTGTATTATGATCCATAATTAAAATAAACAACTGCATGTACTTCCATTATATTTTATTTTATTATAAACCCCCCCCCCCCCCCCCCCCCCCTTAATGCCATGCGATCTACCACACTACCTTCGCGATCGACCGGTCGATCGCGATCGACGTATTGGGCACCCCTGTCCTACATGGTGCTAGTCTATCAAAATATCTTGGCTGTCATTGATTGTGTTGCATAGTGGTTTTCTGTACTGTTGACAAATTGTGATATTGTAAGTCGCTTTGGACAAAACAAAAGCGTTTGCTAAATGACATAATGTAAATGTAATGTAATAAAATTTTTTTTTTTTTTTTTTTTTGTAAAATCTTCATTGTAGAAACGGTCCATAATGGCCCACCGTCAGGCCTGTCCTTGGGGCAGTCGATGCCTACCAGCCGACACGTCAGCGACGTAATGATGATGACATCATCAGCGATGACAATGATGTCATAGCATAGAGTTCACCTGTGAGGTCATCGGCGATGTTAGACATAGCACCGATGATGTCATAGTTCCCTCGAACGTTGTGACATCACCAATGACGTGATGTCATACACCGGAACGCGACCATATAAACACAGTGTTCCGTGACGCTAAAACACATCCGAGAGATCTGCTTGATTCCTTCGAGATTACATACCCTAATAATGTCAACCATTAGCGAAACCAAACCCGGACCCGAACTGAATCCTAGCCATCTTGCAACCGGCCAGGCCCTGGCGACAGACTGTCTTACACCCAGTCATACCAGTGGATTTTCAACCGCGTCCCAGGACCGACCAGTCGGCCCCTATCTCCATCCCCGTGATTCTGACCGATCAGAGCGCGTGAGCCTTCATACACGATCCAGCACACTTCACGAGGCAAGCCCCAGGGCTTTGCCTCCAGCGAGCATAATAGCTTCGCTACAATTTGGTCCTTCGAGCGGATCAGAGGACTTGCGACGCTCAGAGATGGAGCAGGAGTCAGGTGAGCTCGCTCTGGTAACGGCACCCCACCGACCAGAGGAGCAACCCTTCCCCCACCAGATCGAATCTGGATACCGCAGAGTATCCAGAGTTCGGAGTAGTACGAGCGAGGCAAGAGCCCCAGGGCCAGACCCCCTACACTCCGACCAGAAGATCCACCAGGGGCAGGAACTCATCCGCAGCCACCACCGACTCCCTGCTCAGGCAGACCAGACAAGGGCCGATCTCCTAGCTCGAGAAAAGGCTAAGTTCGACGCTACGATCGCGCGCCAAAGGGAGACTGAATACCTTTACACTGAATACTTCAAGGAATCCCAACGCACTGGCAGGTCCCATCAAGCTGGCCACCAGTCAAGTCGGGACAGGTCAGGTCATGGAGGCTTGACCTATGACGACAGAGACGCCCATGTATCCCGCAGCCCTAGCGGGCGCAGGAGTCACTATCATCAGGGCGCAAGCCATCATGACGGAATATCTTCGGCCCAGGCCCTCGCCTATGACCCGGAGACCCCAGGCCGGTACGGGTCAGCCCGATACCAAGGGGTCCGGCCCCCTCCCCGAGCAGAGCCTCGGTCGAGGAGCCCCAGTCACCCTCACTATCATAGCGCCAGCAGTTACTGCAGTCACCATAGTGCATCGCGACACTCTAGCGCCAGCTCACGGTCAACCGTACGCGCCCACGCGTATTCCCCAGCCCAAGCGGCAGCTTACGAGGAATACAAGACACGATTGGCGACCGAGAGCCTTCGCTGCCAACACGCGGAGGAGGAGGAAGCCGACGCGGAGTACGACCGGCTGAATGAGCAAACCAGAGCGGCGAGGCGGGCCCGAGAACGGGTCCAAGCAGAGGCCCAAGCAGAGGCCCAACAGGCCCAAGAGGAGGCCCTCCAAGCTAGAGAGCGGATCACCCGCCGCCTGGAGAGAAGCCGACACCTGCGGCAAGCTGAGCTGGCCCACCACGAGGCCCGGGTTCGTGCCCGGCTGCAAGTCGAGCAGGAGCACGTAGCAGCCCGGCCTCGCGCCTGTCTGCTTGCCGGGGACCCGGCAGTTCCACCTGTGCCTCTCACCTCCCACGACCAGGGTCAGGTCAGCACGGCGGCTCCAGAGCCAACGACCCAAACTACGGAACCCACTGTTCTAGTGCCAACGCCACCAACACTCCCACCTAGGACAGAGGTCGCCAACCCTGAGCATGCAATACAGTGCAACGGGGCGGCCGACCCCGCCACTGCGATACCCCACACTCAGGTAGGCACGGCGAACGTTGGGACCAACAGCACGGGGCACAGCCAGCCGGACGGCGTCAATCATTCCCACAAGATAGCTGGACAAGACAGCTGGGATCCCTCTCGAGGGCGGGACCAGCCATCTTAATTACCTATTCCCAGAGTTCACCTCCTGGCCCTGCCCGGGCTCATGGAGACAACTCCAGCCAAGGTCTCCAGGGAGGCCAACAAGTCCGAGCAAGTGGAGCAAGTGGACATGCCTTTGCGGACGCCGAGGCAGGAGCCCCAGATGCTTCACGGGGCGGCCGTCTCCCTCATCGTCTCGCCGGCAACTTGCCCAGAGCAGACCTATTGCACCAAGAGAGCCTTTACGGAACCGAACCTTGGTCTAGGCGAGCAACCTTACCCCATCACCACCCTGCAGCAGGAATCCCGCCCGAGGAATTTGCCCCTCCATCAGTTCGGGAGGATCCATCTTATCCTGCTCATACAGCACCGATGGAAATGGGAACCAGGCTGGGATGATCCAGTCCTACCCGAGACACTGCTGCAGGCCTGGGAAGAGTGGGAGGACGACCCACCGCAATCACAGGTAGCTGTTGTGGTCGACACCGCGTGGGGAAGGCCTCTTCCCGCACTCACCACCAGCAGTCGGGGTTGCGGATCCCCCTTCCCCCTTCTCAGCCCAGATCGCTGGCCAAAGACACCCCGACTCCACACGACCGCGGATAAGAGCGAGGAGTTGAAGCCAAGTTACGGTGGCCTCAGGTCGGCTCCCCCCCTGCCGGAGGAGTGCACGACCGTCGGTGCCCTCAGTGAGGATGCCACACCGGCGCTCCACGGGGCGGCCAACGAGACACTAGGGGCAGAGGCCTCCCTCCAACGAGGGCAGACAAACTGCTTCCTCACCGACCCTACGCCGCTGAGGTTCCTCGACTGGAAACTCAAGCCACCAGAACCAGAGGCTCCTCACTACCGCAGTAGCTGGGTAGGATGGGTAGGATGGGTAGACCCCTGGCTCCTGAGTGGCTCCCGCGCTGACCTCACGCCGCTGAGTTTCATCAACTGGAAGCTCAAGCCCCCAGAGGCCATTACAGCTCGCTACTGCAGTAGGATCCTACACACATCCTGGCCAACGAGGACAGTCACCAAATCCTGGCTCTTGTGATGTACGGGACTGGACAACGGCGCGCGGACCCGTGCCTACACCCGGCTGGTGGCCAGGCGGACCACAGCCCCCCTCACTCCCAGAATAATCAACCAAGCCCTGCCTATACCAGGCGGGACTGGAGGGCCATTCCGGCCATTTCTGGAAGAATACAGATTCCCCACAGGAATCTGGGAGCGGCTGTAGAAACGGTCCATAATGGCCCACCGTCAGGCCTGTCCTTGGGGCAGTCGATGCCTACCAGCCGACACGTCAGCGACGTAATGATGATGACATCATCAGCGATGACAATGATGTCATAGCATAGAGTTCACCTGTGAGGTCATCGGCGATGTCAGACATAGCACCGATGATGTCATAGTTCCCTCGAACGTTGTGACATCACCAATGACGTGATGTCATACACCAGAACGCGACCAAATAAACACAGTGTTCCGTGACGCTAAAACACATCCGAGAGATCTGCTTGATTCCTTCGAGATTACATACCCTAATAATGTCAACCATTAGCGAAACCAAACCCGGACCCGAACTGAATCCTAGCCATCTTGCAACCGGCCAGGCCCTGGCGACAGACTGTCTTACACCCAGTCATACCAGTGGTATTTCAACCGCGTCCCAGGACCGACCAGTCGGCCCCTATCTCCATCCCCGTGATTCTGACCGATCAGAGCGCGTGAGCCTTCATACACGATCAAGCACACTTCACGAGGCAAGCCCCAGGGCTTTGCCTCCAGCGAGCATAATAGCTTCGCTACATTCATAGTTCAACGAAAATAGTTTATGCTTTAAATCTAAAATGGTTCATGGATTACATTCTAATAACAAACCTATCAAATTAAAAGTCAAGCACGTTACCGTGGAAACAAGCTTAGCCCAAAATCACAAATCAGAATGAGGGGGTCCCCGGTATATTTTCTATCTTGTAAGGGGTCCTTGGCTGAAAAACATTTGAGAACCTCTGATATAGAGGACCACAAAAAAATGTCCTCGCTACCAGAGGGCCAGATTTTGCTGAGGGCTGGGGGCCAAACGGCGCCGGTGCGGAAAAATTTGGGGCATTTGAAGTCTGGTTTAGAGGAATAACTCATTTTAAATGAACAGTTGTGATGTCATTATTCAGTCTTAAACACCAATATTTGAAACTTTTCTCACTCACTATGTCACCACTTGCTCTCCCTGCAAGGCTTGAAGTTAACTTACCGCTTATATTGGTATCGGTTGATATCGGTTGATATCGGTATCGGAAATTAAGAGTTGGACATTATCGGATATCGGTAAAAAAGCCAATATCGAACATCCCTAGGCTTAGCATACTGTACATATGTACTGTAAGGCTGCATCCTATAATCATGACTGTCATTCTGCAGTATTATCGCAAATGTTATAACCATGTAGTGTATGTGCACTGGACCACTGTCAAAGCTATGCCCATACATGTGACTACATAATTGATATAATTATAAGTCATAACTTGAATGGGAAATGGCCTAGTATAGATGTTTCTACTGCCATGTGTAAGGTTATTAGTTTTGAGTTGCAGAAACAAGTGACTCCCCCTGTAGTCTAGTAGGAACGGGGGGTCCCCGCGCACCCGAAAGATATATTTTTCTAACATAGATTTTTGTACTCCTCAAGGTGTCTAATAAACAAATTTTGTTGTTACCCCGTTGAAATAGTGTCCCATGGGTCCGTTTGGCGGCCATCTTTGCGGGCATATTGCGATGTCTGATGAAAATGGATAAGCGTCATAACTTTTGAACTAGACGTCATACAGAGACAAATTACACCACTTTTCTGTATGATTTCTGCATGAGGAAATGATTGAGAGGGTTGTTTTAATGATTTTAACAGGTTTAGTATAGTAAAACTAAACTAAGTTTCATCTAATTTAACTCATTGAGTGCCAAGGACGTCGATCGACGTCAAAGTAAATAGTGACGTAGAGTGCCAAGGACGTCGATCGACGTCAAATGCGTTTTTTGACGGTGGGACGTGGATCAAAGCCTCAGGCATCTCCTGTACAAATATGGGAGCTATTGAAGGTGTATAACCTATTTTACGGACTCATTAGGTGGCGACAGTGCTCTCCAGATTAGAGAAAGGTCCGGAAAACAACTGGAAAAAGCCGTGATGAAAGAGAAACCGCTCATGCTGCAGCCAGAGCCATATAGCACCCGACGCCGAAGGGCCAAACCTTTCCCTGCAGTCCGGTTTGGCATTTCCGTGTGCGCTGGGAACAAAAACGGAGCGCTCCGAAAATAGAGTGGGTGCGTGTTGGCTGTGTGTTAGTGTGGGGAGGAGTTTGCAGCTGAGGGGGGGGGGGGGGGGGAGAGGGGGGTGGGGCACGCAGGGCATCACACAACTACACCACGTCACTACATCAGAAAATATTATCTTCAGAGTCCGTCAATGTGCTTGAAATGCTTCATTTCACAAAAGGCGGAATATCTCAGCTAATAATTTGAAACGCCTGTATTTGCTCAAAACAACCTATCTTCTCCGGCTCATAACTAAAGAACGGAAAATGGTATCAATAAACTTTTTTTTGCTGATGATACAATAGAGCCAGCTCGTTCTTTGTGCGTGTTCGGTGTTTACTGTACATAGTAATATCACACAATATTCTGTGGGCCTCGAGAAATCACTGAAAACGCTCTGAAAACTCTGGCACTTCTCCAAAAGTGGCTGGCACTCAATGAGTTAAAGGATAATTCTGGTTATTTTCAATCTGGGCCTTATTTTCCCTTGACATTTGATGGTGATTGATTGTGTTTAAAGTTTCGTCACTTACTTCACTGTAGACCAGGGGTGGGCAATTATTTTTCCCGGGGGGCCACATGAGAAACACAGATTGTTGCCAACTATGTTAATTCTGTGTGGGAGGAGAATTAACATAGTAACACTAATGCCTACCCCACACTACAGGATAATTTGCAAGATTACGGCCAAGATTCCCCCCTCCCGATTTTCTCGGGGGTGCTCCCGATTTGAGGCGCGTCGGGCAGATAATCTTCCCAAAAGATCCTGTAGTGTGTGGGGTTCAAAGATTCACAATCGGGAAGACTGCCTCTTCCCGATTGTGAATCGGGCATATCTAACATGTTAGATATTTACAACCCGACAGGCGATTGCATCTTGAGCAGAGAGCCAGTAGTAGCTGCGTTTCCATTACAGTTTTTCGCAAAATAATCTGCTCCGCGTCAGCGCCCGCAGCCCCGCACAGAAACAAAGAACGAGGAAATTGTCATCGAGGTGAAATACCCGTGCGTCTTTGAACGGGACGGAAAACTAATGCTATACTGCAAAGCATGTAGCCTACAACAAGCGCTTAGGTCTCATATGCTTCCCGCATCGGCGAGTGTCCGCACAGAAAAGTGAGTCAAATCAGCAGACGCGCCCCTCCACAAGGCACCTGTGCAGACGGTTTTCGCCTGGCCGTGCACAGTAGGCCTACACCCCGAATGGACGCGGCTGTCCGCGCAAATATTAGTTAAACAAATCCTTTCAGTGCAAATGCATTATAAAAACAAAAAATAAGATTTGTTTAGAAAATCGAAATGACACAAATGTATTATTATTATTATTATCATTATTACTACTACTAGGCTACACCCGGTGCGCACACTGAATAGGCATTTTAAAAGTTAACGTCGAGCCCTGCTTCCAAGGTGAATCTTCGGCATAATCTTCTAGTGTGTGGGGTTGCGTTTGAACAGACGCGATTGTGTGTGTGTCCCAAGATTGAAATGTTAAAAAATCGGCTCTCTCTGTCCTGTAGTGTGTGGGCTCTCAAGATTTTTATAATCTTCAAGGATTTGAAAATCCTGTAGTGTGGGGTATGCATAAGAGGAACATGTAGTTTAATGTTTGATTATTGAACTAGATGTTCCTCTTAGTGTTACGATGTTAATTCTGTTGGGTCTCATGGATTACTACTTTAATCTATTGTAAATAAAATAGAAACCCGCTTTTATTTTGAAGGCAAAATCACTCAACCGGAAGTGAAGTTGTAAGAAATGGTTGCTCATTTCACAGAGGCATTCTTGCGGTTTCCCCATCACACACGGAAGAACAACCAAAAACAACGAATGACAGCGTTTTCATGTGATGACTGACAGCTAGTTTGAGTGATGACTGACAGCTAGTCTGCAGGAGGATCAACAACGTTTTTGTGTGAGACGTGAGGAGTGATGCCTGATAGCTAGTTTGAGTGATGCCTGACAGCTAGTCTGCAGGAGGATCCACAACGTTTTTGTGTGAGACATGAGGAGTGATGCCTGACAGCTAGTTTGAGTGATAAGTGAGGCAGGAGGAATGACAACATTTTCATGTGAGGAATGATGCCTGACGAGTGAGGACTGACGACTGAGGAATGAGGACTGATGATTGACGAGTGACGCCGTATTGTGCGATGACTGACGCGTGAGGAGTGAAACAGTAATGCAGGAAGAATGACAGCGTTTTCGTGTGAGGACTGAAGGTGTTTCAGAGCACACTCTACATGGTTTACTAGGATACATGACAACTGACAACGCTTAGACTGAGGAACGATAGCCTATACTCTGACGGACGAGGACGCCCTAAAATGGTTGCCGTACCCCTGGCATCACATATGCACGTAAGGTGTAAAAGTTGTATAGTCAGATACAATCAATCAGATTTTTTCAATTTCAATCAATCAAATTCAATGTAAATTCATATTTAATGTCCACGGAACACTCCTCCACTCGTGTACATATTGTATATATATATGATTTGATTGCACTTGCAACATTGTGATTGTCTTTAGTTAGCTTTCCTACTTCTTTATCTCCTGACCGCTACGCTGCATACAGACACTGAGACAAATTCCTCGTATATAACTTGCATACTGTGGCAATAAAAGTGATTCTGATTGTGATTCTGATCAACCATACTCACGAAATGAGAGAAATATCTGCTGTAGTTTGTTTATGGTTGATTTTAAATTCAGGAATACAAATGATTTTGGATGTGGGTGTTCTAGTCTCGCGTGGTCAGACCCAACGTCTTACGTCAGCACGCTTCAAGCGATGGAGGGTCTGAACCACAAGTCAGCATTTCCAGTTTTGCCATCAGAAATCCTGTAGCGAAATCTGATTGGCTGGGCTGTTATGGAAGTCCGGCTCTCAAAATGTACCGCCCCACGAATCGCGTGGTTGAACAATTCATATGTCTGTCACGCATTTTGTTTTGGTCTTAGGGGGGCGGTCCTTAAGCACTTTTCAAGAGTAGTGCACCAGACGTAAATATCTATCTACGGCTGGCTACTGCGAGACTATGGGTGTTCCAACAAGTCAAATAATTTACATAGCTGACACAATGAAATCCCATTATCCTCCGATAAGACATGAACGTGGCAGAAGACTGGCCGTAAAGTAAACAAGGTTGTGTGTGTGACAACACAAAAAAGGGTATGAGAGGGACTATTATCGCTGAAGTGTTTTGTTAGTTGTTTGATGACAGCTATTTAAAAGCATGTGTAACTGCAGTGTGAGTGTTACTATATAGAAAGAGGGTGTTAATTGCTTTTTGGACTCAGCTGTTGGACATCACTTTGGTTGTCTGAGCGTGTATTGGAGAGCAGCTTTATTATTATCAGTACAAAGTGTGGTCGAGGACAATGCTTTTTCTACAAAAAGGATAAGTGGAATGGTGTGAACACCCTTTGATCAGCATTCCTACTTTGTGTGAGATGCTGGCTTTTGGAACCCTGCTCCCTGCTTCTCTGCACTGGCTCTGAGAGGAGGAGGAGCTGGGCTGGGCGACAGCGCTGGTGGCTGCAGCTTTACTACTCATTGTGCTGCAGGGCTGTCATTAGATGGCTACAGGGGAAATGTCATGTTTACTGCCATTCCCATACACACCCAAACGTAATGAGCAGCATGGAGCTGTGCTCCATCCTCCCATAACATCCCTTCCTCCCATCTCTCTCTCTCTCTCCCTCCTATCACCCCTAACTCTGTCGTTTCTCCACACATCCCATCCTCTCCATCTACCTCATCTCTGTCTCATTCGTTATCCTCCTCCCCCCATCCTTCAAACCATTCATCTATCCCGCTCTCCTTTCATCAAGCCTACGCTCTCGCACACAGTGCTCCCCACTAAAGCGCCTGACCGCTGAGAGACTGGCGGCCAACAACCTGGCATGGCCCCAGAGGCTAAGGTCACAGCGGTCACGCTCCCATGGCAGACACACACTAACACAAAAACGCATGGGGGGGGGGGGGGGGGGGAGGCGCTGTCAAAAGCACGTGCACAGTGCACACACACTCAGTATACACATAGACTCGCTCAAAAGCACATACACACGCTGTGCACAAACACTTTTCATAAGTTGCTTGTTCAGACCTGATTGATGTAGGTTTGATCAGTTTCACAGGTAGCTCCCTCCTGCTGTCGATGCACTCATGATGCTTTGACATTAAAGTGTTGCTTGAGCCAGACGGAAGCCAGAGACAAAGACACAGGAAAGATCTAGACAGAGCCATATTTATACAGTAGACAGTTATCATAGGGCACTAACTCATTCTAAAAGGACAGCGTACAGACTATGGGGGATGAGTGAATAAAAACAGTTCATACTTGCAGCTAAACACGGCTGTGGTTTGACTGCTGCAGCAACACATCATGTACTTTTTGAAGCTTTTGAATGACCCGAGTACTTAAAAAAAACAACAACAAAAGAAGCTGCCAAAGGGTTCATATGTTGGATCTGTATTTTTATGATGCTAAATTGGTTCAACCATTCAAGAATAATGTAAAAATAGCAGTGATGACAAAAACAAAATCTGGCGTGCTTTTACTGTACACACACACACACGCACACACACGCACACGCACACACACTGACACACACACACACACACACACACACACACACGCACACGCACACGCACACGCGCACACGCACACGCACACGCACACGCACACACACTGACACACACACACACACACGCACGCGCACGCGCACGCACACGCACACGCACACACACTGACACACACACGCGCACACACACACACACGCGCACACACACACACACACACACACACACACACACACACACACAGTGGACTGCCATAGCCGCGAGAGCAAGTGGCCCCCATTCAGTATGCCTGATCTGCCCTCAGGCCGTCCATCAAAATGCAACAGCACCCTGTAATTGCGCTGCCACCGCAGGGTCCTAACTCATGCACCATCATGTGATCTCCGTGACAAATGAGAGTTGAGACGCAGCTTGACTTCTTGCTGGGGGCCTTTAAAAGTGGCGCTCTGCGATTAGCGTGAGGGGTGAGTGCTCGGCGTAAATCACAGCGCTGAGAGAGGGAGGAGGAAACGCAAACACTCACTCGCTCTTTCACTGCCATTCAAACACTTACTCTCTCACGCAGGGGAAGGGAGAGAGAAAGACAAGAGTGAGAAAGCGAGAGAGAGAGAGAGCACACGAGTGAGAGAGCAAAAGAAAGAACAGCCTCAGCGCTGGGACTGTGGCCAAGCCATCCTCTAGAGGAGCCAGGACGCCAGGGGAGACCTCAGACAGAAATAACTCCAAACATCCCATAAAGACCCATTAAAACCAATTCAACTCAATTATACCCTGACACACATACACACACACACACACACAAAACTCTACCTTTCTGCCCCGCAACCATATTGTACCACCAACTGTGCACCAGTATGTACACACACGACTACTAAGATACACTCGGACGTGATGGCAGCTTAGTGTGAGCATCTCACAGCCGCCACATGTATGAGGACAGACAGAAAGGCAGTAAAAACAATCAACTGCTCTTTTAGGGCCCTATAAAACGGACAATAACATAACTGAGGGATGGATTCTGTGCATGGAACATCCCAGCTATGTCTATAAATAAAGGTATTATAAGAGTGAAAATGGAGGTTGTTATCAGGGATAATGTAGCAATAATACTACTACTACTACTACTACTACTACTACTACTACTAAAATAATGTTAGGGCTTTCTTCCTAAGGAGGATTTCTATTTACAACAGGATAAGCTGTATAAAATGAAGTAAATATACCCTCACCGTCACCAAGCACTTTATTAGGAACACCATACTAATACTGGACAGGTATCAGCTTTCAGCTCAATGTCAACCGGCTACTACTGTAAACTGACATCCCCCTCCAGGTTGGATGTGTTGTGCATTCTGACATGCTTTTCTGCTCACCAGTTGTAAAGAGGTTATCTGAGTTACTGTCACCTTTCTGTCAGTCTGGCCATTCTCCTGTGACCTCGCTCATCAACAAGGCCTTTCCACCAGCAGAATTGCCACACACTGGATGTTTTTTGTTTTTTTGCACCATTCTGTGTGAACTCTAGAGACTGTTGTGCATGAAAATCCCAGGAGATCAGCAGGTTCAGAGATACTCAAAGCAGCCCGTCTGGCACCAACTACCATGCGGTCAAGTCACTGAGATGATGCTTGATGTGAACATGAACTTGAGGAGGCTGACCTGTTTCTGCATCATTCTGATGCTTGATGTGAAGATGAACTGAGGAGGCTTCTGATGCTTGATGTGAAGATGAACTAGGAGGCTTCTGATGCTTGATGTGAAGAGCAACTGAGGAGGCTTCTGATGCTTGATGTGAACATGAACTGAGGAGGCTTCTGATGCTTGATGTGAACATGAACTGAGGAGGCTTCTGATGCTTGATGTGAACATGAACTGAGGAGGCTTCTGATGCTTGATGTGAACATGAACTGAGGAGGCTTCTGATGTTTGATATGAACATGAACTGAGGAGGCTTCTGATGCCTGATGTGAAGATGAACTGAGGAGGCTTCTGATGCTTGATGTGAAGAGCAACTGAGGAGGCTTCTGATGCTTGATGTGAAGAGCAACTGAGGAGGCTTCTGATGCTTGATGTGAAGAGCAACTGAGGAGGCTTCTGATGCTTGATGTGAAGAGCAACTGAGGAGGCTTCTGATGCTTGATGTGAAGATGAACTGAGGAGGCTTCTGATGCTTGATCTGAACATGAACTGAGGAGGCTTCTGATGCCTGATGTGAACATGAACTGAGGAGGCTTCTGATGCTTGATGTGAACATGAACTGAGGAGGCTTCTGATGCCTGATGTGAACATGAACTGAGGAGGCTTCTGATGCCTGATGTGAACATGAACTGAGGAGGCTTCTGATGCTTGATATGAACATGAACTGAGGAGGCATCTGATGCTTGATGTGAACATGAACTGAGGAGGCTTCTGATGCCTGATGTGAACATGAACTGAGGAGGCTTCTGATGCTTGATGTGAACATGAACTGAGGAGGCTTCTGATGCCTGATGTGAAGATGAACTGAGGAGGCTTCTGATGCTTGATGTGAAGAGCAACTGAGGAGGCTTCTGATGCTTGATGTGAAGAGCAACTGAGGAGGCTTCTGATGCTTGATGTGAAGAGCAACTGAGGAGGCTTCTGATGCTTGATGTGAAGAGCAACTGAGGAGGCTTCTGATGCTTGATGTGAAGATGAACTGAGGAGGCTTCTGATGCTTGATCTGAACATGAACTGAGGAGGCTTCTGATGCCTGATGTGAACATGAACTGAGGAGGCTTCTGATGCTTGATGTGAACATGAACTGAGGAGGCTTCTGATGCCTGATGTGAACATGAACTGAGGAGGCTTCTGATGCCTGATGTGAACATGAACTGAGGAGGCTTCTGATGCTTGATATGAACATGAACTGAGGAGGCATCTGATGCTTGATGTGAACATGAACTGAGGAGGCTTCTGATGCCTGATGTGAACATGAACTGAGGAGGCTTCTGATGCTTGATGTGAACATGAACTGAGGAGGCTTCTGATGCTTGATGTGAAGATGAACTGAGGAGGCTTCTGATGCTTGATGTGAACATCATGTTCACATCAAGCATCAGAAGCCTCCTCAGTTCATCTTCACATCAAGCATCAGAAGCCTCTAATGCTTGATGTGAACATGAACTGAGGAGGCATCTGATGCTTGATGTGAACATGAACTGAGGAGGCTTCTGATGTTTGATGTGAACATGAACTGAGGAGGCTTCTGATGTTTGATGTGAACATGAACTGAGGAGGCTTCTGATGCTTGATGTGAACATGAACTGAGGAGGCTTCTGATGCTTGATGTGAACATGAACTGAGGAGGCTTCTGATGCTTGATGTGAACATGAACTGAGGAGGCTTCTGATGCTTGATGTGAACATGAACTGAGGAGGCTTCTGATGCTTGATGTGAACATGAACTGAGGAGGCTTCTGATGCTTGATGTGAACATGAACTGAGGAGGCTTCTGATGTTTGATGTGAACATGAACTGAGGAGGCTTCTGATGTTTGATGTGAACATGAACTGAGGAGGCTTCTGATGCTTGATGTGAACATGAACTGAGGAGGCATCTGATGCTTGATGTGAACATGAACTGAGGAGGCTTCTGATGCTTGATGTGAACATGAACTGAGGAGGCTTCTGATGTTTGATGTGAACATGAACCGAGGAGGCTTCTGATGCTTGATGTGAACATGAACTGTACCCTGGATCACCAGCGACCTGAAGGAGCTCCTGAACAAAAAGAAGAGAGCATTCAGAGAGGGGGACAGGGAGTCACTGAGGAGCGTGCAGAAAGAACTGAAAGTGAGACTGAGGGAGGGCAGGGAGGCATACAGGAAAAAACTGGAAAACAAGCTCCAGGAGAACAACATAAGGGAAGTGTGGGCCGGGATGAAAGAGATCACCGGCTTCAAGGCAAAGGGGGAACAGGCTGAGGGAAGCCTGGACAGAGCCAATGAGATGAACATCTTCTTCAATAGGTTCAGCACAGGATCCCCAGCTGCCTCCCCCCCGGTACCCAGCCGGCAGCCGCACTGACCCCCCACTAGCCTCCCAGCCCCCACAGCTACCGCTTTTCACCTCCCCGGTGCCCAAGACCACAGCCCCCCCCCTCCCCCCACAATGGACTTCAGGAACTTAACACCTCAAACTGAGCCCCCCGCTTCCTCCACCACCAGACTGTCTGTCTCCAGCAGACGAGGCAGTTGGAGAAGCTGAAACGGAACAAGGCTGCAGGTCCGGATGGTATTTGCCCCAGGATACTGAAGACCTGCGCAGGACAGCTATGTGGGGTCCAACAGCACCTGTTCAACATCAGCCTGAGCCTAGAGAAGGTTCCGGTGCTGTGGAAGACCTCTTGCCTTGTTCCGGTTGACATCACACATCATGAAGGGCCTGGAGAGACTGATGCTGGCTCATCTCAGACCCCAGGTGAACTCCTACCTGGACCCACTGCAGTTGGCGTACCACCCCTGGGTTGGAGTCGATGACGCCATCATCTACCTGCTCCAGCGAGCCCACTCTCACCTTAACACAGCAGGCAGCACTGTGAGGATGATGTTCTTTGATTTCTCCAGTGCTTTCAACACCATCCAGCCTGCACAACTGCGTGAGAAGCTTCAAAGGATGCAGGTGGACGCCTCCACAACCTCCTGGATTATTGACTACCTGATGGACAGACCACAGTTTGTGCGACTGAAGGGATGTGTGTCCGACTGGGTGGTCAGTAGCACAGAAGCACCGCAGGGGACTGTTTTCTCACCTTTCCTCTTCACCCTATACACCTCTGACTTCCAATACAACTCAGTATCCTGTCATCTGCAGAAATATTCAGATGACTCTGTAGTTGTGGGGTGTGTCAAGGATGGAGAGGAGGCAGAGTACAGGGAACTGGTGGGCCACTTTGTGGACTGGTGCGGAGAAAACCACCTCCTCCTTAACGTGTCCAAAACCAGGGAGATGGTTGTGGACTTCAGGAGGACCAGCACGGAGCCGAACCCTATTTCCATCGGGGGTGAGGAGGTGGTGAGTGTGGGCAGCTACACATATCTGGGCGTTCACCTGGACAAAAAACTGGACTGGAGACGCAATACCGAGGCTGTCTACAAGAAGGGGCAGAGTAGACTCTATTTCTCAGGCTCAGATCCTTCAACGTGTGCAGCAAGATGTTGCATATCTTCTACCAGTCTGTGGTAGCAAGTGCAATTCTCTTCGCAGCCACCTGCTGGGGCAACTGCATCAGAGCCGACGACTCGAACAAACTGAACAAACTTTTTAGGAGAGCGGGCTCTGTGCTGGGGACCACTCTGGAGCCCCTGGAGGTGATTGTGGAGGGAAGGATGCTACAAAAAATACTCAAAATCATGGATGACAAGACACCCCCCCTTTACGACCTGCTGGCTGGACAACGGAGCGGTTTCAGTCAGAGGCTCCGTCAGCTCCCCTGCAGCAAGGACCGTTACAGGAGGTCTTTCGTGCCCACCGCAATAACAATTTACAATAACTCCTGGATAGGCCGAGAGAGGAGGGCCCTCCTCCCCCTACGGGGATGAATAAAGTACTCTATCTACCGTATCTATCTATCTATCTATCTATCTATCTATCAACAAAGACGACAAACACCTGTATTATTGTCATTGGCACACTTCCACTGACAAGTGGACACTTTTGGACACTGTCGACAATTTTTATATTTATTTTATCTTATTCTATGTTATTACCTTTCTTGTTTCCTGTTTGCCTCAACTGCCTTACATACTGTACACTGTTTGCCCATTTAACTATGTTGCCCTGTTGTTGTTGTGATTGTGTGCTCTATTTGTTGTTTGCTGTGATTTAGTAGCTATTTACCTCCTGCACCTTGTCTGTAATGGAGCCCACAGCATAAGAATTTCACACGTGCGTACTTGTACAACGGGGTGACAATAAAAATCTTGAATCTTGAACTTAAGTGAACATTTTAAAAGAACACGCCAACATTTTGGGAGATTCTCCTATTTGTCATATTCCTGATCGCCAGACGAGAATATAGACGCCTTTCTCTTCTCTGTGTGTGCAGTGGAAAGTGTGTGGAAAAAATACACATTCCAACAGCGCCAAAACATTCATATGTACATGGGGTTTCCGCTATATACTGTACATTTAAAGGGATACGCCAACATTTTGAGAGTTTAGGCGATTTGTCATATTGTCGATATCAAAACTAGAATGTACATGGCTGTATTTTCAATCTGTGTGCCCTACAAACAGCGGTACAGCCCTCACTGATAGTTAGCTTTGCGCTAAAATGGCAGTCTATGGTACTTTTCCCTACTTCCTGCCCAAAATGCACATTCCAACAGCGCCAGAAACACTCACAGGTACATGTTGTGACTCGTGCACTCACCACACAATTAAATAATAATCCAAAGTTACGTGGAACGGCCATTTACGTAGTAAATCCACACACCGAAAACTAACAAAGAGTAACAGAACTAACAGAGTAAAACCGAAGTTACTTCCTCATTTGCCGTGGGCTGTGTGCAGTCATCAGTACAGCGCATGCGCTGTGTGCAGTGCACATCACTAGTGCGCAGCATCAGTAGTTCCAGCTATGTATTTGTTTTGAAAATGACAGTACTGGAAATGGATTTAAGACCAAGATTTAAGACATTTTATTACGTTTTAAGGCCTTTGATTCAGATAATTTAGTCAACAATTTTTTAAGACTATTCAAGGACCTGCAGATTCCCTGGGGAAACATAAAATCACAGTTAGCGTCTGTGAAGCTCTTGGATGTCTATACAGCATCCTTGTGATTTCAGACATGCTGCCTTTTCCACTCAGGTCTGCTCTCGGCCTCCAGGCTGACCTCGATGATCTCAATCTGCCCAGACCGGTGGCCAAGGCTCCTTAACTAAAGCTTTCTTCTCCTCAGTGGAAAACCCACGCCCCCGCCCAGCACAGCAGCAGCAGCCCATCAGATCTAAAGTGGCTTCTGCACGGGTGTAGAGTTTAGCCAACAAATGCAGTAAAACAATACAATAATAAGAGTATAAAAGCGGGGCTTCCTTGCATCATTTAGTTTATTCGCCATCATCTCTGCACTCTGTGGTAATATATTAATATAACATCTGTTTAATCTCTATGGGAGACTGTGGTGCGAGTGACACAATATGTTGATATATGGTAATGAATTTTTGTACTGATGTTATGTTGTGTGCAATGGTTTTAATGTTGATGGCATATTATGTTGTTTTGGCAAGGCTGGAAGGTGTGTGTAGATGTGTGTCACTGGTACAGAGTGGGCATACACTCACAACCAAACATACACTCACAACCAAACATACACTCACAACCATACATACACTCACAACCAAACATACACTCACAACCAAACATACACTCACAACCAAACATACACTCACAACCAAACATACACTCACAACCAAACATACACTCACAACCATACATACACTCACAACCAAACGTACAAAGAAAAAACAAATACAAATATCCTTCAAGGAACACCCCTGACCCCTGACCCCTGACCCCTGACAGAAAAGGATAAGGATTTTTTTCCCGGTCTTTCGTGGATCGAGTAACCCGAGGGCTAATCTATCTCTTTCATCGATGGAGCAACCCAATTCGATACTCACTGTGCATCGGTCTCTCTCAATCTCTATTGAGCATCTATCAGAACTAGCATAAGCCTACACGCGTTTTCACCGTTTCTGTGTGGATCTAGAAAATATAAGGCGATACTTCTCCAGCGAGTGACACGAGAGGAATTTGAGAAATGTCCAGTGCCTAACTGAGGAATGTGAGCACTGGCTGCTGCCTGGAGGATGAATGGAAAAGAAGTCAGCGAGACAGAGACCAAGTGGTTCTGAGGGGAGTTAGATGACAGAGATAGAATTTGTTACACCTTTAAGATTTCAGGGAAGAACAACATAGGATTGATCCACCTCAAACTCTGTGAACATACCTCCAAACCCATAAATCACCTAAATGCCATGGGTTGAAAGGCTGGAGGGCAGCATATTGCTTCTGCAGTGTTGCACTACTACACCATACCTTTCACCAGCAACACCAGAAGACAGGGAGCTGGATCCACCACAGCAAACAACCATGAGTAATTTTCCACTGATATAACTGCCGAAACACTGTACGTCACATGACAGAGTTATGACATGCACATTGGCCAAAAGGCATGCATGAATGCCCCCCCCCCCACCCCGCCAATCTTTATCCAACTCCCCCCCCCACCCCTTGCTTTCCCTCTCTCCACAAAGTCCTGCTGGTTCAGTCCACAGCGCCCAGTGTTAACATTGTAATTACAGACGTGGGCTACGATAATAAGAATGCAGGGAGTGGGGCCCAAACCTCTGGCCACTTTCTTCCTGTGCCATTTTCTACTACCATTTTTTCTTCTACTTTGATTGTTTCCAGTGCCTGGTGACAGTGGGCCAAAGATATTAGGAGTGTTGCAGTGGGCCAGTAAGCAGTGCCTGGTGACAGTGGGCCTGGTGACAGTGGGCCAAAGATATTAGGAGTGTTGCGGTGGGCCAGTAAGCAGATACAGGCCGAGACCTCTGGACTGCAAAGGGAAACACAGGCACAGTCCCAGTCTGTCTGTGTGCTAATCTCTAGCAGGCGGGCTGCCTCATCCCTGGCCCCGCTCCAGACCGCAGATACAGATCAAGTCAGCTCGCCACTGGACTGGGTGTCAAATCTGGCCAGGTATCACCAAGTTTAGGGCGCTGCACTATAATGGCGCCATATGAATCCCAATAATATCTAGGCTAAAGGTAATAATCAGCATCATTATCATATAAATAAAGGTTTTTTATCACCGCTAGTCAGATAAACACCCATTAACGACAAATTAACCCTACAGTATAGCCTAAGCCAGTTCATGAGAGTTCAGCGATGACGTTTTAGCAGCAAAGATATGGTCAAAAAACAAAACAACAACAAAACGTAAGAAACTTGAGGATTGCCACTCTAAGAGAAAAGATGATGCTCTTGTCATCAGGGCTCCTAGGCTCTGGAACAGCCATTACCTTATCTTCATAGTCTGGCTTTTAATTGAGGACTTCCATCCCATTTTTTTTGCATTTGATTGTTTTGACTTATTTTCCATCTTGTGGTGCCTTATGAATGTTAAAGGGATACACCACTTTTTTTAAAGTTTAGCTCATTTCCCACATCCCCCCACATCGCCAATAAACCCCCTGCCTTTACCGGCATTGTCCATGCACTATTCAGTGAGCTACATCTCCAAGTTAGTAATTTTCGTCTTAGAATGGAGGCCAATGGTATCGCTGTTAAAAATCCGCTAAAACACACATCTCACGGCGCCAAAATACATGTTGTGCTTCGGGGAGTCACCTCACGATGAAATATCAATCCAAGATGCACGTAGCGGTGTCTTAGAAGGAAAATAGCCAGACGGCACTACTTAACACGGCGGAGGGGCACTGATCTCACACAGCGCCTCAGGCACCATGGAAATCAAATGTAAACCAAAACAAAGGACACAGAGATAACTACTAATCATGGCCGACTTCGTGAGAGAGGATGATGACGATTACTACTGGACAAACCAAGACCCCGAACCTTATCTATTTGAACCAGAATATACTGAGGAAGAACTACAGGCTTTAGACGCAGAGCGGGCAAGACGAGAGGCTGAGGCAGCCGAACAGCCGGCGGCCGAGGGGAGAGAACGAACCGGGATGGACTGGTGGTGTCGATGTGGAGCATGCCAGCCGATGCCGACAGAAATAGAGTGTTTCTGTTGTACTGAGTGGCACTTAGTGCTTCCATCAATGGAAAGACTAGATTTATCTGGCGAAGAGGACAGTGAACAAAGAGAATGTGTCACAATCAACGAAGATTGATTACATTACATCTAATCCTGCGGTTGTGGAAACCTTTTTCCATGTCCCCAAAATCAACTGGAAAAAACGCCCCATGCCGGCTGGACCTAATGGACAGTTATCCATCGAGTAAGTGACCATAATAATGTACTTTTTTGCATGTATGGGGCACATAGTGCTGGATATTACCTCGTTCAGCTGTATAACAAATGGTCTCTTCATCATGTATAAACGAACATGTAGGCTATCATTGGCTAATAGGCTACTTCCATGATAGTTTGGTTATATAGCCTATTTATTAGGCAACTAATTTATTATTATTTCTGTATCTAGCTTTGAGGCGCTGTGTGAGATCAATGCGCGCAGCGGCCATGTTTAGAAAGAAGTGCCGTCCGTCTATTTTCATTGACAGACAGCGATACCATTGGCCTCCATTCTATGACGAAAATTACTAACTTGTAGTTGTAGCTCACTGTATAGTGCATGGATAATGCCCGTAAAGGCAGGGGGTATCATGGCTATGTGGGGGGGATGTGGGAAATGAGCTAAACTTCAAAAAAAGTGGTGTATCCCTTTAAGGCCCTTAGAAAACAGTAAAAACAAATCAGCCCATGCAGACTTCAGGACATCATTTTCTCCAACATTCCTCTCAAAACCTGTAGATCCAGCTATGGCCCTATAATTTCTCACCTTATCGCCACATTTAGAACTGTTGAATCTAATACCAACATATTGTTCAAATTCCATACTCATTTAGCCTTGTTTAATAATTTCGCTCTTCGTCCCGATCTTTCTCTTCATAGAAGAATAAGAGCATTCATATTCTCTCCGATATTACCTCTGGTAATAGGCATTGGGCATTCCAGGACCTTCAGTCTTCTGATAATCTTCCTGGTACTTAGTTTTTTTTATTTGCAACTTCGTAGTGCTTTGTGTTCATACGGTGTGTCCCTTAAGCCCTTTTCCCACATGGTAAATGGTAAATGGCCTGCATTTATATAGCGCTTTTATCCAAAGCGCTTTACAATCAGTAGGTAGTCTACATTCACCCATTCACACACCGATGGCGGCAGGCTGCCACGCAGGGTGCCTACACACCATCGGGAGCAAGGAGGGTTAAGTGTCTTGCCCAAGGACACAACGACAGCAGCTGGGAGGGAGCGGGGATCGAGCCGCCAACCCTTGCGTCATTGGCCGACCCGTATACCTCCTGAGCTAAAGCCGCCCCACATGCGCTTTGTACCGCAAAATGACCGGAACGTGGTCAAATGCCTGCATGTGGGAAAGGCGCCGTGCCGGTATAAGCGTGACCCCGTCGTCGCGGCCATTTCACCAGTTTTGAGCAAGTCAGAAGAGCGGTATGCCGCGATAGACAGACAGGTGAGAAAGGGGTCCAGTCATTTTCCGCTATCAGTGGGCTGTGACTTCGTGGACCAGGTTGCAATGCACACAGTAGACAGTCCAACACCAAACACAGCTGATTGTTCGATATTCCCCTGGTGTTGCGTACCACCAAAGGACTATTGCCAGTCGCAAACGCGCTTCCAGTGGTTTTCGCCACCGGGTGATCTTGCGTGCGGGTCGGACCAGACTCAGCACGTAGTCGAACGGACGCTTCCATTCCACGTCGTCAAAATTGCTCAGAGCATCTTCCCAAAATAAATTCCCTCCTGGTCTCTCTCGCTTCCAGACGGCTCTAGTCTCACGCAGCAGCGCAGAGGTACATAACACTGTCATGATCTGTCCCCGGCGAACATGAATCTGTTTCTGTTCGCACGTATATCCCTTTCCATTTTCGCCTTAATTTGTCTGCGTCGCTGTCTACGTTTGAGGAAAAAGCGCATCAGCAATATTATCAAAAGAGTGGACGCCGGCTCCATGTGTGTTTGTTGTTGTTTTCTGACTGGCCTCAGTGGCCTGCAGCACAGACCCCAGGCCACTCTCCCCCGCCCCCCGCCCGCTCCGCCGCACCCCACCCCACCCCCCAACATACCGGCTATTTGACGACTAGATTCTCACATGCGAACGTTGAGGTGTGAAGGGAAATTCAGGGAAATGTCCGATATTGACTTACAGGTAATTTTCCGGTACGCATGTGGGAAAAGGGCTTTAGGGTGAAGAATTAGAAAGCCCCCACAAAACTTGTACATCCAAGATCGGTCATTTGTTTATTTTGGAGAGAAGTTGCCAGGAAGATGTCTGTAGTGCTGGGAGTCACTGTTGCTTGTTCTCCTGTTGTTTTGTTGTTGAACGATTTTACTGGGTTGAAATTATCCTTGAGGCAAAGGCGTTGGCTGTTATTGGCTGCCTTACTGCCGCAAAAATAAATAAATAATAACATAGATGTCTGACCAGACTTTGACAAATGTGAAGAAATTCCGTCAAGGTGTTACTGAGATATGGCGTTACCGAGCTTGAAAGTGACGTTCGTGAGGTCACAGTGACCAGGACCTTTGACCACCAAAATGTAATCAGTTCATCCTTGAGTCCAAGTGGAGGTTCGAGGCAAATTTGATTAAATTCCGTCAAGGCGTTCCTGAGATATCGCGTTAACGAACTTGGGAATGGTGTTCGTGAGGTCAATGACCTTGAACTTTGACCACCAAAATCAAATCAGTTCATCCCTGAGTCCAAGTTGACGTTTTAGGCAAATTTGATGAAACCCGAATCCATAATAATAAAAAAAAAAAAAAGTGGCTAAGAGATGGAAGGCTCCTCACACTGCCTTTTGAACAATGGACATCTTCAGTTGTGGACCTGAGATGTCGGTGGCCCGTATGCATGGCGCTAAAGTGGAGAATATTACGGTGTGGAATGCATTTGTTGAAGCCGTGCGTAGGGGCCATGATAGCTAGGTTGCATTTTTTTTTTGCTGCTGTGTGGTGGAGACTGTTCGCTTGTAGATTCTGCCTATGTTGATTATTTAGTTATTGGGCAAGGTTGATTGACGGCAAGGAGAACAAACTTAGCCGTATTATGTATAACTGCCTGCTTGACTTGCACAACTCTGGCGTCTATGCCTCGCCGTGGGTCGTGCGTGTCAAACAGATTTTGGATGACTGTGGCTTGTCTTACCTCTGGCTTACACAGCAGTGCAACAACATTGACTGGTTGAAGTTAACTGTTGAGCAAAGTCTTAAGGATCAGTTTATGCAGAAATGGCAAAGTGAGCTCAAAAGTATGACGTCATGTGACTTGTACGTAGAATTCAAAAAAGAACTTAAACTGGAAAATTATCTGCTGTATGTAAACCAGAGGCATAGACATGCAATCTGTAACTTCAGGGTTAATAACACCAGAATCCCCAAGGTTGTTGGCAGATATAAAGGACTGCATAGAAGTATGAGGATCTGTAATCTCTGTAGTGACAACTGTGTGGGAGACGAGTATCATGTTTTGTTTGAATGTAAGAATGTACCGGTAATTATTTTGAATTTCAGACAGTTATACAGTATTTACCCAGATATTATTTAACTCGTCCATCTATGTTTAAACTAATTTTGCTACTACAATCAGACAGACAAAAAGTCATGTGTAAACTAGGTGCCTTTTTGAAGAATGTCCTGCCTTTGTTCAAATGACATATGCACTAGCCATGCCGTGTGCCATTGTATATTGTTTTTGTATGTTTTGTTTGTGCTCCATACCATGTGATCATGGTCAATGAGTCACATTAAATAAATGAAATGAAATGAAAATGAAATGATATGTTCTGTTCAAAATTGGTTAATAATATATCTTAGTTGGTGGGGGGGGGGGGGGGTCCTGCGGGGAGGGGGGTTATTTTCTGAGTATATTTTTTGGTAACGCTTCATATTAACTCATTGAGTGCCAGCCACTTTTGGAGAACGGACGCTCCCAGTGCCAGAGTTTCAGAGCGTTTTCAGTGATTTCTCGAGGCCCACAGAATATTGTGTGATATTACTATGTAAACACCGAACACGCACAAAGAACGATGAGACTCTATTGTATCAGCAGCAAAAAAAAGTTTATTGATATCATTTACCGTTCTTTAGTTATCAGCCGGAGAAGATAGGTCAAAAACAGAAAAAATTGGCGTTTCCATCTAGAAGCTGAGATATTGAGCCTTTTGTGAAATATAGCATTTCAAGCACATGACTGACTCTGAAGGTAATATTTTCTGATGTGACACCTCAAAAATAATTTACTTCAATAAAACAGTGAAAACAAAGGAATTTTGTTAATAATAAAAAATAAAAAAAATAATATTTTTTAGCTACAACCAGCAGCGCTGGCCCCTGCGTGCGCAGACCCTACACCTTCTTGCTGGTCTTGATTTACTGCTGGTGGGCATCAGATAGCTTGTTTGCCTGTCTCTGTCAATCGAGCCTGCTGTGTGGGTGTTGTGTGTTGTACGCTGCCCTGCGTGCCCCACCCCCCTCCTCCTCCTCTTTCGTGGGAGTGTCTCTGCGCGACTCGTGTCGCTGCGTTTGCTCTCGCTCTGCTTTTGCTCCGTCTGCACTGAAAAGTGCGCTGCATCCCCCCGCTTTTTCACAACCTGTCCCGGCTCCCAGCTGAGAATAATGTAACTTTTCAGAAAGAGGCTGGTGTCGGCAACTAAATCATATGGAGGGGCTATTGCAGCGGAGACGGAGGAGCTCAATTGTGGTGTCAGCAGATTGACTGCTGTTCACAGGCACAGCTAACGTTATGCTTCATGCATATCGATGCGATTTCCGTTTCCTCATGACTTCTTCTCTCTTTTCTCCTGGCCTTTCTCTAATCTGGAGAGCACTGTCGCCACCTAATGGGTCCCTAAAATAGCTTTTACACATTCGACAGCCACCATACTTTCACAGGAGATGGATCTGGCTTTGATACACGTCCCACCGTCAAAAAACGCAATTGACGACTTTAGTCGTCTTTGGCACTCAACGTTACTAAAGCAATTGACGACTAAAGTCGTCATTGGCACTCAATGAGTTAAGGTTCTAATAATAAGCGTTAATTAATAGGTAATAAGGCTCTTATAAGGTCCTTATTAACACTATTATTATGTTAATAATACTATATAAGTGTTAGTCTCGGATCCCAGACGTTTGGTGAGCTGCGCCACCAAACGTCTGGGAATTTCACTGTCAGAAACTGTGTCTCCGAGCCCGGCGAGAACCGCCGGCAGCAGACACGCCTACATTTATTATTAGAATTTTATTTGGTAGCGGCAATGCCATTTATCATAGTCCTAACACAGAGCATGAAGCTGATATGCTCCAAACAAAATTTATAGCTGTGGTTTATTTTACAATAATTTTTCCTACCCGGAAGTGGTCCGCTTGCTACTGTGAAGTCATCAGCAGGCTCTGTAACGTTAGCCTCGGGAGTCGGGTTTATCGCTGGGGGAAAGACCTCTAGCCGCCGGGGCCGGATGAAACACGTCCTATTAACTCATTCATGGCCAAAGACGTCTTTGACGTGTTATCAGGAATAGCCCAGAGGGCCAATGACGTGTTTGACGTGTTTTTGTTTTTATTAGTACAGCGCGTAGTTCAAAGACTTCCCCAGCCTGTGACATGTTATCAGGTCCCTAGCCTCAAAGACAAGCCGACAACACGTTATCAAACACATACCGCAGCTGTTGTTTTGAAATGGAAGAGGAGGAGAAAACGGAGAAACGCTGCCTGTTGCATAGAGGAGAAACGCCATTGAAACACCCCTCGGCGCGCTGCGCTGGTCGCCTCTGCTGCAGGGCGAACCTGTTGTTCGCGGTAGTCAAACCAACATGATCGATCCGGTTCCAGCGCCTGGTCCCAAAGCCAAGCCGACCCCGTTCCTGTGTCGCAGCATTCGTCCCAGCCCGAACGAGAGGAGGAAAACGATGCAGAGGCAGAGGAGGCTAGACGCTGATCTCAGACCAGTTTGGTGTTCCCCTCTGCTAATTTGCGGGGCGATCAGTAGTGTTCCCTGGGAAGAGGTGCGATCCAGCAGCAGCTGTGGACAGAACTCTCTCTCTGTGTGTGTGTGTGTGTGTGTGTGTGTGTGTGTGTGTCTGTCTGTCTGTCTGTCTGTCTGTCTGTCTGTCTGTGTGTCTGTCTGCACACTCACTCAGACTGAGTAAACTGTATTGTTGAATGTAAAAATATATATATACCGTATATATATATATTTTTTTTGTCATTTGTGTCATAACGAATAATATTTACATGTCTGATGTCAATACAGTTCAAAATAAAAGAATTGAGAGCGAGTTCTGCCTGAGATTGTGTATTTTACAAAAATGGCCTTTTCTCCTGTTTGTCTTCTCAGAGAGACCTTTTTGGTGAAAACAGGGTGTATATAAATGGCTATAAGTAGAGTACAGAACATGCTAAAAGCTCACTTTTTTTTTCCTGGTGAACCCAGAGACGTACATCTTCATTTTGAGGTATTGCAAATCACTTTGGTGCTAATAGATAATTTACTGTGGGTCTTGAAAGATGACCAACAATTATGAAAATCTTTGGCCTGTGCTAAATATTGGCAGTCCTAAACTGGCCATGAATGAGTTAACAGCTTATGTTTGTTTTTAAGTGATTAATATGTTTCTCCGCAAATGCGACGATGTTTTGCGAGACACCGGTTCTGCATGAGAACTGCCCCCAGAAAGCAGGCCCGCCCACAACACTCATGATTGGTTCTCCGATGCAAGGCATCCAACAGTGCCACCTAACGTTATGCAAAGATTTAAATAGTAATATTCTCAGTCTTACAGGAGTGAAACGGATTAAGACTGAGGGCTGAGTCTATATAAGTGTTAATAATTGCATTATAAACATATTTATTGGTAGCTTATATTATAAGACATTTATAAGCACTTTATAACCACCTTTAGTAGTTGGTTTTTAGGGCTGCCCCCTCCAGGTCGATTGGTCGATTGTTTGGTCGATGAGATTCATGTTGGTCGAGCAATCGCTGTTAATAATTTTGTAAAAAAAAAAAACATCATCACTTCAAAGGATGAACACGGAAATTCTCTTTCCTTCACCTGGTTCAGCCCGGGGTAATCAGTGCACAGCAGCGCACACATCAACAACACTCCAGGTTGAGTGCTGACGTGACGTGGAAGCCTATGCGACACTGTGTGTAGTTCTGGATTAGTTTAGCATGAGCTTTTTACTTCTAGGGCTCGCATTTACGCTTCAAAACTCATGAAAGTGGTCCTCATGTGTGAAGATTATCCCGCTCAACACTGGTTTGTATTTGATTAAGCTTGCGTTGCCCAGAGACCTTATTTGAAGCATCGCGCCAAAAACCCATTCATCTCATGGCTTCTCTTACCACTGCTATGCTGAGACACTCAGCTCTACCTCTCTTTCCCCCCCTCAGACACCCAAATCGAGGCACGTATCGCTGCATGCCTCAAAGACATTGGTGCTTGGATGTCTGCCCACCATCTCAAGCTGAATCTTGGTAAAACAGAGCTACTCTTCCTCCCCGGGAAAGACTGTCCCCTCACTGACCTTTCCATCTCCATTGACAACACTACCGTGTTTCCCTCTCAAACAGCTAAGAACCTTGAAGTGATCCTCAACAATCAGCTGTCCAACTCAGCCTACATCGCAGCAACTGCCCGCTCCTGCAGGTTCTCCCTGTACAACATCCGCAAAATCCGTCCGTTTCTCACAAGGGAAGCGACACAACTCCTGGTCCAGGTACTTGTCATCTCTCGCCTGGACTACTGCAATGTTCTTCTGGCTGGGCTACCTGCGGTAGCCATCCGACCGCTTCAGCTCATTCAGAACGCTGCAGCCCGTCTGGTATTCAACCAACCCAAATTCTCTCATGTCACTCCCCTCTTCCGGGACCTTCACTGGCTTCCCATCTCGGCACGCATTCAACTCAAAACACTGGTTCTGGCCTACAGGGCAGTACACCAGACAGCCCTTCGGTACTTACAATCTATGGTCAGGCTCCAAATCTCTCACCGTTCCCTCCGTTCATCCACCAGTGCAGGATGCCTCGCCCCTCCTCCACTACGGGGGCTCAAAAGTCGCTCATCCCATTCGCGACTCTTCTCGTCCCTGGCACCTCAATGGTGGAATGAGCTTCCACCTTCGGTCAGGACGGCCGAATCACTGCCGATCTTTCGGAAAAGACTAAAGCAGGGATGTCAGAGATACGGCCCGCGGGCCGGATCCGGCCCGCGGGCAGGTTTCATCCGGCCCGCGATATGTTTTGGAATATTTAAAAAAAATATATATATTATTATTATTATTAAATTTGCACCCCATTATCATGAACTACGTGTGGCTAATAAGCAAGCTAAGAGTTCATTCATAAGTGAATTAACCTGCACTACAAGGAAGTATGTCAGTAGGTCATCAGGTGTAAACAAAGCCGCCATGATGCCATGCTGGAATTGAATCGCGCATTCGGCTACCTACCAAAAAACAAAGGAATCAACAAGATGCTGTCGAAAAAGGGAAAGGTTGACACGGAATGCAGGCAGTTTCAAGAGAAATGGAAAGAGCAGTATTTATTTTGTGAAGTAAATGGGTAAATGAGTCGAATTGATTTTAGTAAAAAAAAGAAATCCGGCCCCCATGAGGTCTCAGTTGAACAAATCCGGCCCTCGACCTAATATGAGTCTGACACCCCTGGACTAAAGGCATATCTAAACTAACCTTAACTTCTACCACAGTTCCTTCAGAAGTTGTAGTTATCATAGACTGTGTTACATAGTTGATTGCTCTATTGCTGACAAAATTGTGTTATTGTAAGTCGCTTTGGATAAAAGCGTCTGCCAAATGACGTAATGTAATGTAATGTAATAATAAAGGATTTAAGGCACTGTTCTCACTTTAGATCCGGTACCTGCAAAAAGCATAGTTAACTGTTAATAAGTGCATAGTTAACTGCTAATAAGGTAATAACAAACGATTTATTAAGCTTAATGAAGTAACAAAACCAGCTAGTAAAGGTGGTTATAAAGTGCTTATAAATGTCTTATAAGCTACCAATAAATGTGTTTATAATGCGATTAACACTGATATAGTATTATTAACATAATAATAGTGTTAATAAGCACCTTATAAGAGCCTTATTACCAATTAATTAACGCTTATTAATAGAACCTTAATATTAAGCGTTACCTATTTTTTTGTAGATGTTTGTGGGTTTTTTTATGTTTATTTTTGTCTTTTATGTTGAACATTTCAAATAAAATAATCAGCTATACTACTACAACTAATAATAAATAATTATATTATTGTTCTCATTATCACCTATAAAAGAAACTCTAGCTAAAGACTACCTAATAGTATTACCAAGTTACGCTACATACCTGTGGCTAAAAGTGTGTGTGTGTGACCGTGACATCACTGATCAGTCTTGTCACAATGCCTCCGTGCATGTGTGTGTGTGTGTGTGTGTGTGTGCGCGCGCCCTTCTGACATCACTTTTGACATAATTACTGATGACATTACATCATTAGCTAATTAGCCTAATTAAGAAATACGGCTCCATCAGGTCACCTGCATGGGTGCCCTTTACACACCCTGAACGTTTCAGCTCGATCGCACGTAAAACGGCATAGCTGTGGCCGAACACAGAACTTGAAACAAAGTCCACATACTCAATTTTATAGATAGATGTAGATGGGGAGATATGGGCAGGAGTGGAACAAGATCCCTAATGAAATTAAGTCTGCGAATTATCTGAATGGTTTTAAAATCCTTCTGAAAAAATGCTTGCCGAGTAAGCTAAAGCTAGAGTAATGTGCTGAGCCTTTCGTTGAAATGGTTTTTGAACTTGTGTTGATTTGACCTCTTATTTTTATTCTTGACTGTTCTATTGTTTATATGATGTTATGTGTTACTGTATGTCAGGGTTCCCCAAATAATAGCCTGCGAACACCCCCTGTGTGGCCCGCGCTGGAATTGCAAAAAAATAAACAATTACAGTGCACCTGAACAAGATACACGATACGTGCTGCTCTCCGTATTGACCTGGCTATGAGCCCCTCCGCCTCTACATGTTCAAGTCATTCTAATAGTCAACCTCTATTCTAACATTTCAGTCTGGATTCTGGAATATTTTTCCATCATCTTGATGAAATCAGGCTAAATGTAATGTAAGAAATTACCGTTCAACACTGAATAAGTGTCAAAATGTTCATGTAATTCTGGCCAATGTTATAACATTTCAGTCTGGAATATGAAATATTTTTCAATAATCTTGATGACTAAAAGGCTAAAAGTAATCTCATGTGTAAGAAATGACTGTTCTACATTGAGGAAGTTTGAAGTAAAAATTAAAATAATTAACTTGTTGGTTTTGGATTTATTTTGCTTCAAGAGTGCATTTTGTTCTTGTGTGACCCTCAACACAGGCTTTGAGAATCCCGGGCCACTTACTGATACTTGTGTTTAAATTAATCCACTCATATTCTGGTTTATTTCAAGAAAAACATTTTGGCTAGTGGAAATTCTAATTGGCTGGTAACTTTAAAATCTAGTAGCCTATTGGCAGGTGGTCAAAAAAGTTAATTTCAAGCCCTGCAGGGAGAGCAGGTGGTGATGTAGAAGTGAGCGAGAAAAGGATCAAATATTGGTGGTTAAGACTGAATAACGACATCACAACTGTTAATTTAAAATGAGTTATTCCTCTAAATCTGGCTTCAAATGCCCCAAACTTTTCGGCCCGCAGCCATCAGCAAAATGTGGCCCTTGGTGAAAAGTGAAAAGAAGTGTTCACACTTTTACATGTTTATCCCTTGGATTTTGTTGTCTTTTCTATCCATAATAAAATCAATCAATCAATAGCAGGAGAGAGTGAAAGCTATGACCAAATATATGCACTACATTCTCTCCTTGGGCTAACTTCTAGTCATTGAAATCATAGTGAAATCACACAATTGACTCCTTTTGCTGGGGACACCCCTGGGGCCCCTTGTCAAGCTGACGTTCGAGTATGCATGTGTAGCTGCCGCCAACAAAGTCCTAAACTCGAGGCTACGTTGAAGCATGTTTCTCGCTCTACTGTTATTTGAACAATACTAATGTAAAAGACTGTGCAGTGACAACAAGCAGTTCCACAAACATGACGATCTGGAGGCCACCTGGTGGTAGTCACGATTGTTTTACTGTACAGTACATCAATGATCATGGTGATGACAAGCTCAAGGCTTATCTTTCAAATTGGGAAATGGAGCAAAAAGATTGGACCAGCATTTCTATATTCTACAGTTGGCCTTCATGGAATTGCATAGCTCATTTCAAGGCGCAGGATGCTGCTGGAGCAAGGCCCTATTCAATTACTTTAATTTAAAAGTGATGTTGCCGACATAATGCAGGCTCCAGATTATGTGTTTGTTTGCCTTTGTTTGAAGTCATCTGAGACCTTTCCCAATTGAGGAGAGATGGATCACTGCTAGCGGAGTGCAGTCAGTGAACAAGTTTCAAGGTTGGAATTCAGCATCCTCAGTACTGCAACAACTTAACTAAATCCTGCTGTGCCACGCTAGGCCTCAAGTCTGCTGCAAGCATGCTCCCATGCAACAGGCAATCAGAGTCAAGTAAACGTGTTCAGTGGGTGTTTGCCAGCAGACTTGCTTCAACACATTTCCATATGGCCGCTCAGAGACCTGCCTCGGTTGGATGTGTTCCATACATTTTCATAACTGAACATGATCATAGTAGTGAACGTGATCAAAGTAGCCTGCTTAAGTGACTGGATCTTATCCAAACCTTGTAAAAATATTATTCTCGGCTTCTAAACAATCAAAATTAAAATTTTAATGTTTTTTTTTCTTTTCCCCACTGACCGACTCATGCGGCACTCAACATGTCTCAAGTTGTGGGATGGTTAATAAATTGACATCATCTTTTTTCTGCAAGTTAGCTCAAGGGCTCTTGTGAGCAGAGTAAAACTCTGTTTATTATAGCTTTTCATTATCAAAAATGCGCCTGCCAGATGCAGCAGAACAGTCCTGTGTCAAACCAAGGAAACAGAAAATAGCATCAGGATTAAGAGTCCCCGGTGTTGCCATAATTCAGACAGAAAGCCGGCTGAACCACAGCATCCTAACAGAACCAGAACATATTGATATTAGATAATTTTTTTACAAAACGACAAGGTGGAGGGGCCAGAGGGTAAAATCAGGGCATGTATGTTCCACCCGTTTGGTTTTACTGTCTATCCTCCTGAAAGCAACAGACAGACATGTATTAATCATAAATATTGAGGTTATGGTTTAAATGTTTGAAGTGAAGCAAAACAAAATTTGTGGCTTATTTTTTGCAATCGCTATCCAAAGATGGTTTCTATTTGGGGGTGCCAGGACTAGTATTGCCTAAACATTAAAAATCTAATAAATTTTTGTTTTGCAAAAACATCTTTTAAATGACCGTGTTCCATATTAGAGTGTTGTAGTAATTCTGGGATTTTTTTTCCAGTCATCCATCTAACCATCCAGCACAGCTCTTCTAAAGTCTCTACCCAACTTCAGTTTCTCTTTATAGGCTATTTCAAAACAACTGAAACATAATCATAATTTCCAAATGACATAATTATTATTCACTCCATGTAATTATGGTAGGTACTGGTAGTATTAAAAACAATAACAACCACGACCATCAAAATGAGAACAGCACTTTAAACTTGACATTGAGCAGGAAAACACTGGTGCTCCCTGAGTCCATTTGCCTTTCATGTCCTTTTCCACATCAGCACATGACAAACAAACATGTCTGAGCATACTGTGTCCTGCCTGACTCCTTCCACATACTGTATTTACCTGCTGTCTTTGACTAGGACACACATTACGGCTTGGAGCCACTTAGTGAGACCAAGAGGTAAGCAGAGCCTTGATAAGAGGGTCTTATCTGTGTAGCAAGTCAACACACCCCAGAGCTCTCTGTACACTCGGCACCCTGCATCACTTCCAAGAACCACAGTGCTGCAGAACAGACGCTGCTGCACCTGTACCTCATTTCCCTCCTGTAAGCCCACCTACCTCTCCACCTCATCTCCCAGCAAGCATACATCCACAATACATCTCTTCCTTTGTTACTGGCACTGACGCATGAATTCATACATGTATGCTAAGACTTGAGATATTGGTGTACTTGTGCACGACGAGTCCTTAGATGATGACTCCTGCATGTGTTGTGGAGTTGAATAGGTTCAGCAAAACTGGTTGCATCATAAGGAGGGCTGAGTCCCTCCTTATGATGCCAAGAGAGACATCTATCAAGACAAAGTCTGTTTCCAGTGCAGGACAGTGGAGAGACATCTATCAAGACACAGTCTGTTTCCAGTGCAGGACAGTGGAGAGACATCTATCAAGACAAAGTACTGTATGTTTCCAGTGCAGGACAGTGGAGAGACATCTATCAAGACAAAGTATGTTTCCAGTGCAGGACAGTGGAGAGACATCTATCAAGACACAGTCTGTTTCCAGTGCAGGGCAGTGGAGAGACATCTATCAAGACAAAGTCCGTTTCCAGTGCAGGACAGTGGAGAGACTTCTATCAAGACAAAGTCTGTTTCCGGTGCAGGACAGTGGAGAGACTTCTATCAAGACAGAGTGTCAGTTTCCGGTGCAGGGCAGTGAAGAGACATCTATCAAGACAGAGTGTCAGTTTCCGGTGCAGGACAGTGGAGAGACTTCTATCAAGACAGAGTGTCAGTTTCCGGTGCAGGACAGTGGAGAGACTTCTATCAAGACAGAGTGTCAGTTTCCGGTGCAGGGCAGTGGAGAGACATCTATCAAGACAGAGTGTCAGTTTCCGGTGCAGGACAGTGGAGAGACATATATCAAGACAGAGTGTCAGTTTCTGGTGCAGGACAGTGGAGAGACATATATCAAGACAGTGTGTCAGTTTCTGGTGCAGGACAGTGGAGAGACATCTATCAAGACAGAGTGTCAGTTTCTGGTGCAGGACAGTGGAGAGACATCTATCAAGACAGAGTGTCAGTTTCTGGTGCAGGACAGTGGAGAGACATCTATCAAGACAGAGTGTCAGTTTCTGGTGCAGGACAGTGGAGAGACATCTATCAAGACAGAGTGTCAGTTTCTGGTGCAGGACAGTGGAGAGACATCTATCAAGACAGAGTGTCAGTTTCTGGTGCAGGACAGTGGTCGTCCGTGCCGGACTTGATCCCATCCCTGATGCTGCTCCCACCCATTGTGTCTCTGACCCTGTGTGTTCTGTGTGCAGCTGTTTGCTCCCCTTCCTCTGTACGTGTGCACACAGCTTCCTCTCTCTCCACTTCTGACTCCAGTGCAGTGTCCTCGGTTGTTGCCCTGGCTCTTCATGGTCAGTGCTGGCCTTGTTGCCCTGGCTCTTCATGGTCAGTGCTGGCCTTGCTGCCGTGGCTCTTCATGGTCAGTGCTGGCCTTGCTGCCCTGGCTCTTCATGGTCAGTGCTGGCCTTGCTGCCGTGGCTCTTCATGGTCAGTGCTGGCCTTGCTGCCCTGGCTCTTCGTGGTCAGTTTGCTCTTCTCTGCTGCTGGTCCCACCTGGATGCTGAATTATGCCTCATTTCTCATTTTCCCATTTCACTGAGTTATTAGCGCTCAGCCCCTTCTCATTGCCACATGCTGCCTCTTTTTTTTTATCCGTTTTCTCCTGCATTACTGCTGCCATGCTCGTCAATGCTTTGCCTGACTATCTATTGCACGCTAACCCAGCCCGCCCAATGTTTCCTCCAAGTTTTCCTACTAAGGTTTCTCTTGGGAGCTATTCCTTGTGTGCATTATTAGGGTCTAAGGCTGGGGGTGGCGGTTAGGTTAGGCTGTAGAATAGGTAGCTTGTTCGTCGTGCTAAAATCTGCTCTGGCCTTTGTGCTATGCTTGTCCTATAGAATTTTGTTCACCAATGTGTTTAGTTAGATCTAGCTAGAAACATTCTCTGTAAAGCCCTCTGAGGCATGCTTGTTGTGATAAAGGGCTAAATAAATAAACAAAGCTGAAGTTGATAGTTTGCACGCATTTAAGACAAGACAACAAGTGGCTGGACTGAAAGTGGGAACAGGAAGAGATTGGACTTGCAAACTGATAGACCAGCATAGACTTGGTAAGAAGACGAAACCTAATGCACATATTCACTCTGTCTTCCTGGATGGGATGACTGCTGTAATACTGAGAGAGGAGATAAAGGGAGAGAGGCAGAAATATGACAGACCAAGCTTTGTGCTTGGCAAGAGACTGACTAACCAAACCAAACTTTGGAAGTAGGCTTCTCCCCAGATATGAACACTTTTTATAGTGACAGCTTCTTGGCCCCCCTGTAGCACAAGCATGTTCTGGTGATGAAAAGTTGACTCTGAACCGATCCATCAGGACAGCGGCGAAGAAACATGAACTCTACTGTAAGTTTAGTGGAGGACAATGCATGACTGCTAGGCTTATACGCTCACTTCCAGTGCTCGAACAAATTGATTGAGGTAAAGGTGGCAAGTGAGCCAATGCGTCCACAAGCTTCCTGTAAAATAAAATAAAAATGTAATTTGACGTTCCATCTTTCTGGAAAGCATTTTATTGGCGACATGCGTGCAAGAAGCTCGGAGGTCATCTGCAGGGCTTCCCTGAAACTAGCAGCCACATCTTGATCACATCAGCCAGTTGAGGCCAGCAGGCTTGTCTTGGACGGGCGTGTCTGGAAGGGCAGTTGTGGCTCATGGTGGACAGAGCAGTCAAATAACTGGGGAGCTGCGCAGAAGGCCATGGGAGGAAATAAGAGGCCCATTGTGGAGGGACATAAGGCACTCCAGGTCCCAAAGCTGCTGCCCAAACAGACCCTGTGAGGCATTAAGGGAAGTGCCATCTCCAATCATGGCTCAAGAGCCAACAACTCTATTACGGACGCGCCTGGCGATTCCACACTGGCTAGAACTGGAGTCTGGAAAAGCTGAGAATGAGGCTGAATCACTAACGATGCAATAATACAATAACGGGAGCAGAGATGTTACACAAGTCATACACATGTGGAGCCATGGAAGGATGGGCAGAAATGTTGGCTGAAAGGCCATCTGAAAAACATTCAAATGCAGTCAAACAATAGGGAATGAAGCACCCACTCGGATAACATCGACATCTTTATAGGACTAAACCTCCACACATACTTTGACCAAGTAAGACAGGGCGACTTTCCACAGTATATCATCTGAGCCGTGGGTCTGGCAGGGGCAAACCAGCCATTTTGTTTATCCCTTAAATGAACGACTATTACATTTACTGGACTGCTCCAGACAGTGGGACAAAATAAAATACACTCACTTTTTCTCTACTTTCATAGCAATTTCTGCCCATGATTCGCTTTGTCAACAAGAGGGTTGAATATATTTAGATCCAAGTACAGCTAGTCGCTGCCAGAATGGATCCCTCAGGAAAGGGAAAGATGGCATGTTCCTATAAAGCACTGCTTTAATGATCTCTCATACTGAACATAAAGCACTGCTTTAATGATCTCTCATACTGAACGACACATCATTCTTCATTTATTTTACTCACCATGCTCAAAAACAAGCAGGCTACATATAAATCAACTGCACAACACACACATATGCACATGCTTTTTTTCAACTGAAAGACGCAAAAGGTAAATGTGACTCATAGCACATGACAGATTTTAATTGGCTGCCAGCAGCCGGATGTGCGTCTGCGGCCTATCTCGCTGTCTGTATACTCACCGCATCAGCCCATGAGTTAATCAACAGTTCAAAAGGCCAGCTTTAAAGACGCCCTAAAGTCACGTTTCAAGATGTATATAAAATACTCTACTTTGAATAATTTGTGTCGGATGATCTTGTTAAAATCCTTAAGAAGACGTCCCCCTCCTTCTCCCTCATTTAAAAATCCAAAGCAACCAATCAGGGTTATCTAGAACCTAACTAGCCAATCACAGCATACAACATGGGCTTTCAACACATTCACTCCCAACTTGTGACAAAGTGACAACAAAGGTTCCTGACCGATCTGCAGTGACGAGTTGGGAGTGAGAATGTGTTGGTGCTTTAACTGCTGAATACGGGACAGGGATTTACTCCAGAATTTGTGATGTCATGAATCGAGGTCAGTGAAAATCGCCTCCTCAGTGATCACAGAGAAACCTTCCACTTTCAGCAGACGATTGTGAAAGCAGCTTTCTAGTGTCAAACTCTGCACAGACATTCTGCACAGTGAAGCTCAAACATCCAACTGTAGGAACAGGAAGAAACACTGATTTTTGAATTTAGGGGGTCTTTAAAGAGACGAAAGCATGTCGGACACCAGGTGTACAATCTTTTGAATTAAGAAGCCGATGCGATTAGTTCCCTACTATCTCTCTAAAGCCAAGAATAGCATTAGCTCCAAGAATATATCAGGGAATAACCACTTTTACAAAAGCAACACGTATTCATATATGCGGTTCCCTACACCTTTAACTCATTCACCGCCAATGACGTCTTTGACGTGTTATCAGAAATAGCCCTCCCCGCCAATGACGTGTTTGACGTGTTTTTGTTTTTATTGGTGCAGCGCCTGCAGCAAACACTTGCCCAGCCTGTGACACAGACACAGGTCCCTGCCTTCAAAGGGTAGCCGACAGCACGCGATCAAACACATACCGCAGCTGTTGTTTTGAAATTGAGCAAGAGGAAAAGCAGCAAAACGGGTAACGCTTCCTTGTGCAGACAGGAGAAACGCCATTGAAACGCCCTCGGCGCGCTGCACGAGCTGGAGTCGCCTTCCTCTGTGCCAGCCAGGAGAAAACGGGAGAAAGTAATCAAGAGATGTGTTTGATCATCGGAGGAATGAGGAAATGATCGATCAGTTTGCGAGGGCGGTGAGGACGTGTTGAATAGCCGAGGGGAAAACGGGAAAGCAGAGAGGATATGACAGGGAGACATGGACGAGGACGGGTGTACCAGAACAAATCAAAATAAACACAGGAACAGCTAGGCAGCAGCGGGCAGAAGGCAGTCACAGCAGCCCGCTGTCCTTCTCAAGAGCTCTTCAGTTGGTTCATGAAATCGCTGGGCTGCGTGCCCTCCAGTGTTGCTCCTGGCCAATCCCAGCGCCACAGGGCGTGGTTATTGCTTATCCTATGTGGGGTTAGAAATCTAAAAGGGGGATCGTGTGTGTGTGTGTGTGTGTGTGTGTGTGTGTGTGTCTGTCTGTCTGTCTGTCTGTCTGTCTGTCTGTCGGTGTGTCTGTCTGTCTGTCTGTCTGTCTGTCTGTCTGTCTGCCTGCACACTCACTCACACCGAGTAAACTGTATTGTTGAATGTAAAAAAAAAAAGCACTTCATGTGTATATATATATATATATACCGTATATATATTTTTTTTTGTCATTTGTGTCCTAACGAATAATATTTACATGTCTGATGTCAATACAGTTCAAAATAAAAGAATTGAGAGTGAGTTATGCCTGAGATTGTGCCCTTTTACAAAAATTGCCTTTTCTCCTGTTTATTTTCTCTGGGAGACCTTCTGGGGGAAAACAGGGTGTATATAAATGGCTATAAGTAGAGTACAGAACATGCTAAAAGCTCACTTTTTTTTTCCTGGTGAACCCAGAGACGTACATCTTCATTTTGAGGTATTGCAAATCACTCTGGTGCTAATAGATCATTTACTGTGGGTCTTGAAAGATGACCAACAATTATGAAAATCTTTGGCCTGTGCTAAATATTGGCAGTCCTAAACTGGCCCTGAATGAGTTAACCATGTATAGGGTAAGCCGAAAATAATATCTCAAGTTCATTTTGTGGTAAAAAAATGCTTTACACATGCCATGCCTCGGAAATAAGGCACAATATATGGTGATTTGATTTGCAACAATGGAAACACAGGCTAGGTTCCTGCCATTACTTATTGATCATAGCCTGGTTATTTCCTTAGGCAGCTATTTTGAGAAAAGGTCGAGGCCATGTTGAAGAACTGCATGGCCTGTGAAAAAATAACAAAATAATTCAAACACACTGAGCAGACATTCTATTCATAGCAGTTCTGCATGGATGCTTTCTTTTGTGAAGAAATAGCCTCAGCATCATCAGACTTGCAGCCACAGAAGCATCCAGATACCAGGCAAGTAGGCCGATTAATTATTCCATCATACAGTGAACGGCCTACATCATCTCATGATAACGTCTATAGTAGCTTTTATGCATAAAAGAAACAGGCCAAGATATTTGATCCCACTGTCTTTTGTTCATCAAGTGCCGTTTCCATTCCCTAGTTTCTCGCCATTTCAAAACAAAACAAGGCTAGGTCGAAACCTAGCATAGGACCAGCGCGGAAAAGCGTTGACGAGCCTGTTTGCTGTAGCTGTTAGTGGCAAAAGTATGAAGGATACTTGTCAAACATATTTCATTGCAGGATGATCTTGTGTGTTGGTGTAGGCTACACCTTAAAATCAAATAGCCTACTTGTTTGATTTTAAGACTGCTCGTCTTTCTTGGCGCAAGGCACTCTGGGTAGTTATGGAAGCAGCGCTGCCGCCATTTTGGCCTGAAAAACATTAGCCGGAGGCATTGACTGTGTCGCCTAGTCTGTCCAAAATGGCGGATTAGCTGTGTGTTGAAGTGTCAGTTCTTTGCAAGTTCTTTGGCAACAGCTGAGGAGGCACGATGCGCTGGATGCCAGGCGGTGTTGGATAGGTACTTTACAACCTGGATTATTTTGGACCAGAAAACATCAAACTGGTGAGTAAAGTAAAGCTGGAAAGTGGAAACAGTTTGCAAAATGCTCTGGAAGGAGTCATGTTTCCTACATTTCCTTGACTATACCGCAGCGTGCCACCCAAAGGCTCAGGCTTCCTCGGATTGGCGTGTAGATGACCAGATCGGCTCGCAGATCGGCACGCAAATAGAGTGGACAGATAAGCTCTACGTGGTGGTGCTTGCGCTGGCCCAAAAACACAGAGCCCCTCTGCTTTTTCGTTACGGAGTAACTGGAAGTCTTACATACGCTTCACAGAACTGTTTTTGTTCGGACTAATGCACATCTGGATGGAAAATTTGGCAATGTGCTGCAGATTGATTAACAAATAAAATATAAAATCAAAGATAATGCGCTCAACTCCTTACTTTGTAGCAGGCTATGTAAAGAGACCCACTCACTTTTTTCTCGTTCTATTCCTTCTGGTAATTTTCCTTGCCATAAGTGTATACCGGTACATTGTTATGCTATGCTCAAAGATAATAATTTCACGCATCCAAGTTCTGGTGTGAACATTAAGGTCAGAGGCAGGATCACATGTAACACTAGATATGTTGTTTACCTGTTGAAATGCCCATGTAATTTATACTATGTATGTAGGCAAAACAAAACGCGAGTTAAAAACCAGAATCTGTGAACACAAATGTTTTTTTATTTTATTTATAATTTTAATTTATTTATGCTGGTTGCTGCTCCACCCTCTGCCGATCTGGGGAGAGCTGAAACTGGCTCCATGCTTCCTCCGAGACATGGGCAGTAGCCAGCCGCTTCTTTTCACCTGACAGGGGAAGCTTCACCGTAGGACATAGCACGTGGGAGGATCACGCTATTCCAACGAGTTCCCCTCCCTCTGAACAGGCGCCCTTAACGACCAGAGGAGGCACCACTTCAGTGACCAGGATATTGCATGTTTTGGTGAAGGGGGTTCCTATATGAAGGAAACCCCCCGGGGGCATGGGGAGAACATGCAAACTCCACACAGAAAGGCCCTTTTGACGACCCCACCCGGGCGGTGGGCACTCGGAGACATGCGGACGGGCATGCTCTCCTTCAGTGCTCACAGCGTAACAGGTGGGAATCGAACCCAGGAGTTTCTAGCTGTGAGGCAACAGCGCTTACCACTGCGCCACCGTGCCCCCTGTGAACACAAATGTTCTATTCGCAATCATGATGAGAAATCATCAGTTGCAAGACATTTTAATAATTTGAATTTGAATCATAGTTTGAGTAGTCTCGCTGGCCAGCCTCCTCTCCCTTCCGTCCGAGGAGTCTGGCGCCGCAGGTGTCCATAGTGGGATTGCGATGGGCGGCGCTTAGCGGCAGTGCCCTTCGAAAATAGTTTCAAACAATCCAACTTGCCGTTTTCAGCGTGTAGCAACGAGCTAGCGTGTAGGTTTCTGCCATTAGCTTGCTAGCTAGTTAGCGTTGTTGTTTTCCCTGAGGCGGCAGGGGACTATGTACAGCGAGACACAGGGAGGAGGGAGTGGAAGCCACTCTGATTGACATGGTCGGAGCCAATGACAGAGCTTCTTAAGCGGGGAGCGGAAATCTGGCAGCGTCTGAAACCGACGCTTCCAATGGGAGAGCAGAGTAGAGCAGGGGAGGGTTTATCCCAGTTATGGAGACCTGCGGTGCCAGACTCCTCGGACGGAAGGGAGAGGAGGCTGGCCAGCGAGACTATAGTTTGAGTGATCTTCATTACATGGGCATTGAAACAGTAAATATGCCATGGCGAGGAGGGTATAGAGACAAGATCCTCCTTCAAAAGGGAGAACTACTGGATCCACTCCCTTGATACCCTCACCCCCAAGGGGCTTAATGAGGTGATGTCTTTTGTTTGTTTTCTATGAATGTTTTTGTGTTTTCTATGAATGTTGTGTTTCAGTTATAATGTACCTGCGATGACTTTGCTGACTCCCTCTGCTGGTCTACCCTGATTGTGCCGGTAGAGAGACCTATAATTAGAGGCACCTGTGTATCACCTGTATGTAATTGCCATTACACGCTGAAGAAGGACTTTGGCTCGAAACGTCTATTGTGTGGCAATAAATCTTTAAACTTGGAGTGCTGTCCTTTTCGTTTTTTGAATTAAAATATAAAATAAAAGATTGTAATGTCTATTCATAAGCATTAGCCCTGGTGGGGCAGGGCAGGGCAGCGGTGGAAATGCAGGAATCGGGTTATCGGTGTGAAGGGGCCACATATCAAAGGAGGTGGAAATGTCAAGAGGAGATGATGTTGATAAGCCTGAGATGGCAGGCCTGCCCTGCCCATAGGCCCACTAAGCAGCACATAAACACAATATTCAATGTAATTGCAGTTGTTTTAATGTGTCAGCATTTAAAAAGAAAACAAACAAATCAACACATTTGAAGCATCGCCTCTTGGAATAAACAATCTGTAACAGACTATTGCTCACTTTGAGTTGCAAGCCCCTCAAGGCCAGCAGAATACTACAGTCTATGCCATTGGTTCCAATCGACTCCCTATTAAATTACTACCCTCCTACCGCAATTTCATCCTGAGCCTTAACTGTTGGTTATACGATTTGCTTGGCAGCCGAAGCTGCACAGTGCTCTCCGAGTGTGTCATGTGTTCCACCAGAGGGACATGAAAATTGGACAATAAATATGCAAAATAAAAATGAATCTGGCAATTCAGTCGAATTATGTCTGCAAAAACTAGTGGTGTGTCGACACAACAAGACGGCGCGTGACATATTCTAAGAGGGCCATTTTACTTTTGTGTCCTCCTGGTGACGGATTCGGTCTTTTGTAGCATTCACGTAGGGGCCATTTTGACATTTTTAGTCCAAACAGTCTGAAATTACGCCAAAGTTTTTTTTGTGTGTGTGTGTGTGTGTGTGTTTTACAAAAGTGTGACAGTCTTCATCCTAGACACTTCCTGTCACCATGTACTCAAAATAATCACATATAGCACCCTAAGGACACATTCTGTCATTGACTTACATTAAAAAGTGCTATTTTCTGACTTCCAGTCATTTTGCAAAAGTCATGCATTTTATTTTTTTATGCTCTCATCCTGGACAAAAGACATTGGAATTGTAAAAAAAAAAAGTAAAAAAAGTTTTGTGAAAATGGCATGGCCTCAAAGTCATTTTCATTGTTTTCCCATTGGTTTCAATGTTAAATTTGATGATAAAATGATTTTTTTTTGGGACCTCCAGCCATAAAAAAAAAGATGAATTCTCTGAAGTTACACATCTATCCTGGACTCAAGGCTTCACACTACTAGTTTCTACTGTGTTTCTATATTTTGCACCATTTCAACCATGTATGGCACAGCAATCAATTTCATGCAGTTTACATGAAATGTATGAAAGATTGATCCCTATGCCAAACAGTGGAAAATGGTGCAAACCTAAATTTTACACTGCATACTACAAATTTCAAGCATTCACTGCAGGATGGATGGCTAAGGTTAAGGAATTCGTGATTTTTTGAAAAATCCCTGGGAGTGCAAAAATGTCACTTTTTGACTCAGATCATGCAGTGAATATAAAGAAAATTGCAGATTTTGGACTCCCAGCCATTTCCCCCCCAAAAATCATGAATTTAGGAAGTTAAAGATCCTATCCTGAAGTGAAGGCTTCGAATTTTGTTTTTGAGTTTTTTCCATGTTTTGGTTGGGGGGGATGGACATCTAGTGGTGAGATATGGCAACTGCATGCAGAACTTGCCATATGCAGCCAGCAGATGGAACTGATTAAAAAACAATGAAAACTGTCACTTTTCAAAGGGAAAATTCTAACACTGCAAAAAACTGTTCCAGCCAAACTTTGCCCTACTCCAGGCTATAATAATCACCCAACCAAGAAAGCATTCACTGCTTTCACCCCAAGAACACATATATATACATACATACATACATACATACACAGTATATATATATATATATATATATCTATATATATATATATATATATATATATTTATAAAATGGCTCTCTCAAATCAAGCAATCTGATTGGTTCACAGCCATTGTATAATTCCAGTAACCGAGTTCAATAACCCATGGCCATGGGTTATTGGTTGCCATGGCAACTCTCTTACTAAAAGGCAGCGCTGCACTCGAGCCAAACAGCTTTCTCCTGATCTGCTGTATGGAGGGTCACTAGTCGGACGCATGATGGCGCAACTCTCTTACTAAAAGTACCTCAAAAACAAAATGGCGGAGACAGCTTTTCAGATCCTTGTGAATCGATCTTCGCTTATAACTTTACTAATACTTCGCAGAAAATGATGTTTTGTACAAGAATAGACGCGGGCTAATGTCTTAACCCCTCTCGCGCGCGCCCTCACTCTTAACCCCGCATTTCTAAATAAGACGTAACGTTACTTGGTGTGGGCATATGGCTCTGGTGTCGGGCTTTGTAAAAAGTCCAGGCAAGCGCCAGGATTGGCCAATGTCGACTTCAGTCTCCAGAACGATCTAATCAAATCACCCGCACGTCTATCTTCTTGCTAGAGGTCCCGCCTTACAGTAGTGTTTCAACTGACTCTCAGAATACCATGCCAGTCGGACTTATAGTGTTATTATTATTATATTATTATACTTGGAACCCTTTTATAAAAGCAATATAGCACTCGAGCAGCGTGTGTTGTGGAATATATCCCCCTGCTCAGTTGTTATCCCACTCGGCCTGCGGCCTCGTGGGATAACAACTGATCAGGGGGATATATTCACCACAACACACTTGCTCTCGTGATATATTGCTTAAATATATATCTCTGTCCTATTCGGACCCAGACCTATAAACTGATAAATCATTGAGAATTATTTAAGTTTGACGGAGCGTTTCAATTTTAACTGGCGCAGCGTTTCTAGACTTCACGGTACTAGTTCCCCAGCCTCAGACATCACAGACCAATTGCATGCATTGATAATCGCATGTGATGCTGCTCAGCCAATCAGGGTCGCCACTGGCAACCCATGTGGCGCTACTCAGCCAATCAGGGCCACCGCTCAGCTGCTGCAAGGACAGTAATGGTGTCGCCCATTTCCAGAAAGGAAAACACAGCTATAAGGGCAGTTCTTGCAGAAATAGACTCAATAACAACAATTAAACATGAACACTATGCACCAGCGGAGTTTATCGCCGAAAAATAGTTTTTCGTCGTTCTTCTGAGATGGATAGATTATTTTGGACTGCATGTGGAGATGCTGATTGGCTGAAGGAGTTGTCTGTCAAGGCAAGTACTCCCGCCCACTGATAGTGAGATAACGTTATTCAGAGAGTTCCCCAAAACAGGATTTGGAGAGATTGTGGTGGGTGGACCTTGCTTGGACCCTCTTGGGGGGTTCGGGGGGGCATGCCCCCTGTAAGAAAAATGTTGACATTTTACACTAAAATGCATGAATCTGGTTCACTTTGAGAACCAATTTAAGAGACTAGATCAGGGGTGGGCAATTATTTTTCATGGGGGGGCACATGAGAAACCCAGATTGTTGCCGGGGGCCGAACAAATATTGTCATGCCGTAACCCAGGAACTTTGATGATAGAGAGGGCCAGATTGTGCTGAGGGTTGGGGGTCAAACGGAAAAATGCGGGGCATTTGAAGTCAGGTTTAGGGGAATAACTCATTTTAAATTAACAGTTGTGATGTCATTATTCAGTCTTAAACACCAATATTTGATCCTTTTCTCAGTCACCACTTGCTCTCCCTGCAGGGCTTGAAATTAACTTTTTTGACCACCTGCCAATATGGCTGCTAGAAGTTACCAGCCAATTAGAATTTCCACTAGCCAATATATTTTTTTTTCTTGAAATAAACCAGAATATGAGTGGGGTAATTTAACTCATTGAGTGCCAATGACGACAGTTGTCGTCAATTCGAATACTAACGTAGAGTGCCAAAGACGACGATTGTCGTCAATTGCCTTTTTTGACGGTGGGACGTGGATCAAAGCCTTATGTATGTCCTGTACAAATATTGTAGCTATTGAAGCTGTATAACCTATTTTACGGACTCATCAGGTGGCGACAGTGCTCTCCAGATTAGAGAAATGTCCGAAATATAGCCTGAAAAAGCCCCCCGATCAAAGAGAAAGCGCTCATGCTGCAGCCCAGAGCCATGTAGATTGCTCTGGCTGCAACTGACGGTGCCTGGCAACAGCAGTCAATCCGTGCACACAACTGAGCTCCTCTGCCTCTGTCTGTCTGTCTGCATAGTTTCTTCACACGATTAGCCGCCAGAAAGGCAGCACCCGACGCCGAAGTGCCAACCCTTTCCCTGCAGTCCGGGTTGGCATTTCCTTGTCGCGCTCATGGATGTATTGTCGCGCTGCCTGGGAGGCGGCGCACAAAAAGCACTCCGAAAATAGACGCTGGGTGCGTGAGGCTGTGTGTTACTAGTGTGGGGAGGAGTTTGTAGCTGAGGGGGGGAGAGGGGGGTGGGGCACCCAGGGCAGCACACAACTACACCACGTCACTACATCAGAAAATATTAGCTAGAGTCAGTGAATGTGCTTGAAATGCTGCATTTCACAAAAGGCTGAATATCTCAGCTTCTAGATAGAAATGCCTGTATTTGCTGTTTTTGACCCATCTTCTCCGGCTGATAACTAAAGAACGGAAAATGGTATCAATAAACTTTTTTTTGCTGATGATACAATAGAGTCTCCTTGTTCTTTTTGCGTGTTCGGTGTTTACATAGTAATATCACACAATATTCTGTGGGCCTCGAGAAATCACTGAAAACGCTCTGAAACTCTGGCACTGGGAGCGTCCGTTCTCCAAAAGTGGCTGGCACTCAATGAGTTAAGCATAAGTATCAGTAACTTCAGTTACTTTTAGCCTTTTAGTCATAAAGATTATTGAAAAATATTCCATATTCCAGACTGAAATGTTATAACAGAAGTGGAGTATTGGCCAGAATGACATGAACATTTGGACACTTATTCAGCGGGTATTTTGCATGTTACGTTCAGGTGCACTGTGAAAAAAAAGTTCAAGTAAAGTAACCGGTAGGCCAGAGGCCAGTAGGCGGAGAAATCACCGGCTACCGGGGCTTGGGGAACTCCCTGGTTATTATCAGGATGGTTCTACCAGGCTGGGCCAGCTGGGCTACACTTCTGTCATTGAACAAGAGAGCGTGGCGGAATTGTTAAAATGTGCTCAGATAGTTTTGAATGAGACTGTTAAAATGTCAAGTGCAGTCAACTAAAAGAAGAAAAAGGGAACTTACAGTACACTTTTTACTTTATTTTTCTAAAATTAAGCTCTTTGCTGTGTATTTTACTTTTTCAATGCAGCCCTTATTTTACTTGAAAGAGAAAAGAATGTGTATTATTAAAGCACGTAATACCAGTTAAACGTGAAAACGGAAAATATATATTTTCTTTTTTGATATTATCTTTTTTCTGAAAATAAACATTGCTGAAAATACTGAATTACTTTATTTGGTTTAACAATCAGTTGTTGACTACATGCAGATGTTGATAGAAGAACTAGGAGGCTACTTCAATATATATGGCACTGAATAGTCATAAAAGTTAGACGTTGCTCGAGGAAATTTTCTCTAACTGGACCTTTCTGAATTTTAATTGAATACCCCTGTTCTAGAGGCTCGCCTTAACCCAGACCTGGGCTTTCATTTCCACAGAGCTTTTCAAAACATCAGACTTTCTCCGTCTGTCTGCCGGCCTGGTATCCTGCTGGTTTAGTCTACTGAGACTCAGCGCACTTGTGGTGCGGATCGCCCCTGCTGACCAGGAAAGAATCCTGCATCTGCTGCCTGTGTCGGTGCCATTATTCCCCAATTTGTCAGTCTTGGCTTCAGCTCCTGCCCCATCTCAAAATAAAGAACGATGGAATCCCCACTGGAAAGCACATGTCTCAAAACCCTCCCAAATCAAACTGACATAGCCTGTGTAAGGCAGAGGCAACATAAACTAGTATCAAAGCTTACCAGCTGTGGAAGCAGTGCTATTTATCAAGCACCAAATGGAACCACTCTGTCAAGAAGAACATTGTTTCTGCGCCACAATAAAGCAGATCTTAAATCAAATGTCAATAAGGGGGATTAGACCATTGGTGAACAATGATTAAATCCTTTCAATAACATCAGTGTAAGTGATCCAAATTAAAATATTTGACAGGAATGCCATCTAAAGTATCACCCAAAAAGTATTCTTAGCACTGACAGATGTACAGTGGCCTTCAGTTATTGGCATACTTGGCAAAGATGAATCCAAAATATATATCTGTGTTTGTTTGTTTGTGTGTGTGTGTGTGTGTGTGTGTGTGTGTGTGTGTGTGTGTGTTTTCTCTACTTTGGTCTCATTTTCACAGGGTGAAAGGTGCTACAGATTTGTGGTTATGTGTATTTCTCTGTCACCTTGCAAACTGTTTCGGTGTCCCAGGGCAGGATGGTCTGTAGATCAATCACCTCGCAGGACACTCCCAGTTTCTCCTGAGCCATATTGGCAACCTCCCTCATCACATGGATCTGAATGGAAAACATACAAAGAGGAACACCACATCACTCGCATCACAAGCTTACATGTATGTAGTTTACAGCTAGGCTGCAATTTTACCTTTTTTGTGCAACATTTGAGTGCTATTATATGTGAAAGTTGTGATTGAATTGTTTGACCACAGCTATTTAAACACATTATTAACTTCAATGTGAGTGTTCTGAGTGTTGAAAGGATTTGTTTTAATCACTTTTTGGGTTCAACAGTTGGAAATTACTTTGGCCCTCTTATTGGAGAGCAGTGCTACTGGCAAACTGAAGCTCTATACTGTAATGCTCTACAGTGAAGTAAGTGACGGAATCGTGACCACACACAATTAATCGTCGCAATGGCAAACACCAGAAAATAAGGCCCCGGTTGAAAATAACTGGAATTATTGAATTAATAAAGACATTTATGCAGCTCCAAAAACAGCAATTTCAACTTCAACGCATGGAGTGAGAGTTAGTCTCTTCGAATCCTCTTTTGAGTAATGAATGAAGCAATTGGGTTCGTTGAGTCCATGTTTACTGGCAGGGCCTATTGGCTGCTCCCAGATTAGTAATGGCTGTGAACAATCTGGAGCTGGAGCTGTCAGCAGTCAAAGCAGTTTGAAAGCTACAGGCCTAACCCTAACAAATAAGATCAGATTGTCAGCATTTATTATGCAATGATGCTGTTGTTACATTACTGCCAGTAGATAAGAGTGGATCTTTCTGAAGCAACACTCCATAATAGATGGTGATTGTGAAGACTAGTCTGGCTCATTAATGCTAAGAAACAAGGATGCCAATCAACACCAGGCAAAGGGACTGCCGACGAAAATTAGCCTTCTGGCTAATTTTATACTCGGGTATATTTACATGACTGATTGTCAAATGTTGATTAATGTACACACTGTCCCTTCACAATAAATTGATTGATTGATTGATTAGAAACCTTGACTGTGAGCACTGGGCACTGCTGCTACCACTCCACAGTGGAAGCGGTTTTCTTTACTCTCATCAGCGCCGGGCTGATGGGTGGGGGAGTAATGTGGTGGGAAAGGAGGAGAGCTATGGTCTCCACTAATTTACTGGATCTTCTTTCTTAAAGGAGAGCCAAGGTCTCCACTACTTTACTGGATCTTCTTTCTTCTCTCTCTGCCCTTCACCCCTCAACGATAATACTAGCTTTGATGGAGCCGTTTCTACTCCAATGCCCTCTGACCCCCCTCTGCTACAGGTACATTGGACCCCATCTACTGGGCCAGGATGAGCCTGTTAAAGTGGCTACGTCAGGGATGACTCCTGGAGAGCTATAGACACCTTGATACTAAGCTGCGGAAAATAAAATCTCAAGGAGCAAAAGAAAAAGAAAGGGAACAATGGAAAGTGTGCGGCCGACATGTAATGTTAACATGTGGAGAGCCAAGAACAGCCTTGACGCAGTGGAGATGTCTGGGAAGATACAGTCAGTCAAGAGACCACTGGCTGGGAAGCCCTGCTGAGAGACAGGGGACTTGTGATGGAGTTTAGAGTTAATCCACTCTCATCTCTGCGGCTTTAAATGTCACTGGGCGGAGATGAGAGGCGGTTCTCTTTCCTCTGGCACTGTGCCACAGATAGACGGCAACTTAGGACCGCTCTGGTCACCCATTGAGAATCTGCTGCCAGCGATGGTCTGAGTCGCCTACCTGCGTCCCCCAGGCAACCAACGTGACATCACTTCCTTCCTGTAGGACCTCGGCCTGCGAGAGTGGGATGGTGTAGGACTCCACCGGGACCTGCTCCACTGAGAAATCACATGAACATAAACATAAACACACACACAAACACACACAGTGACAACACACACACAAATGCACACAGTGACAATGACAACAGATAAACACACACAAACAGACACAGTGACAGTGACAACAGATAAACAAACACACAAACACACAGTGACAGTGACAACATATTAACTCATTAAGTGCCATAGACGACCTAACTCGTCTTACATAATCCAGCGCTTAAGTGCCAAGGACGGACTAACTCGTCTTACATAAAGATTTTTTTTTTTTGACGGTGGGACATCAATCAACCCCTTTTACATCTTTGAGATAACTATTTGGAGCAAGAGCATGTGTGTAATCTATTTTACCGACCACTAAGTGGCGACAGAGACCGAGAGAAGTCACAGCCACGGGACCCAAAAGCCACAAAAGCAGCCGCCTCCCGCGGAAATGGCTTGGCGATTTTACAGTCAGAAGCCCGGACACACACACACAGAACGGACAGAGATCCCTTCCCCCCAGAGCCGCGCAGCAACGCGCGAACACACACACACACACACACACACACACACACACACACACACACACACACACACACACACACACACACACACACACACACACACCGCGGGAGCAAGCTATTCAAGGAAATGGCGACGCGATTTTACAGTAATCCATTTCAGACTCGTCTTGCCCGACAGGCAGACAGGCAGGCAGGCAGCAGCAACGCGCTTCTGACACGCCCGCTGTTAGAGCCAGGAGGAAGGAGGAGAAGACACACGGAGGGAGGAGTTTGAATGAGAGGGGTGTTTCCTGCTGTTATGGAGGAAATTACTGTTCAAAACTATTGTTTAGAATGTCTGACGGTCTTACTGATGCCAAAAATGAATGGTTAAAGTGACTGTTTCACAAAAAGCCATTTATCTCTGAATAAATTTCCAGACGCTGAAACCATGCTGTACTCAACGGCTAATATCTACATAACTACTAACTCTGCAAACTAACTCTTTTAGACAGAGAAAGCACACATTCTATTACCGTAAATTCCGGACTATAAGCCGCGGCTTTTTTCCCGTTTTTTGGCCCCTGCGGCTTATATAACGGTGCGTCTTATCTATGGATTTTTTCAGAAAAAAAAAAAAAAAAAAAAAAAATCTCTCTTTTTTAGCACTCTTTCTAACTATAAATCCACTTCTGTTTTAATTTCCTCTCTTGCCCTCTTTTCACCACACCGCGGACACTGTGTGCACTGTAAAAATAAACAACGGTGGTGTTGTGTTATGTTGTTTTGTTGAAATGTTACGGTAATACGGTAAATGGGAGCTTCCTCAAACAGCCATCTCTTTCCCGACAATCCCCTCTGTGCGTGACCACTTACATATGGTAATTACGGTAAGCAAACGGCCACAAGCCCATCAACTCCCTCCCCCGACTACCAGGAGAAAATCACAAACTTCGGCGAATTCACACAAAGGAAGATCAAGGAATATTCCATCGAACCGGAGCAGATCATAAATATGGATGAAGTGCCTTTGACGTTCGACCTGCCACTCACTCGGACTGTTAACAAGAAGCGCCCTGGAGGATTCTTTCACCAAAAAAAAGCTTTGCTCGTTCTCGACAGCATGAGAACGAGCAGTAGATGATCATGAGGTGGTTTTTCAGACGTGTCGATATAGCAGTTTATCGCAAAAGTGTAATGGAAACACATTTTTCGCATTTGCACGTCATGTGACCCATATTATCCCTTGGAAAAGGAGCGGAAAATAAGTTTGGTAAGTAAGGTTCGATAGCCGTGTCAAAACCTCCGCAGCAAGTGGAAAACTTTGAAGCAACGCTACCTAGCAGAAAGACGAGTGTTGTGCAAAAGCGTAGCCGGGCAAATTAGATAATGTTTAATGGCAGAAATCGGTCCATGGTGACAGCAGGCTGCCTGTGTGCGCGCATTTGGCACAGCGGCGAGATGAGAGGATGAAAAGCACACACTGGTGCGGTGGTGCTGTCTGAAGTGAATACAGTGACTGTGAGTAGGCTAATACATTGCACACGTTTCAGGTGCAATTATAGAACCAAATCAGCCTTTTCCCCCCTCCATCTCTAAATCGGACCAGTTGTAGGCTATTAGGCTACCTTTTTTCCTCTGCCTGTCGCGCTGACTGCATTCACGCAGCCAGCAACATTTTGCGACTCATTTTCTTTTGAATTGATAATCAGGCTCGTTTATATGCATTGTAACTTCATGTTGGGATTTCCATTGACCATTGGTTGGATTTGAGCATGCAGGGGACGGGATATGGGGCAGATCCCCGTGCGTAATCACTGTGGCAGCTGCTGCAACGGGGAATCACTCAAACGCAACTTCAATGGAAACGCCTACAAGTCGCAATTGTACATTGTCGAAGTTGTAGAAATATCGCAATTCTTTTGCGAAAAACTGTAATGGAAACACAGCTATAGATGAAGAGGAGTTCGTTGGTTTTGAGTGACAATGAAGGAGAGAGGAGAGTGGTTGACGAAGCCACCCTGAACCTGTTCGTTTCCGACACTGAAGATGAGGACTTTGGTGGTTTCAGTACGCAGGAAGAAGAGGAAGACGAGCATTAGTGACTTGACTTCTCTGGTTACAGGTTTGCTGCACATATAGCCTATTGTTGTGTGATTTTGTCTGGGGATTAGTGACCTGACTTTTGTTTTGTTTTGTTGAAATGTTAATAAATGGGAGCTTCCCCAAACAGCCATCGCTTTCCCGACATTCCTCTCTGTGCACGAACCCTTTCATATGGTAATTAAACATCAAAACACCCGCGGCTTATAGTCCGGTGCGGCTTATAGAAGAAAAAAATAGTCAATTTTGGTCCCGCGGCTTATACACCGGTGCGTCTTATAGTCCGGAATTTACGGTAGTTATTTTTAGATGATTGATGTTCATGAATTCTTAACAGAAAAGAATCCTCGGCTGTTCTAAAATGAGCCAGAATCGTCAAAAACACCCCTGGCACAACTTACCTACAGGAATGAAAACATGGCTGGCATTCAATGTGTTAACACACACACACACACACACACACACACACACACACACACACACACACACACACACACACACACACACAGTGACAGTGACAACAGATTAACATTCCATTCACATTGCCATTCACAAAATAACTGTGGGTCAACATCGAGCTCATTCATTAGGCTAATCATTTCATTATGTACAGAATTGGTCTCCATGTAAAATCATAAGGTCCCAAACTGCCCATACCTCTCTGTAATAGAGTGTATGACAAACTGCTGAAATGACAGTTAGAAATACAATTCCCAGTCAAGAACATACTATCAGGCCCGTTCCAGATGCCTGTTCGTGCTGTTTCCAGAACCTCATCTCTCACCAGAGGCCAAGTGTGCTTTTATCAGCAAAATCTAATGTACGACGTAATGATATCAGTTGCCAGCTGACAGGCACATAACCCTGATCTATCTTGACAAGAAAATATTGGTGGGATGGGATATGGTTTCAATAAAAGGCCCACATAAGGGACATTAGTCCAAATAGGGGGACTGTGTCACCAGTTTCTCTTTGAACCAAAGTCCAAGACAAACTGCATGTAAGTACATGGTTTGAATAATAGTTAATATAATACCTTGGGACACTCCAGCATACTCATGGAATTCATTACAATGCAAAAACCTATCATAAACTATCAAACCTATCAAACATGCAGCACATGAGAAACACTTCCATTGCATGAATTCAAGCCAAGGCATAAAAACAACATGTATTTGAAGAATATCTTTGGATCTCATTCATCCGTATGGCTTTGACTCAGAAAAAACAAAGCATATGGGATCTTAAGAAAGTGTGAGCAGATTTGGGGGAACATTTGGTGTTCAAAGCATTCCTGCGTGGCAAAGCATGAACTTCAAATTGCAATTAGACACAGTAATTAGACTCAAAGGAGACGTGGGGTTTGAGACCTTTCTGGAAATCTAGTGAATTCCATCAGGCTTCCATCCCTGCAAGCCTTGTAGAAGCTGTAAAGGAGGAGACTGCCGATCTCCACAATTCAGGATGTTAAAACAGCTTGAGGAGCTTTGTGCTAGTCCTATGTGACTCAGATCCTGGTTTAGGCTTCTAGACGGACAAAAACTGGGCCATTTCAGTTGAATAATAGCATTTAGAACAATTGAATTATGAAAACTAGGTTATGCTTTAATAAGTGGAATATCAGCCCACACACACAACAGTATGGCCTACATGAGGCCAATGTGTGGTTTTTAATCCACTCCTGCAAGAGAAGAGGGAGAGTAGACCACTGCAATTAAAAACATGACTTCATAATCCAAACAGAGATCACTCAAAGCCATGTGGACCCGTGCATGAGAGCTTTTAGAAAAACAAAATAACTCCTTAAACGCTACCAGTTCTGAATCCTGTGTGTGAAACAGAGCGATCTGTCACACAGCTGGCAATACAGTAAGAACCATACCTACCAATGGGAGGGAAACAATTTTAACCTGAAAAAAGGAGGGGGAACCCTTGTACCCCCCTTATATTTTTTGCCTGTTGCACTCCCTCATCCAGCAGCTGGATATTGATATTAAAGCAGCTACGAGCAACTTTTTCGATTGTTATTAAACAGTATAAATTTAATATCAATGCATCACATCTTACCTCTAATAGTCGACGAGACCAACGCAGAGTAGTCTCGCTTGAGCCCCGAGTGAATCGGCCAGTGTAGGCTGTCTGTGGCCAGGGCAGAGTCCTGCGCGGGTCTGATTTTCAAGACCCGGTTCCGCCCGGCCCCGCGACGTGCAGTACCGACCCCGCTCCGCAAACCCGCACATATGATCAATCAGTACCGCAACCCACCCCGCCCCGCAGACATGAGACCCGCCCCCCGACCCGGAACCGCATATATATAATAACCGTTAATCTGCAGTGCAAACATTTTGTAGTGAACCTAATGAAACTGCCACCCTTTCACACGAGAGGCGAACAGCAGTCTTTCTGGCCGAGACTCGTCAGCTGATGTAGCCTACGTTAATTAGCTTTTAGCAGCTGCTAGCTCACTAACCAGCTGGATAGCTCTGCTATCAGACACACAGACAGTTACAGCAAGCAAAGTGACTTACCAGCTATTTCCAATATGTCCGGTATAATCCATACTGCCTTTATGATTGCTGTTGGAGGAACGTAAACCCACGTTGGGATGAGACCTCTCCACTTTCACGCTATCCATCCATGACATGTTGTTGCCTGTTGCTATGAAAACAGCCAGTGTGTATGTTTGACTGGAAGCTAACGTTAGCCTACTATATTATCTGTCCGACTCGTATTGTCTCCAATCAATCACCTTGACCGCAGCTGAGTTTTGAATGTTTTGTGCAGTCAATATAGCGTCACACATTGCACAGTATGCGCATACTTGAAACGATGCCGGTTATGTAGCCTAAACAAAAGCGAAAACGTGCGTCAGAAACTTTTCTCCTGTTCGAGTCAGACCAGCTGCCAGACACTCCCCCTGCCAGACACACCCCCCCCTGCCAGACACACCTCCTGCCTCCATCTGAGTGCAACAGAAAAACATACATGGCTCATACGTCGTCGTTGTTCCACCCGCCGCCCGTCCGCATTTATTAATTTTTACCCGCCGCCCGACCCACCAATTTACAGAAGTGTATTTTTTACCCGCCCCCCGCGTTTTTTTGCGGGTACCCGGCGGGGCCCCGCGGAACCCCGACCCGGTGCAGGACTCTGGGCCAGGGAAGATCAGGAAGTGAAATGAAACGGTTTGCAGCAGCCACTTCGGCCATAACCACAAAATAACTTCCAAAAAACCTGTTAGAATATAATGAGAGATGTTCGCGAGAGTATGCGTGGCGTTCACATTGTTTATGTTATGTTGCTAGGCAGCGCAAACGGCGAGGCAGGCAGCTGCGTTTCACTTCCGGGTTTCACTTCCGCGTTTCACTTCCGGGTAGCCGGGCCGGCGGTAAGGAGAGAGAGAGAGAGAGCCCCCTGTTGACGCGAGTTTAGACAGACACAGACTTAATAATCATCCAAGGGAGCAATCTCCAATTCACACGGCTTTGGTCTCAGCTACTATTATAGGTAAGATGTGATGCATCAATATTGTAATTATACTGTTTAATAACAATCGAAAAAGTTGCTCGTAGCTGCTTTAATAAGTTATTTTTTATATTCATAATAATAATTATTATGATTATCCATAATCACTTATCCATTGGTAACTTCATCCCTCATACCTCATATCAACATTTCATGCTTACTCAGAATTTTAACCCCTCAAATGCCAGTTTACTGTACTTACTGTACAATCAAATTTACAGTAGAAAAGACAAAATATGATTTTTTTTGCCTTCCCATCAATGCCACCTGGATATCCCCTTGTGGGATTATTTTAGCCTTGGATTTGTCACATTTTTCGCGGAGGAATTATTTTCTTACTTATTTCATCTTTTGAGAATTGCAATCCTTATTATCCATCCATATTTTTTGCCTGTCGCGCATGCGCCAGATATTGATCGATAAAGACGAAACGCGCCGGCTCTGTGACACGGAAGTCCACAGGAAGTATCTGGAAGACGACCCGGATGTTGTTCATGAGCGATCTTTGCCATCCGGGTGACTGGCCTGTGGTGACCTGCTCCCAGAGCAGCACGGGGCAGCGAAGAGAGGCAGACATCCAGGCAGACATCCGCACCGAGGCCTCCAGCAACATTAGCCGAGAAAGAGCCTCGTTTCACGGCATTGGACTTACTGTGCATCGGTGCTTTGAGCGCACCTCAAACCGGGAGCTCTAGAAAACTCCTACAAGTACAGAACACGACGATATTAGAGATCTAGAGTCAATTTTCGACGCCGAATCCGGCCATGCCATTGGCGAGTCTCTTCGACGAACGAGCGCGGAGATACGACGTACTTTCAATGAAGGTAACTTTCAGAAAAAATCATGAAAATGCCAATTTTCGACTGCCAGCTAATTTTCACAAAAAACATAAGCTAGCTTCATTGATCCATCAATCTCGGTCTAAAGGCTTCAAATCAGTAGTTTGCACTGGAAAATCCGGGTTCCCAGGTCATGGAACATGTTGCTATGACCACCAATGTACTGTTTATTTCATGTTAAACTGCATGCAATTGGTTGCGCTGCCAGCACTGATCAAATACGGGGGCGGGGGCAAACACAATAGAAGCTACAAATTTGATGTCTTGACTCGAGCTGAGAGGTGTAAGATCAGAAAAATAATTATTTTTGGGGAAAGTAGCTGGGAGTCAAAAAAAAAATGTTGTTTTTTTGCTAAATTAACATTGAAATCAATGGGAAAACTATGCAATGGATTTTGAAGGCTTGTAACTCCACCAAATGTTCAACCAACTCCAGGGTTATATATTAAGGTCAAATTTAAAGGTATTTGGTCCAGGATACCCGCTGAAAAAAATAAAATAAATTAATTTTGTAAAAATTTCCTGGAGGTCTCAAAAAAGTGGTTTTAATGGTTTTAATACGCCGGCTGCTGGATCTGAGGGGGAACAACGTGAGTATAGCACTTACTTTGTGCCAGGAACACTTTTTTAGGGTGGCGGAAGGGTGAATTACCATAATAAACCAAAAAAAAAAATTATGGGGAAAATTTCAGGCCTGAATTCCCAAGACTTTTTTTTCCACAGAAAAAAATAAAACACAAAGCACACCTTTAGATCCAGCTGATGGACGAGGGGGGTACAAGGGTGTGGGTGGTACTGGAAAGTAATGTCTTTATTTTAGCTTGACAAAACCACCTGGCCATAAACTCATCCTCTTGGAAACATGTGGCATTTCTCAAGTTAACATTACACTGACTTGAATAACCATATTGTCAGACTCTTCAAAAAAGTGGATGTATTATATTTGGCACCGGCCCAGCTGGAAATGCAGCAAGGGGGGGGGGGGGCATGCAGATCAAGGCCTTTTATAGAGAGATAAGCCGATTAGTGATCGACTGTCTCATCACTACTATACCCAAGCCTGTCAAGATCCATAACTATTCAGCAGCACCTGCTCTTGGCTGCCCTGTTTTACTTGCAAAAAACCACATCAATCTGGGACAACATGGTGTTTATCAATCTTATTATGAATGTCTTGCTCTGTCACAAAGCTACACATCATCTCTAACCTCTCTCATCATACATCACCATGAGACAGATCAATCATCAGCTGATGATTTGAGCCCAGCTTTTTCATAGCCACTGAATCCTATTGTTCCTCAATAGATTGTTAGGCCACAGGTTTGAGGTATTAAAGACATCAATAGTTAAATAGGCCTGTAGTATCATATACCTACCTATATTGTTTATGTATTCTATATATTTTCAGTCTTTCACTCCATCACTTTTGAAACAGGTGAGACATTATGTGCTGCGGTAACACTACACATGACCACATTCATCATCACTGAGTCCCTCCATATTAATAGCATCTGTTACATCACCACACAGCCATCTTGGTGAAAATAACAGGTGATTGTAATCAATTAACTCATTGAGTGCCAATGACGTCTAAAGACGTCAATTCAAATCGTAACGTAGAGTGCCAATGACGTCTAAAGACGTCAATTGCGTTTTTTGACGGTGGGACGTGGATCAAAGCCTGATGCATCTCCTGTGAAAGTATGGTGGATGTTGAAGGTGTACAAGCTATTTTACGGACACATTAGGTGGCGACAGTGCTCTCCAGATTAGAGAAAGGTGAGGAAAAACAGCAGAAGAAGCCCCGTGATGAAACGGAAACCGATGCTGGAGCCAGAGCCGTATAGATTGCTCTGTCTGGAGCTGACGTTAGCTGCGAACAGCAGTCAATCCGCTCCCACAACTGAGCCCCTCTGTCTCTGCTGCATAGTTTCTCCACACGATTAGCCGCCAGAAAAGCAGCACCCGACGCCAAAGGGCCAAACCATTCTCAGCAGTCCGGTTTGGCTTTTCGGTGTCGCGCTGGGAGCCGGCGCACAAAAACGGAGCGCTCCGAAAATAGATGCTGGGTGCGTGTTAGGCTGTGTGTTAGTGTGGGGATGAGTTTCTCCCAGCTCCGCCGGCATGCAGGCTGTGTGTTGGTGTGGGGGTGAGTTTCTCCCAGCTCTGGCATGCAAGCTGTGTGTTGGTGTGGGGATGAGTTTATCCCAGCTCCATGCAGAGATTCGTCGCCTGACACAGGTAGCAGAGATTCGAGCAGAGTCCCCAGAGACACTCCCACGGAGGAGGAGTTTGCAGTTGAGGGGGGTGGGGCACGCAGGGCACCACACAACTACACCACGTCACTACATCAGAAAATATTAGCTTCAGAGTCAGTGATGTGCTTGAAATGCTTCATTTCACAAAAGGCTCATTATCTCAGCTTCTAATTTGAAACGTCTGTTTCTGGTGAAATCAACCTATCTGCTCCGGCTGATAACTAAAGTCAAGTCAAGTCAAGTCAAATTTTATTTATATAGCACCTTTCATACACAAAGGCAATTCAAGGTGCTTTACAAAAAAATAATCGAAAAAACAAGCAGCAAAGCAATGCACATATAAAAAACACATAAAAAACACAGCCGACAGTTTTAGTTAAAATATATACTCAAATTAACAAACATGAAACATTATTTCTGTTTTAAATAAGTTACAAGGCACTCTTCAGTATTATTATTACATGTACAGTCCATTTGTTGGAAATGTACAGGAAAAATCTTTTTAAAATTACAGGCCGAGAGAGGCAGTAGTTTAGTAGCAGTTAAAAGCAAGAGTAAACATAAAGGTCTTTAGCTTGGATTTAAAAATAGGCAGAGTAGGGGCAGATCTAATGTGTTCAGGGAGTTTGTTCCAGTTATGAGAGGCATAGTGGGAGAACGCGGCTTCACCATGTTTAGATTTGGTCCTTGGGACAATTAGTAGACCAGTGCCTGAAGATCTCAGGGATCTGGATGGTTCATAGTGTAGAAGCATTTCAGAGATGTAGTGTGGGCCTGACCCGTTGAGAGATTTGTAAACTATTAGCAGAATTTTAAAGTCTATTCTAAGATTTACTGGCAGCCAATGCAGGGATTTGAGAACTGGTGTAATGTGTTCAGCTTTCTTGGTTCTTGTTAGAACTCTAGCAGCCGCATTCTGAATGAGCTGAAGTTGTTTAACAGCTTTTTTGGGAAGACCATTGAAAAGACTGTTGCAGTAGTCTAGCCTGCTAGAAATGAAAGCATGAATTAGTTTTTCAAGATCTTGTTTGGACATATAGCCTCTAATCCTTGCTATATTTTTTAGATGATAGAAGGCAGATTTTCTTATAAGCTTGATGTGGGAGTTGAAATTTAGATCAGAGTCAATAATAATGCCAAGATTTTTTACCTGGTCCTTTGGCTTCAGAGATAGGGATTCGAGGTGAGCAGTAACTTTGAGCCTATCTTCTTTTTTGCCGAAGACAATTATCTCTGTTTTGTCTTTATTAAGTTGGAGAAAATTCTGGCACATCCAATCATTAATTTGCGCAAGGCACTGACACAGTGACTCTATGGGGGCATAGTCATCCGATGAGAGGGCTATGTAGAGTTGGGTGTCATCTGCATAGCTATGATAAGCTATTTTGTTTTTTTGCATAATTAGGCCCAGAGAGAGCATATAAAGGTTAAACAGGACAGGACCTAAAATTGATCCTTGGGGTACCCCACATGTCATTTTGGTTTGGTCAGATGTGTAGTTGCCAATGGAGACAAAGTAGTTCCTGTCTTGCAGATAAGATCTGAACCACTCTAGGACCGTGCCGGAAAGCCCGACCCAGTTTTCCAGTCTGTCCAATAGAATTTCGTGGTCAACCGTATCAAAGGCAGCGCTGAGGTCTAGTAACACTAAGATTGAGATTTTACCTGAATCAGTGTTCATTCGGATGTCATTTATAACTCTGATAAGCGCAGTTTCGGTGCTATGATGGGGTCGGAAGCCTGATTGGAAAGGATCTAGGAGGTCATTGGAGGATAGAAAGGTATTGAGTTGTTGGTAGACAGTTTTTTCGAGTATTTTGCTAATAAAGGGAAGATTTGATATTGGTCTGTAATTGCTGATTATAGAGGGGTCGAGGCTACGCTTCTTTAGCAAGGGCTTAACAACTGCAGTTTTTAGAGATTTTGGGAAAATGCCTGTAAGAAGAGAGGTATTAATTATCTTCAGTATGTCGGTCGCCAGGCAACTGTAGACATTTTTTAGAAAGCTTGTTGGCAGGGTGTCTAGGCAACACGATGAGGATTTAAGGCCTCGTATCGTTTCTTCTAGTTTCTTGTGGTCAATGACATTGAACTGAGTCATGTTAATTAAGCACCTATTCTGTGGGTGCGGCGGAGCCACATTTGTTCTTGATGTGGAAATAGTTAGTCTGATATTTATAATTTTATCCCTAAAGAAGGTCGCAAATTCATTGCATTTGACATTGGATAGAAGATCAGGGGCAATTTGTGGGGGGGGGTTTGTCAGCCTGTCAACAGTGGCAAAAAGAGTGCGAGCGTCATTGGTGTTTTTGCTGATAATGTCGGAGAAGAAGAATTTTCTGGAATTTTTTAGTTCCTGGTTGTAGGAGTGAAGACTATTTTTATAGATGTCATAATCGATGTGAAGTTTAGTTTTCCGCCATTTGCGCTCGGCTTTCCTACAATCTCTTTTTTTGTTATTTACAGAGGGAGCGTTTCTCCATGGTGCTTTTTTCTTACCGGAGATTAGTTTAGATCTAATGGGAGCTACAGCATCAATAGCCTTTAGGGTTTTAGAATTGAAGTTATCTAGGAGATCATTGACAGAGGCTGAGGAGAGGGAAGGGGCCAGCGAGAAAGCCTCCATGAACCGTGTGCTAGTACTCTCGTTGATGTAACGCTTTTTGATGGTTTTTGACCGAGTAAGAGCGATAGGGGTGATCTTGAGTTCAAGAAAAATACAGAGATGGTCGGACAGAGCAACATCACTAGCTGAAAGAAACGATGACTCAAAGCCCTTGGTGATAAATAAATCTAGGGTATGGCCTCGATTGTGAGTGGGCCCAGAGACATGTTGTAACAGGTCAAAAGTGTCAAGGAGGTTATTCAATTCTTTGGCATTATTATCATTGGGGTTGTCAATATGAATATTAAAATCTCCTGCAATAGTTAAACAGTCATGTTCTATGGAGATTATAGAAAGGAGTTCTGAAAATTCATCAAAAAAACTACTAGAGTACTTAGGTGGTCTGTATATAATCAGTAGTAAAATAGAGGGAGAGCACTTCAGAACAGCGGCCAGATATTCAAATGATGAAAAGTCGCCAAACGATACCTGCTTGCATTGAAAAGCATCAGAGAAAATAATAGCTACTCCTCCCCCTTTCTTACCGACTCTGGGGGCGTCAATGTAGTTAAAGTTAGGTGGGGCTGACTCATTAAGAACATATTCCCTGTTGTTTAGATCAAGCCAGGTCTCTGTGAGGAACATGAGGTCCAGTTTATGACTCGTAATCAGATCGTTTATTAGAAGCGACTTGCTTACAAGTGACCTAATATTTAGCAGTGCAGCCTTGATAGCTGCACTGCTAGGTTGAATTTGTAAATGCTTTTCAGAGTGTCCCTGGAGAACAGATACTAGGCTTGGTCCTGGAACAGGACGTGCTGAGAGATAATCTCAGCACGGAAAATGATATCAATAAACTTTTTTTTGCTGATGATACAATAGAGTCTCATCGTTCTTTGTGCGTGTTCGGTGTTTACATAGTAATATCACACAATATTCTGTGGGCCTCGAGAAATAAATCATGTACAACTATTAAATATGCATTATAAAGTATGAGCAGGAAGCATGTTCTTCTTTGTTTTTCTCCTTTTTTGTTTTCTTTTCTTATAAAGATTCACACTTGTTTTTCTTTCTTTGTCATGTGCTGTATGTGAATAGGGTGGGCAAAATAAGCTTTTAGCTTCAGCCCATACCTTTTTTTGGTCAAGATCTATGTAAAATGTGTTATGTCTATTGTTTTTGATTATATGAAATAGAGGGTATTGTACATAGTGTTTGGATGACCAAAAATAAAAATCTGCAAAAATCAAATCAAATCAAATCACTGAAAACGCTCTGAAAGGGCTGGCACTGGGAGCATCCGTTTTCCAAAAGTGGCTGGCACTCAATGAGTTAACAGGCGATTAAATCAAATGACACAAACAACCAATGAGCTGTGTGTATTCTCGCACCATATTGGTAGAAAAAGTATTGTGACATCCTGGGAATACTATGAATAGGTCCAAAAGTGAAAACAAGTCAAGTGAAAAGCTGGGGAAACAGTGAGGGAGATGTGATGGATGGAAACCGTGCTTTTCAACAGATGAGTGGTTTTAATAGTACTAATACTGTAGACGAGACTGTAACACCAGAAATGTTCTGGGCAATGATCACTTATCCAGCGCCATAATCCAAACAGTCTCAGCAGTCCATTTTAATCATTCACAATCTCATCTGGCTCTTATCACACGGGGAAAAAACTAAGAAGACCTGTGGAAATAAGAGGCCGGAGGTGCCAATCCAATTGGGTTCTGTATTTTGATAGTATAATGGGCTCCAAAAACACAGCAATGCAAGAAGAGAGTTAGTAGCCAGCATCAAGTCTTCACACAACAAATAAAGGAGTTTATTTTTGTAATGCCCAGGATTACCATCCAGCCACGGCAGCACTGGTTGGGCAACATATGGCAACAACTGTTTAGACTGGACTAAGACTTTACTGGATACTGTTTGGCACGACAGCATGACCAAAGCCACGCTGCTGACCTCAACTTTAACCATACTACACCAACGCCGCCTTGCAGTAAAGCAGACCAGCAGGGGAGGGGGAGAGAGGGTTCAGCGCTGCACTGTCAACAGTTCACAGCCCATTTGAACCGGCTGGTTCACACTTCACAATCCTGCAGAACTCACTAACCACCAGGCACACCGTTTGTTTGTCTTGCTTCAGATCTTCAGCGACATTTGGTTTCAATAAGGGATACAGGCAACAGATAAAGGCCAGAGATGGAGGATGCGAGAGAAAGCTGAACATGAGGGGAGACAAATAAACAATGGAAACAAACAAGTACTCACAGGCTCATGCGGCTTTATGTTCAAAACGCACTGCAAACCAAACAAAACCTTTGACTGCTCAACAGAGCAAGTCTTCCACAAAGATGTCATTCCTAGTAAACTAAAACTGAGACGAAAAAGACGAAAGGTGCTGGAAAATATTGTCGTAAATTCAAGTAAAAATTTTAACTAGACTTTGAAAATAATAAAATAAATAAGTAAAATAAAATATAGCCGCAAGCGGCAATAGCAGGGGTTCATGCCTTGCGCAAATTGAACCCCTAATAGTCCTGGAGGCAAATTTGTGGAGCATTTTCAGGTGAACGTGTGGAAAAAAGTTGCTTGAAAATTGGAGAAATGGCGTGGGAGTTATGGCCTTTCAAAGTTGGGAATTTTAACCTGTAATTACAGTGGCCCCATCAGGCCGATTTGATAAATATTTCTGGAGCTACTGTAGTAATAGTTATCAATATCTGTCATTGGGCTAAATCTCATGTCTATGCTATGTATCAACTCATTTTGATTGACTCATTTGATTGCACAAAATTGTATACACATGGTCTGTGATGATCTCCGAACATCTCCACCAAGTTTTTTGTTAATCGGTCATGAAGTTATGACAATTTAGCTGAGAGGCTACACCCTCTCACAAATTTAAGGGTTAATATCTCCGAAACGAAAGTAGATTTCAAAAATCAGGATTGTAGAGCTTGCTCCATAGATGCTTCCTGGCGATTTTGGTGGAAATCGGTCAAACGGTCTAGGAGGAGATGTCGAAAATGTGTTTTCCAAACTTTTCAAAATATCTCAAAAACTTTCCAGGCAGACCTTGAGGGTCCTTGAGGCAAATTTGTAGAGCAGGTTCACCTGAACATGTGGAAAAAACGTGCTTGAAAATCGGACCAACGGCATGGAAGCCGTTAAGGTAAAACCTTTAATTATAGCGCCACCTTCAGGCCGATTCTAAAAATATTTCTTGAGCAGAAACTAGCCACCAATATCGGTCATTGTGCCAAATTTCAGGTCTCGCGATTTACCAACTCGCGGGAAAGTGCATCGAGGCAGATGAACCACGACGACAACGACCAGAATAATAAACCAGCACAAAAAGCAATAGGGCTTCAGGGCTTGAACCCCTAATAAAGAATAAATGAATACAATTTAAGTCAATGAATTTTCTCAGGCATTTCTGCTTTTTTGCTACAGTATATAGTATCGAAAACATACTGACCGTGACACCACTGTCGTATGAAACCGAACGGTGAATTTTGTGAACCCCTAACTCCCCAGACCCCTAACTCCCAGTTATGTCAACTCCAGATTCATTTCTACCCACAATACCGCTTACCTGCTGCTCTATACAGGATCTTGGGCTCGAAGAATATGCAGGGGTTCTGGTCAGCAATGCAGGAGAGGAGCAGTCCCTTGGCCTGCACTGGACCTCGAGGTATTACAACCTGAGGAACACAGAACACTTGAATAAGGCTTTGTAGTGTTGTCGTCTGACTCAATGGAAGCAGGCTGTGGGTATTAGTAGAGCGGATAAGCTCCCAAAAATACAGGAATTGTGCACTTTTTGAAAGAAACATGACATTTCTCACATAGTGGGGGAATACCATAATGTTTATTTTCAGATGTGGAGGGAAGTCAGATTTGACCAAAATTCCAAGATGGCCACCATTTACCTGGTTGTAGTTGTAAATGACACGTAAGCTTTTCTTCTGTTTGGTTCCAAAATTAAACACATTTGAAATTTTGACCCGGTGGACTGGCGGGCATCTTGGATTTGATGTCAAATCTGACTTCACCCCATAAATAAAAAATAAACCTTATGGTATACTACAGTGATTCCCAACCTGTGGTCCACGGCCCCCTGGTGGGCCGCGAAGGTATTGCAAGTGGGCCGCCAAATCATTTCCAAAAAAGTATGATTTTTGTGGGGGGGAATATAATTATATAAAAATATACAGAATAATGTTTTAAATGTTAAAACTCAGTTATGTTTAAAATGATATTAAAAATGTTTAAATATTATTTTCATTATTTTGTTTTGTTTTTCCTTCAAGTATTAGACATGTGACAAGCAAATGAGCGATAGGAACTTTTGTTGTTATGGTCGGACCACTTTGCAGCGGGACTGCATTGCACTTGACTTGTTTACGTTTGATGCTGATACCTGAAAATGGAGTTTAAAGATGGATAGCTGGCTAGCAACAGGGAGAATTAAAAAGAGACAAGAGACCGATGGTGAATCGACAGGTGATCTCCCCGCCGTCAAACAAAAAAGAAGAGTTTGGAGAAAGTACAGTGCTGAGTACTTAGCGCTGGGATTTTTTTGGACCGGCACAGAAGCTGAACCGTTACCGCTGTGCGTTGTGTGCTCTGAGATACTGTCAAACGAGGCCTTGAAGCCAAGTAAACTGCGCCGTCACCTCGAGACAAAACATGGACAGTATGTAGCCAAGCCACTGGCTTTTTTTGAGAACAAGCTCAGGGAATATCAGAGTAAAAAGAAGGTAATCGAGTGTATGGGCAGCGAGAATACGAATGCTGTGGAAGCGTCCTTTCGGGTCTCCCAACTCATAGCCAAAGCGGGAAAACCACACACCATCGGCGAGACTTTAATTCTTCCCGCAGCAAAACAGATCGTTGCGGTGATGTTGGGAGAGAAGGCAGTGCAGCCTATCAACCTCGTCTCACTGTCGGATAATACAGTCAAACGAAGAATTGATGACATGGCAGATAATGTGTCGGAACAGCTGATCCAAAGCATAAAAGAGAGCCGCTTTTATGCACTGCAACTGGATGAATCGACCGACGTCGCAAGTCTGTCACAACTGCTTGCTTATGTGCGGTACGAAGAAAGTGGCGAGATAAAAGAGGAGTTTTTATTTTGTAAACCTCTGCCCACCCGTTCAACTGCTGAGGCCATTTTTGACATTTTGAACACTTTTATTGTTTCCAATGGGATTGACTGGTCCAAATGTCTTGGAGTGAGCACTGACGGAGCCCGTGCAATGTTGGGGCAGCACAGCGGAGTTGTCAGGCGTGTGAAAGCGGTGGCTCCGCAAGCAGCATCTGTCCAGTGCAGCATACACCGTGAAGCACTAGCTACAAAGAAAATGCCCCCGGATCTGAAGACTGTTTTAGATGAGGCGGTCAAAGCAGTCAACTTCATCAAGAGCCGTCCACTGCAAACACGTTTATTTGCGGTGTTATGTGGAGAGATGGGCAGTGATCATCACCAGCTGTTGTTACACACTGAAGTGCGCTGGCTCTCCCGGGGCAAAGTACTGACGCGCCTGTTTGAGTTACGCGATGAAGTGCGTGTGTTTTTTCTCGACACAAAGTTTGAACTTGCACACCGCTTTAATGATTTTGAGTGGTTGGCTAAGTTGGGTTACCTGGCCGATATTTTCAGCCACTTAAATGGACTGAACCTCGGTCTTCAAGGGACAGCAGTGAACACGTTCAATGTCCAGAATAAAGTGGAAGCGACCATAAGAAAACTGGCGCTGTGGGCTAAGCGTGTCGACCAGTCAAACTATGACTCATTTGAAAATCTGTCCGATTTTCTGACAAAGGAACAGAGTCAGCTTCCCATCACCGTGAGCAATGCTGTCAGAGAGCACCTGCAAGGTTTGAGCACCCAGCTGCGCGCATACTTCCCCATCCCAGATGTGCAGTGTAACTGGATAGAAAACCCGTTCGCCAGCCACAGTGACGAGGCCCTCGCCGCTCTGAGCGCAAAAGAGCAAGATAGTCTCCTGGATCTTGCTTGTGACACCGCGCTGAAGCTGGTCTTCTCACAGAAGCACCTGACAAACTTTTGGCTTCATGTTGCTTCTGAGTATCCTGATCTGGCCAACAGAGCTGTGAGATTCCTGATGCCTTTCCCGACGACGTACCTCTGTGAGACTGGATTTTCTGCACTCGTGGCATTAAAAACTAAGTACAGAAACAAACTGGATGTTGAGCCAGATCTTCGACTGAAACTTTCATCCATTGTACCAGACATCAAGCATCTGGTTGCCGCCATGCAACACCAGCCGTCTCATTAGGTGAGTCAACATGTTGTTGGCCTGTTGTTGGACTGATCCACTGCAGCTTTATAAAAGTTTTAATTTTGTTTCGTTGCAATTATTGCTTTTGCTTGTATGTAAATAGTTTTCTTCTGCCGAGGCCTAACATTACATGCTAAATTTTGCAATCTGTACACTGGTTTGTTTGTAGGCTCATGATTTAATATAAAAACACATCTGTAATTTTTCGTTAATGAGCTGTGGAAATGCGTCGGGGATGAAAGCCCCTATATGAGCCAGCAGACGCATGCTCTCTTTATATGCGGGGAGTCGTGAGTAGGATGGAAATTAACTGTGTTTTGGCTTGTTTTGATATTTGGGTTTTGGTTGTGTTCTGCGACATTGTATGTCAAACACCAACACCATGACGTCTTAATATGATCCACTGCAGTTTTTATTTTAAAAGGAAAAAGCCATGAGTGCAATGTTTTAATTTTGTTTCTTTGATGTTATTGCTTTTGCTTGAATTGAAGTTTCATCTTTACATCATCTTTATATTGGGTTTGTGTTTATTTGTAACCCTATCGATTTAATGGGCTTTCTTCTGATATTTGGATTTTGTTTGGATCTGATATTGGATGTCAAATTGTTATGAGAATGCACTTTTCCATTGTTGAAGGATACCGTTATTTATTAATCATTTGTTAATTAGCCTGTTACAGACAGCCCCTTGCTTGTCATTTCTGACATCTGTGTGGTGCTGATGGACAGCTCCTTGAATGATTGGTGTGTGTGTGTGTGTGTGTGTGTGTGTGTGTGTGTGTGTGTGTGTGTGTGTGTGTGTGTGTGTGTGTGTGTGTGTATGTGTGTGTGGACAGCTCCTTGAAAACTGTGACGGTTTGACTTTGACTTATCCTTCCTTCTTTTTTCTGTATTATTTTGTTAGGGGTGCCAGCCAGGTCTCTCTCCTAGCATTAAGAGTTAAGTCAGGGTTGTGTCATTCAGTCTTACCAAACCTCACAAAGGTGCACACAAAACAACATGTACACCCTGCACATTGAATGAACAAAGTTCAACCCAGCAAGAACAAATGCATTAAAGGCAAACATTAAATGCAAACACAGAAACACTCAAATAATTTCAGACCACACCCAACAAACTCAGTTTCAGTATATATATTGTGCAAGAAATAGTTTCAGGGAAAAGTTCATTTCCAGTCCATATCCCTCAGTTCACCCAGGTAATCCAGTCCAGGATTTACACCCGACAAATCCAGTCAGTTCAATGGTTCATAGTACCACAAAAAGTAATCCATTCCATTTACAGGTTTTCTTTTCACAGGTTATGTGCTCCCAGCAAAAAAGCCCTGGTGAAACAAGGAAATTACATTCAGTGCAATTCAATTCAGTTCAGCTTATTAATACAACCCAAAACAAAGCAAAGAATCCACAAAACCCGGTCAAGTAAGAATAGCTTTTCTCACTTACAGTCTGTCAGTCAGTCCAATATGCAGTCCGCGAATCCTGAACGGGTTTTGCTGCTGCGGGTGGGTGAGTGACGCTGGCTTCAGTGGCTTGGGTAAACAGCGAGAGAGCTGAAAGGAGAGCATCCGAGCAGAGAGGCAATGGAGCGATCTGGGAGAAAACAAGAGTTTGTTGAAGGCACGGAGGACGGCTTCAGTGGCAGGTGGATAAACAGTGTGACCAGCTTTACTTTAAACAGCCTTACTTTTTGTTTGATGTCCCATCTGAGCGTGCTGCTCCGGCGGCGACGCACCTCTCGCTTTTTCCTCCTTCCTCCTCTCAGAAGAAAAACTGAATGAACTTATGCGGAAGGGAGTTGAATAATGGCGCGAACGGGAACGAATCCGTAAGTAGATGGGTGTATCCGGGGGTGTGTCTGTATCGTTGTGAAACGTATGGTCCGGGGACAAGTCTAGGTTGTCACACTCTTTCCCCCCTGAGAAAAGTTTCTTCACTTCGTTTCAGGTGAAGCGGATGGAGAAGAAACTTCTGCAAATCCCAAAAACTCCTCATCCTCAGACTCCTCCTCGAATATCTCCTTCAGCCGCTGGCGTTGCTGCTCATCCAGTTGCTGGGCAGTTGGATAACAAGGTTTAAGTTGGGAGATGTGTGCCACACGTCTGTCCAGTCCACTATCCTCCAGAACCACCTCGTAATTCAGAGGTCCCACTTTCCGGATAACACGGTAAGGGCCTTGCCATTTGGGAGCAAGTTTTGCTGCGAATGACAGTGCAGCCTTGGAGAGCGGGTGAGCACGTAGCCAGACTCTGGCTTTCTCTTCCAAATCCATCTCTCTGCGATGCTTGTCATAATTCATTTTCTGACGCTTCCGAGCCAGAGAAAGATTCTGGGTGACAAAGACCTTGAGCTCATTGAGCTGTGAGATGTTCGGATAGGCTGGAGAATCTGGATGGGCTGAAGACTCAGGCACAACATCTCGGGGCTGCAGCAAGACATCCAATGGTCCCCTGAGTGGCCGGTGGAGGTTAAGTTCAGCTGGCGTCACTCCGGTGGACTCCTGCACTGCCGAGTTCAAGGCGAACCGGAACTGAGGTAGATACTTATCCCAGTGTTTATGCCTGGAGCCAACATAGGATGATATCATGGGCTTCAAAGTCCGGTTTATTCTTTCTGTCATATTTGTCTGAGGGTGGTATGCAGATGTTAGTTTGTGTGACACGTTCCATGCTTGGCAGGTGGCTTCGAAAATGGACGATACGAATTGAGAGCCTCTGTCCGAAAGCACGTAGTCCGGTATTCCCCAGCGAGTCAGAATCTCCTGGGTGAGGATGCGAGAAATAGTCTCAGCGGTAGCCTTCCTTAAAGGGAAGAGTTCCACCCACCTGGTGTAGTAATCTACGAACACCAGGAGGTAGAGATTTCCATTGGAGCTCCTGGGAAAGGGACCCATCAAGTCCATCCCCAGCATTTCCCATGGCCGATTCACCACAGTTTGCTGGAGTTTCCCGGCTGGTTTCCGGTTCTCAGGTTTGTAGACCTGGCAAACTTGGCAACAGCGTACATGTTCTCTCACATCCAGGCTCATCTTAGGCCAATACACAAGGGCTTGCAACCTTTTGTATGTCTTGTATCTTCCAAGATGGCCGGACAGGGGGTCTTCATGATAATGGTGGAGAAGCTGTTGGCGGAGTGAAGAAGGTAGGTATACCTGGTAGAGGGTTTTGTGAGGGAATTGTACCACTCTGTATACTTTATCCTCCAAAACAGTGTACTTGGTAGTGGGACTTTCCATCACTTCACCCGTTTCCATGATTTTCTCATACAGGGTCTGGATGACAGAATCCTCCTGCTGGGCTTTCCAAATGTCTTCATCTGTAACAAGGAGACTCCTAGAGGTGTCCCTCTTGGAGCGGAGCACAACAGCACAAGTGGCAGATGGGTGTTGTTGATCAACCACCGGGGCTCGAGACAGAGCATCTGGCACCGTATTGTACTTCCCTTTGCGGTATTCAACTGTAAAAGAGAACTCTTGGAGGCGGATGGCCCACCGGATCAATCGAGTGCTGGGCTTTTGGGTTTTGAAAACCCAGACAAGCGATGAATGGTCCGTCACCACTGTAAAATGTCTCCCTTCCAAGTAGTATCTCCATTTCTCCATGGCCCATACAACAGCAAGACATTCTTGTTCTGTCGTGGAGTAATTCCGCTCTGCCTGGTTTAAAGTGCGGCTGGCGAAGGCAAGGACCTGTTCTGTACCCAGCCCAGTCTGTTGAGCCAGGACAGCTCCCAAACCAACATCACTGGCATCAGTGTAGATGATGAATGGGAGGTTAAAGTCTGGATGACCCAGAATTGGTGAAGAGACCAGATGTTGTTTCAGGCCTTCAAACGCTGTCTGACATGGTGAAGTCCAAATGAACTTGACTCCTTTCCGTTTAAGGGCGTTGAGGGGTTCAGTTAGCTGAGAGAATCCAGGCACGAAGCGATGGTACCAACCCGCCATCCCAAGGAACCTTTGAAGTTCCTTGATGGTCTGAGGAACGGGGAAGTCCTGTACCGCATTGGTCTTCTCCGCATCCACCGCAACACCATCCGAAGAAACAACATGACCCAAATACTTCAATGAAGTTCGAAAGAACTGACACTTCTTCATGTTCACGGTAAGGTTGGCCTCTCGTAGCTTGTCCAGAACTGCTTGGATGTCATAGCGGTGCTGTTCAAACTCAGTGGAGTAAATGATAATATCATCCAAATATACAAAACAGATTTTACCCCGCAGGTCTCCAAGAACTAGCTCCATCAGCCGTTGGAAAGTAGCTGGGGCATTCTTCAGTCCGAAAGGCATTACCTTGAACTGGTACAGGCCAAAAGGACAGATGAAGGCAGTTTTGTCTCTGCTGTCTTCATCCATTTGAACCTGCCAATAGCCACTATTCAGGTCCAAGGTAGTGAACACCACAGCTCCTGCCAGTGATTCCAAAATCTCCTGTATGTTTGGTATGGGATAGGCATCTGTGTGCGTCGCTAAATTCAGTTTCCTGTAGTCCACACAGAACCTTAGTTTTGGATCGTTCTTTTTAGGCACCAAAACAACTGGAGCAGCATACGGAGAAGTGGATGGTTCTATGATGTCTTTGTCCAGCATTTCCTGCACGTGCTGTTTGATTACTTGAAGCTTGGTGGGTGATACACGATAGGGCTTCTGTTTGATGGGCACTATATGTTGGAGGTAAATTTTGTGTGTGAGAACACTTGTACATCCCAGAGTTGTGGTACAGACAGCTGAGTTTTCCTGCAGTTGATATAACAAATGTGTTTTCCCAAAATCATCCAGATGAGCATTACTGATGGCAGCCTGTAGGACGTCATGGCAAGGTGGCAGAGGAACAAAGTCTACAGGAGAGATGGCAGAGAAAAAGGCAAAATGGGGCCCAGATTCTTTCCAGAACTGATACTGGTGCTTCTTGTTTGATTTAAACCAGTAGCTGTTCTCAGAGACATCCAACTGTAGGCCAGAGAAGAAGATGAAGTCCAGTCCCACCACTGCAGGAAAAACAAGGCTGCTAGCAGGTAAAACAACACAAGGCAGTTTCACTGGTTGTGACTGTAATGTGAGGGTTAGTTCACTCCATCCTAAAGGTTCTCTTCCTTCTCCATCTGCTAGGTACAAGGGTCCCATTGTCCAAGGCTTCAGCACATCCCGCTGTCCTTTCACTCCTGCCCACACATTTTCATTGATCAGAGTGTAGGAAGAACCAGTGTCAAGGATAGCGGTTCCCCTCCATGGACCAATGTTCAGTGGGATCATCAACTGACAAGGGGGCGGTTTGTCAGATAGCACGGAAGAGGAGTTTACAGAGGCGGTTGTTCCCAGTTCACTTGAGTGAGTGAGTGAACCAAGGGTAGCTTGGCCTTCTTGAACCTGGGAAGTTTTGGCCGTTTGCGGGCGGGAGGGTTTCCACTGTGGACAGGAAGCTGGTGCATGACTTCCCTTGCAACGCCAACAATACACTTGGGCGGGTCGGTTATGGCTAGGTTGGCTTGGTCGGTCAGGGGGTTCAGTGTTAGCAGACAGAGCAACAGCTTCAGAGGCAGACGGCTGGTATGTTTTCTTTAATAAATTCTGTCTTTGTTGGTACTGCTGCTGGTTCTCCCGGTCTTTCTCTAGTTGCTGACCAAGACGGATAAGTCCATCAACAGAGGTAACTCTGCTGCTCCTCAGCTGACTAGCCAGTTGGGGTTTAATGTTTTTCAAAATTAACTTTATGATCTCTTCCTCCTCAATATTTGCTTTCCAGCGCTTGCACAGTGACTGGTACATGTAGGCAAAGTCTCTGATGCTCTCCTCCTCTCCCTGGACTCTATTGCGCACCCTCTCCGCCAATTCATCCTCATAGTCCTCTGAGAGGAAGGCAGCACGGAAGTGAGTATGGAATTCCTTCCAAGTACAGATTTTATGACGGGCCACATCCCACCAATCTCTTGCAGTCCCGTGCAGCACATTCCGCAGGGTGGCAATGAGCTCTTCATCTGTGAGCGGACTGAGGGCTAGAAAATCATCACACCTTTCCAGGTATTGAAGTGGGTCAGGTGTATCATTCAGTCCCCCGAAGGTTGGAAACTGAAGTTTGACAGGGCTCGTTCCCAAGAACCTGCTCTTAACTTCACCATGAATGGACCCTCCAGGTGAACTGAAATTGCCCCCTGGCATGGCACCGTGCATGGTAGAGTGTAGTCTAGGGCGGTTTGAAATGATTAGGGGCTGTTCTTCCTGTACATCTTCAGAGAAGGTTTGAACACTTGCATCACCAAATGTTGGAGAAACTTTAGCTGTTGTGACCTCATTTGACAGTGTATCGATTGTGTTTTTGCATTGGGAAAACTCCCCCTGTAGGTGAGTCATGGCATCTGATATTGGCTTAAGGGCAGCCTGAAAATCCTTTACTAGCTCTTCATGGTGCTCCTTTATCCTCCAGCCAAGGGCTGCATTAAACTGTGTTCTCATATAGTCCAGCTGATCATCCATATGTTTGATCCCTTCCTTTTGTTTTTCATTACACAAATCTGTCAGTGCTTTTATTACTTGTTCAGTATGAGTGGTTATTTCCTTTGTCATTTTTTTCAGGTTATCCTGTAGCACCTGCTGGTGTTGATTTTGGTCCAATACAATTTTGTGCAGCTGCTGTTGAATGCCAGAGCTAGAACCATTTTCCTTCATGATTGAAGTTGCAGGCTGAGGTCCTCCATTTTGATTGACATTCACAGCACTTGGTAGAAGAGCATACTCAGTCCCAGTCAGTTCCATGTCCTCCACAGAGTATGTAGTGTGCACCAACTGGTCAGCGACTGGATTTGAAGGTTGAGCCATCCCTCTTTCCATTCCACACCACACCACAAATTCAGAATTAGCAGCCATTTTGTTTTCCTTTGTTCCAGCAATAAAAAGTATCTTGGCTTGGGTTTTTCCTCTTTCTTCAATTCAATGTTACTTTAGTTTTTTGTGTCCCATCTGGGGTGCCACTTATTATGTGACGGTTTGACTTTGACTTATCCTTCCTTCTTTTTTCTGTATTATTTTGTTAGGGGTGCCAGCCAGGTCTCTCTCCTAGCATTAAGAGTTAAGTCAGGGTTGTGTCATTCAGTCTTACCAAACCTCACAAAGGTGCACACAAAACAACATGTACACCCTGCACATTGAATGAACAAAGTTCAACCCAGCAAGAACAAATGCATTAAAGGCAAACATTAAATGCAAACACAGAAACACTCAAATAATTTCAGACCACACCCAACAAACTCAGTTTCAGTATATATATTGTGCAAGAAATAGTTTCAGGGAAAAGTTCATTTCCAGTCCATATCCCTCGGTTCACCCAGGTAATCCAGTCCAGGATTTACACCCGACAAATCCAGTCAGTTCAATGGTTCATAGTACCACAAAAAGTAATCCATTCCATTTACAGGTTTTCTTTTCACAGGTTATGTGCTCCCAGCAAAAAAGCCCTGGTGAAACAAGGAAATTACATTCAGTGCAATTCAATTCAGTTCAGCTTATTAATACAACCCAAAACAAAGCAAAGAATCCACAAAACCCGGTCAAGTAAGAATAGCTTTTCTCACTTACAGTCTGTCAGTCAGTCCAATATGCAGTCCGCGAATCCTGAACGGGTTTTGCTGCTGCGGGTGGGTGAGTGACGCTGGCTTCAGTGGCTTGGGTAAACAGCGAGAGAGCTGAAAGGAGAGCATCCGAGCAGAGAGGCAATGGAGCGATCTGGGAGAAAACAAGAGTTTGTTGAAGGCACGGAGGACGGCTTCAGTGGCAGGTGGATAAACAGTGTGACCAGCTTTACTTTAAACAGCCTTACTTTTTGTTTGATGTCCCATCTGAGCGTGCTGCTCCGGCGGCGACGCACCTCTCGCTTTTTCCTCCTTCCTCCTCTCAGAAGAAAAACTGAATGAACTTATGCGGAAGGGAGTTGAATAATGGCGCGAACGGGAACGAATCCGTAAGTAGATGGGTGTATCCGGGGGTGTGTCTGTATCGTTGTGAAACGTATGGTCCGGGGACAAGTCTAGGTTGTCACACTCTTTCCCCCCTGAGAAAAGTTTCTTCACTTCGTTTCAGGTGAAGCGGATGGAGAAGAAACTTCTGCAAATCCCAAAAACTCCTCATCCTCAGACTCCTCCTCGAATATCTCCTTCAGCCGCTGGCGTTGCTGCTCATCCAGTTGCTGGGCAGTTGGATAACAAGGTTTAAGTTGGGAGATGTGTGCCACACGTCTGTCCAGTCCACTATCCTCCAGAACCACCTCGTAATTCAGAGGTCCCACTTTCCGGATAACACGGTAAGGGCCTTGCCATTTGGGAGCAAGTTTTGCTGCGAATGACAGTGCAGCCTTGGAGAGCGGGTGAGCACGTAGCCAGACTCTGGCTTTCTCTTCCAAATCCATCTCTCTGCGATGCTTGTCATAATTCATTTTCTGACGCTTCCGAGCCAGAGAAAGATTCTGGGTGACAAAGACCTTGAGCTCATTGAGCTGTGAGATGTTCGGATAGGCTGGAGAATCTGGATGGGCTGAAGACTCAGGCACAACATCTCGGGGCTGCAGCAAGACATCCAATGGTCCCCTGAGTGGCCGGTGGAGGTTAAGTTCAGCTGGCGTCACTCCGGTGGACTCCTGCACTGCCGAGTTCAAGGCGAACCGGAACTGAGGTAGATACTTATCCCAGTGTTTATGCCTGGAGCCAACATAGGATGATATCATGGGCTTCAAAGTCCGGTTTATTCTTTCTGTCATATTTGTCTGAGGGTGGTATGCAGATGTTAGTTTGTGTGACACGTTCCATGCTTGGCAGGTGGCTTCGAAAATGGACGATACGAATTGAGAGCCTCTGTCCGAAAGCACGTAGTCCGGTATTCCCCAGCGAGTCAGAATCTCCTGGGTGAGGATGCGAGAAATAGTCTCAGCGGTAGCCTTCCTTAAAGGGAAGAGTTCCACCCACCTGGTGTAGTAATCTACGAACACCAGGAGGTAGAGATTTCCATTGGAGCTCCTGGGAAAGGGACCCATCAAGTCCATCCCCAGCATTTCCCATGGCCGATTCACCACAGTTTGCTGGAGTTTCCCGGCTGGTTTCCGGTTCTCAGGTTTGTAGACCTGGCAAACTTGGCAACAGCGTACATGTTCTCTCACATCCAGGCTCATCTTAGGCCAATACACAAGGGCTTGCAACCTTTTGTATGTCTTGTATCTTCCAAGATGGCCGGACAGGGGGTCTTCATGATAATGGTGGAGAAGCTGTTGGCGGAGTGAAGAAGGTAGGTATACCTGGTAGAGGGTTTTGTGAGGGAATTGTACCACTCTGTATACTTTATCCTCCAAAACAGTGTACTTGGTAGTGGGACTTTCCATCACTTCACCCGTTTCCATGATTTTCTCATACAGGGTCTGGATGACAGAATCCTCCTGCTGGGCTTTCCAAATGTCTTCATCTGTAACAAGGAGACTCCTAGAGGTGTCCCTCTTGGAGCGGAGCACAACAGCACAAGTGGCAGATGGGTGTTGTTGATCAACCACCGGGGCTCGAGACAGAGCATCTGGCACCGTATTGTACTTCCCTTTGCGGTATTCAACTGTAAAAGAGAACTCTTGGAGGCGGATGGCCCACCGGATCAATCGAGTGCTGGGCTTTTGGGTTTTGAAAACCCAGACAAGCGATGAATGGTCCGTCACCACTGTAAAATGTCTCCCTTCCAAGTAGTATCTCCATTTCTCCATGGCCCATACAACAGCAAGACATTCTTGTTCTGTCGTGGAGTAATTCCGCTCTGCCTGGTTTAAAGTGCGGCTGGCGAAGGCAAGGACCTGTTCTGTACCCAGCCCAGTCTGTTGAGCCAGGACAGCTCCCAAACCAACATCACTGGCATCAGTGTAGATGATGAATGGGAGGTTAAAGTCTGGATGACCCAGAATTGGTGAAGAGACCAGATGTTGTTTCAGGCCTTCAAACGCTGTCTGACATGGTGAAGTCCAAATGAACTTGACTCCTTTCCGTTTAAGGGCGTTGAGGGGTTCAGTTAGCTGAGAGAATCCAGGCACGAAGCGATGGTACCAACCCGCCATCCCAAGGAACCTTTGAAGTTCCTTGATGGTCTGAGGAACGGGGAAGTCCTGTACCGCATTGGTCTTCTCCGCATCCACCGCAACACCATCCGAAGAAACAACATGACCCAAATACTTCAATGAAGTTCGAAAGAACTGACACTTCTTCATGTTCACGGTAAGGTTGGCCTCTCGTAGCTTGTCCAGAACTGCTTGGATGTCATAGCGGTGCTGTTCAAACTCAGTGGAGTAAATGATAATATCATCCAAATATACAAAACAGATTTTACCCCGCAGGTCTCCAAGAACTAGCTCCATCAGCCGTTGGAAAGTAGCTGGGGCATTCTTCAGTCCGAAAGGCATTACCTTGAACTGGTACAGGCCAAAAGGACAGATGAAGGCAGTTTTGTCTCTGCTGTCTTCATCCATTTGAACCTGCCAATAGCCACTATTCAGGTCCAAGGTAGTGAACACCACAGCTCCTGCCAGTGATTCCAAAATCTCCTGTATGTTTGGTATGGGATAGGCATCTGTGTGCGTCGCTAAATTCAGTTTCCTGTAGTCCACACAGAACCTTAGTTTTGGATCGTTCTTTTTAGGCACCAAAACAACTGGAGCAGCATACGGAGAAGTGGATGGTTCTATGATGTCTTTGTCCAGCATTTCCTGCACGTGCTGTTTGATTACTTGAAGCTTGGTGGGTGATACACGATAGGGCTTCTGTTTGATGGGCACTATATGTTGGAGGTAAATTTTGTGTGTGAGAACACTTGTACATCCCAGAGTTGTGGTACAGACAGCTGAGTTTTCCTGCAGTTGATATAACAAATGTGTTTTCCCAAAATCATCCAGATGAGCATTACTGATGGCAGCCTGTAGGACGTCATGGCAAGGTGGCAGAGGAACAAAGTCTACAGGAGAGATGGCAGAGAAAAAGGCAAAATGGGGCCCAGATTCTTTCCAGAACTGATACTGGTGCTTCTTGTTTGATTTAAACCAGTAGCTGTTCTCAGAGACATCCAACTGTAGGCCAGAGAAGAAGATGAAGTCCAGTCCCACCACTGCAGGAAAAACAAGGCTGCTAGCAGGTAAAACAACACAAGGCAGTTTCACTGGTTGTGACTGTAATGTGAGGGTTAGTTCACTCCATCCTAAAGGTTCTCTTCCTTCTCCATCTGCTAGGTACAAGGGTCCCATTGTCCAAGGCTTCAGCACATCCCGCTGTCCTTTCACTCCTGCCCACACATTTTCATTGATCAGAGTGTAGGAAGAACCAGTGTCAAGGATAGCGGTTCCCCTCCATGGACCAATGTTCAGTGGGATCATCAACTGACAAGGGGGCGGTTTGTCAGATAGCACGGAAGAGGAGTTTACAGAGGCGGTTGTTCCCAGTTCACTTGAGTGAGTGAGTGAACCAAGGGTAGCTTGGCCTTCTTGAACCTGGGAAGTTTTGGCCGTTTGCGGGCGGGAGGGTTTCCACTGTGGACAGGAAGCTGGTGCATGACTTCCCTTGCAACGCCAACAATACACTTGGGCGGGTCGGTTATGACTAGGTTGGCTTGGTCGGTCAGGGGGTTCAGTGTTAGCAGACAGAGCAACAGCTTCAGAGGCAGACGGCTGGTATGTTTTCTTTAATAAATTCTGTCTTTGTTGGTACTGCTGCTGGTTCTCCCGGTCTTTCTCTAGTTGCTGACCAAGACGGATAAGTCCATCAACAGAGGTAACTCTGCTGCTCCTCAGCTGACTAGCCAGTTGGGGTTTAATGTTTTTCAAAATTAACTTTATGATCTCTTCCTCCTCAATATTTGCTTTCCAGCGCTTGCACAGTGACTGGTACATGTAGGCAAAGTCTCTGATGCTCTCCTCCTCTCCCTGGACTCTATTGCGCACCCTCTCCGCCAATTCATCCTCATAGTCCTCTGAGAGGAAGGCAGCACGGAAGTGAGTATGGAATTCCTTCCAAGTACAGATTTTATGACGGGCCACATCCCACCAATCTCTTGCAGTCCCGTGCAGCACATTCCGCAGGGTGGCAATGAGCTCTTCATCTGTGAGCGGACTGAGGGCTAGAAAATCATCACACCTTTCCAGGTATTGAAGTGGGTCAGGTGTATCATTCAGTCCCCCGAAGGTTGGAAACTGAAGTTTGACAGGGCTCGTTCCCAAGAACCTGCTCTTAACTTCACCATGAATGGACCCTCCAGGTGAACTGAAATTGCCCCCTGGCATGGCACCGTGCATGGTAGAGTGTAGTCTAGGGCGGTTTGAAATGATTAGGGGCTGTTCTTCCTGTACATCTTCAGAGAAGGTTTGAACACTTGCATCACCAAATGTTGGAGAAACTTTAGCTGTTGTGACCTCATTTGACAGTGTATCGATTGTGTTTTTGCATTGGGAAAACTCCCCCTGTAGGTGAGTCATGGCATCTGATATTGGCTTAAGGGCAGCCTGAAAATCCTTTACTAGCTCTTCATGGTGCTCCTTTATCCTCCAGCCAAGGGCTGCATTAAACTGTGTTCTCATATAGTCCAGCTGATCATCCATATGTTTGATCCCTTCCTTTTGTTTTTCATTACACAAATCTGTCAGTGCTTTTATTACTTGTTCAGTATGAGTGGTTATTTCCTTTGTCATTTTTTTCAGGTTATCCTGTAGCACCTGCTGGTGTTGATTTTGGTCCAATACAATTTTGTGCAGCTGCTGTTGAATGCCAGAGCTAGAACCATTTTCCTTCATGATTGAAGTTGCAGGCTGAGGTCCTCCATTTTGATTGACATTCACAGCACTTGGTAGAAGAGCATACTCAGTCCCAGTCAGTTCCATGTCCTCCACAGAGTATGTAGTGTGCACCAACTGGTCAGCGACTGGATTTGAAGGTTGAGCCATCCCTCTTTCCATTCCACACCACACCACAAATTCAGAATTAGCAGCCATTTTGTTTTCCTTTGTTCCAGCAATAAAAAGTATCTTGGCTTGGGTTTTTCCTCTTTCTTCAATTCAATGTTACTTTAGTTTTTTGTGTCCCATCTGGGGTGCCACTTATTATGTGACGGTTTGACTTTGACTTATCCTTCCTTCTTTTTTCTGTATTATTTTGTTAGGGGTGCCAGCCAGGTCTCTCTCCTAGCATTAAGAGTTAAGTCAGGGTTGTGTCATTCAGTCTTACCAAACCTCACAAAGGTGCACACAAAACAACATGTACACCCTGCACATTGAATGAACAAAGTTCAACCCAGCAAGAACAAATGCATTAAAGGCAAACATTAAATGCAAACACAGAAACACTCAAATAATTTCAGACCACACCCAACAAACTCAGTTTCAGTATATATATTGTGCAAGAAATAGTTTCAGGGAAAAGTTCATTTCCAGTCCATATCCCTCAGTTCACCCAGGTAATCCAGTCCAGGATTTACACCCGACAAATCCAGTCAGTTCAATGGTTCATAGTACCACAAAAAGTAATCCATTCCATTTACAGGTTTTCTTTTCACAGGTTATGTGCTCCCAGCAAAAAAGCCCTGGTGAAACAAGGAAATTACATTCAGCGCAATTCAATTCAGTTCAGCTTATTAATACAACCCAAAACAAAGCAAAGAATCCACAAAACCCGGTCAAGTAAGAATAGCTTTTCTCACTTACAGTCTGTCAGTCAGTCCAATATGCAGTCCGCGAATCCTGAACGGGTTTTGCTGCTGCGGGTGGGTGAGTGACGCTGGCTTCAGTGGCTTGGGTAAACAGCGAGAGAGCTGAAAGGAGAGCATCCGAGCAGAGAGGCAATGGAGCGATCTGGGAGAAAACAAGAGTTTGTTGAAGGCACGGAGGACGGCTTCAGTGGCAGGTGGATAAACAGTGTGACCAGCTTTACTTTAAACAGCCTTACTTTTTGTTTGATGTCCCATCTGAGCGTGCTGCTCCGGCGGCGACGCACCTCTCGCTTTTTCCTCCTTCCTCCTCTCAGAAGAAAAACTGAATGAACTTATGCGGAAGGGAGTTGAATAATGGCGCGAACGGGAACGAATCCGTAAGTAGATGGGTGTATCCGGGGGTGTGTCTGTATCGTTGTGAAACGTATGGTCCGGGGACAAGTCTAGGTTGTCACAAAACTGTAATACTGAAGGTGTTGCAACATGTTACAGGTGCTGTGTTAGTGACTGTGGAGCTTCCAACATGTTTCTCCTGTATTCAGTTCAGTCCTTTATGTTCAATTTTCAATAAAAAAGTGCTCTGAGAACGCATTATATGGCCTTTGTATTTATGGGGTCGGAGGTGGGCCGCGAAAATTTTTGAGACATAAAAGTGGGCCCTGAGTTGGAAAAGGTTGGGAACCACTGGTATACTATATATATATGTATGTTAAAAATGTCATGCTTCTTTGAAAAAGTGCACAATTGTTATAAGCGCATTTGAACATTAGACCTGGGGTGGTGGCCATCTTGAATTTGAGGTGAAATCTGACTTCCCTCCACATCTGAAAATAAACCGTATGGGATTCACTCACTATGAGAGAAATTTCATGCTTCTTTGAAAAAGTTATTTTTTTTTTATAAGCACATTTTGTACATTAGACTCGGGGAAATGGTGGCCATCTTGGATTTGAGCTCAAATCTGACTTCCCTCTACATCTGACAATAAACCTTATAGTATTCACTCACTATGTGACAAATGTAATGCTTCTTTGAAAAAGTGCAAATTTTTTATAAGCACATTGGTGCATTAGACTGAGGAAAATGGTGGCCATCTTGGATTTTAGCTCAAATCTGACTTCCCTCCACATCTGAAAATAAACCTTATGGTATTCACTGCCTATGTGAGAAATTCCGTGCTTCTTTGAAAAATCTATTGTGCTTATCCGCTCTACTATATAAGCTCTGCCATTGGCTCCGGCCATTTCAGTCGGAGCGAAGGGAAGTCCCTTTCCGCTCCAAAATATTGATTTCATTCCAACATTGATATTTTCAACAAATGTGTGCGGATGGCACATGGATTGGAATTAGGGCTGGGCGATATATCGAATATACTCGATGTATCGCGGCTTGTGCCACGTGAGATGTAGAAATGACTATATCGCGAACATTCGAGTATAATTGTCACGCATTGCTTAGAACTTAAGCCGCCGGCATGACTCGCTTCACGTTTCCTCTTGTCAGCTCTCAAGGGAGAGCTCTGTCACACTCAGGAAGGGAGGGGGAATCACATGGATACGTCAAACGCGTCAAACCGCATCAGACACACCCATCCTTAACCTATGTGCGATTCGAAATCACGCGTCCGCACCTATGGTCCGCACCAACCCAAGCAGGCGCAGCTAGCGAAACATGGCCGCCTCCAGTGTAGCTGTTGACAGTTTCAAATTATAACAAAACAAGGTTTCTGAGATTAGGGGAAAGTCTGAGCTGGCGTTACGCTAAACCAAACGTGGGGAGGAGCCAGCAGATTTGTTTGGTGTTAACGTTAGCTGATGTGGTGGGGGCTAAAGGTCTCATTATGCTTTCCGCATCAGCGAGGAACGCGAGTGTCCGCGCGGAAAAGTGACGTCAAATCAGCAGACACGCCCCTCCGCAAGGCTCCGTGCGGACGGTTTTCGACCGGCCGTGCGCACGCCGAATTTTGTAACTACGCGGACGCGGACGGGCGGACAAAGTGGAGTTTTCAAGACTCGCGCTCAATTCCGCCTGCAGAAACCCACAGAGTATACAAGCTCCACACATTTCCTCGTCGGATTCCGTGTCTCTCATTTCCGTGCGGCCGGCCAAAGCGTCAAGCATAATCCAGGCTTAACGGGGCTAACGTTAGCTAGCTGGTTGTGGCTACCTAGTTCACCAGGCAGCGCTCCACAAGCTTATTGTGACCAAAATCCCCGCATTTAAAGCACTTCATACTCCCAGAGCTGGCGTAAACCATAGAGAACCTCATGCATTACTCAAAATGAAACGTCCAGGGTTTGTGTCTCGTGTCTCCAAAAGCAACTAACGCTAACGTTACATGCAAGCTAACGTAGCTAGCTGCAGGGCAGTCATGATCTATAAGGAAAACGAATGCGCACATATGTTGCCGTCATGCCAATGAGAGTCTAAATGTAATTTTTTATGTTTTATCTGCAGACTAAGCAGCTAGGCTTTCGGTTCTATAAAAGCCATTATTTTTTGTATTGACTATTGAGTGATACACTTTACTAAAACAATCATATTATATCAGAATAGTGATGTCAGATTTGCTTAGGTCAGAGCTATGGAATATTAAATCATCCATCTTTGCTCACTATCTGCCCTTTCTTTCTTCAAGTTCAAGTTCAAGTTCAAGTTTATTCATATGTCCCAGAAGGGCACTTTGGGTTGCAGCAGAGCAAAAACAAAACAGTCATAAAATCACACAAGACTCGAAATAAAAACATGAAAACAAAGTGCAGACACAAATAGACCATAAAACCATAAAAACCATAAAAGACCATAAAACCATAAAAGCAAAATGGAGACACAAATAGACCACGACATAGTGCAAAGTAAGTTCAGTTCAAAAGTGCCAGTGTAGTTTAAAGTGCATTAGAGGCTGATAACTGCCAATGCGATAAGTGCAAATGCAAGGCAGTCTGAGAAGGAGACTTAGCCACACAGCGCCACATATTACAGAAAATAAATGCTACAATATAACTATTGTTCTTCTTTTTTAAATGGTCATGGTAAATGGTCTGCATTTATATAGCGCTTTTATCCAAAGCGCTTTACAATCAGTAGATAGTCTACATTCACCCATTCATACACCGGTGGCAGCCGCCACGCAGGGTGCCTACACAGCAGAGGAGGTTTTTCCAGTGAGGCATAGGAGGATGGTCCTCCTCTATTAGATTGGGGATTTTATATAAAAAAAATATATATTAAAAAAAAATATTTTTTATTTTTATTTTTATATTTTTCATTTTTCATATTTTTTTTTATAATAAAATATCAATCAAATGTGTTTTTTCTTATGTGCAGACGCTCATTTTTTCATTCATTATATAGCTCCATGCAGACGAGTCACTCTGGCCCTGGTCCCAGCATGGGGGAGGGGATTAAAAAACACCCGCCCTGTGGGCTTGATTTATTTGGTAATTTATCTAATTAAAAAATAAGATTGGTTGAAAAAGACTTGCAATTCACAGAAAACAGTGAGAGTGATGTGTTTTCCAACGAATCAGATTGAGGAGGAGGGGAGCTCTCCCTTAGCCCGTGAAACCAGGTGAAACCCTAATTGGTTGTTGTTTGATTGATAGATTGCTTGACATTGATTGACATTCTGTATTGTCCAATGCTGAATACGTCTGAAAATCGGCAACGTTGTTCCACTGGCTGGTCTGTGGTCACGCTGAATCAAGGAGGTGAAATCCACTGCTTGACCTGACAGGAAGGATTTACTGAGACAGTAGCAGCATATCATATTTCCCTCTTATTTTTATTTACTTTGTTATCAATCAGTAAGTGTTCACAAGCCAGACAGTCGTTGATATTGGATTACCACCAAAACGAGTTTCGAGTTGCGGGGAGACGAGCTGCGCGATACGGGCTTTTTGCAATGTCAGAAAACTGGAATATTTGCAACGTCTCGACTGCAGCGTTTCCCCTACAGACAGCACGGATATTCAAGTAAGTCAATTGATTTCAAGTTATCCGAACCTTCTATTAAATTCGGCGTGGAAATGGTTCACCGAGCAGCGCTATTTTTGTCGTATTGAAGTTTCATCCTGTAATTTCTTATACTAAAACCCGCGAACTTTAGATTCACACATTTTTTAACTGAATTTGGCCTGTAAATCGATAGCTGACAGCGGGCTCAATTTTAAAGCTTGAGTGGTGATCTTTATATCATATGAAAGTAGAAGAAATAAGGAATCGATTGGGATGAAGCATGTCAACCTAGGATGTCGGGAAGGGGGGGTAAATAACGCTCCAAAGTTGATAACTAAATGAGTAGTGCAGCACTGTTCACAGGAAGACACACTCTCGTTCCAGATGCAAGTAAGTGTAATTTAACGCTATTTGACAACAGTTTCGGCCATAGACTTTGTCAAGTATCATACAAACAGTGCAAGACAGCCATTATAAAGACAGGTTAGCTGATTGAATGGACAACACCTGTCTTGTGAAAGCACACCTGAGTGTGAGACATCATAGGATGAATCAAAACATTGATGTCACAGGTAGGCTGTATACCATAATATATCATGAATCTATGTGAATAAATAGATTTATATAAATAGTAATCACAGCCTAATGCAGTGGTTCTCAAACTTTTTCTGTCAGGCCCCACTTTGGAGGAAGAAAATCTTTCGGGCCCCACCGCCCCAACAAAATTGAAACAAAACGGTCCAAGTTTAACTTTTATTGACATAATGACCATTCATTTCTATATTCTGGCTGTTTTGCCCTGCACATCTTTTCAAAAACAATAACTACAAAGTGCAACCTCTACAAAACAAAATCAATTCAAATATCTTAATTGTGAGTTCAAGTCACTATCACTGTATTAAGGGCTGCAATGAGCCTGTTTTCCACTGCAAATCGTTTCAAAACAATAATAAGGTGCAACCTGCAGAAAATAATAAGTGCAGACATTTGTGAGGACTCAAGTTTTATCAGTATTAGTGGCTGCAATGAGCCTGTTTTCCACTGCAAATCTTTTCAAATGAATAATAAAGTGCAACCTGTGCAGAAAATAATAATAATAATTGTGAGGACTCAAGTTTTCTCAGTATTAGTGGCTGCAAAAAGCCACACAGTTCTCCCAATTCAGCCCGTGTTGTGTCAGGTAACTGTCCAGAAGCATAGCTCTTCAGCTGTTGCTCTGCTTGTAACGTACTTGCAAAAGAGCAAATCCTCACTCAGTGACTCCGACGTGACAAAGCGAACATAGGCGATAAGCAAGCAGTCTTTATTGCTGTCCGTAGCCTCGTCCGGCGAAACGTGTGTCTGTCAGTTTTTCCGTGAGTTGTTCCTCGAGATCATTTGAAATGTCACATATACGTTTTGCAACTGTGTCATTGGACAGCAGGATAGTCTTCAATTTTGCAGCGCTGGTCTCATCCAGCATAGTTGACACCATATGGATAGCTGCTGGGAGTATGAGCTCCTCAGCGATGGTGTGCGGCTTCTTGCACTGTGCAATTCTGTATGCGACCTTGTATGACGCTAGTTGTGCTTTGCTGTTCACTGATGCCACTTTTACAAAGCGATTTTCCTGCTTGCGGTATTCACCGAGTTTCCTCTGAAATAACCCGAGTGGCTTATTGACGAAAGTGGGGTGTGTTGTCTCCAAGTGTCTTTTTAATTTGTTAGGCTTCATGCTGTCCGCTGCCAGAGTTTTCAGACAGAGAACACAGACTGGTCTCTCCTCGTCTCCTACCGCATTGACTGTGAATCCCAGAGCAAGATAGGCGTCATCATATTTTCGTCTCGGTTGTTTTAGTTGACTGCCGCCCTCCGACTCCTTGTTTGTCCCAGCCAAATGTCTCTTCATTGTACACACTAATCTAAACTAAACAGCCTCCAGTCTGTCTGATGAATGAACGTGTCACTACGGAAGCGCGGGGTTTGTTTATTTCCTCACGGGGAAAAGAAGTCCGACCTAAAAATGGCTAAAACATTGGTTCCGCGGATTTCACCCGCGCCCCATCTGTAATACCACTGCGCCCCACAAGTGGGGCGCGCCCCACACTTTAAGATACACTGGCCTAATGCATAGAGATAAATCCTGAAACCTTCTCGCAACAGTTCTAGCCTAAGCCAGTGGTTTTCAAAGTGGGGTCCCCAGCAAAAAGGGGGGATAATCTATTTTCACTATAATTCCATGCCATCCATAAGTAACACAATCTAAGATAGTGTAGAAGTGAGTAACTAGGCTAATTATAACCATAACAGCACAAATAATTGACAAAAATCTCGAAATAAATATACAGTATTTACTCTGAGAAATGAAATAATGAGAAAAGGAACAATTATTGATGGTTAAAACTGAATAATGACATCACAACAGTCTAATCCTAATGCTAATTTAAAATGAGATTTGGGCGTTTTGGGCAAAAACTGCTTGTGGGTGAGAGTATCAGCAGCAGAGCACACGTCATATTTTCCCTGGGACTGCCTCAGGTGCCAGGTGCTGTTCCGTCCTGTAGTCCTCTCACTGGGTGCTAATGCAATGCTCCTCACTGGGTGGAAAGCTAAGAGGCTTGACAGCATGGGAAACATGGCAAATACACACACACACATGCGCGCGCGCACACGTGAAAAAAAAAAGCCCAAATTTTTTTCGGCGGCGACCTTAGGTCGCCGCACTAGCTTCCTCCCCTGGTTCCAAGCTCACCAGCCACCACTGCTACACAGTACACACCATCGGGAGCAAGGAGGGTTAAGTGTCTTGCCCAAGGACACAGCGACAGCAGCTGGGAGGGAGCGGGGATCGAGCCGCCAACCCTTGCGTCATTGGCCGACCCGCTCTACCTCCTGAGCTAAAGCCGCCCCGTTTTTTTTTTTTACCCCAGGTGTGCATAAAATACAGGTTAAGAACTTATGGAAAAGTCATGGAAATCCATTGGTCAAAATGTGTACGAACCCTGAAGGGTTAAATTGAGCATTTATGAGAGATTTCAAAAATATCGAGATATATATCGTGTATCGCGATATAGCCGAAAAACATCGCGATATTCTTTAGAGGCCATATCGCCCAGCCCTAATTGGAATAGTTAAAAGAACAAGGATTCGGCAAATCATTCATATCCTGGGTAAAGCTTATATATGCTAGTCCAACATGTTCAGTAATAACCAATGGCGACAAGTCAACTAGATTTTCACTACTTCGCTCAGTCCAGCAAGGTTGCCCTCTCTCGCCGGCCCTCTTCGCCGTTGCAGTTGAACCCCTAGCCCTAAAAATACGTAGTCACCCAAGCCTTGCCGGCCTGGAGGTTGGTGGTACTGAAACGCGTATTAGTTTGTATGCCAACGATATAATATTATATCTACATAACTCAGAAAAATCGATCCCCCCTCTCCTAGAACTAGTCACCTCCTTTAGTAAACTCTCTGGATACACAATTAACTGGACAAAGAGTGACTTCATGCCTCTTTCTGATGTTTTCACTCTCGGCTTTCTGGAAAACCTCCCATTCAAATTGGCAAAGGACCACCTCACTTATCTTGGTTTGACCATACCCAGAGACCCGGAACTAATAGTTAAGTTGAATTTTGATGACTTTATTCTAAGACTTAAACAATGTATAGAAAACTGGAAAATCTTGCCTCTGTCTATGATTGTCGCATAAATTAAATTAAGATGGTCTCACTTCCCCGGTTCCTCTATTTGTGTCAGAACCTCCCCATTTTTCAGTGGCTTTTTTTACAAAACTGGACTCCATAATTATGTCTTACATCTGGAACTATAAGAATCATAGAATTTCAAAAATCAATTTGCAAAAACCCAAGTCTGAAGGAGGCCTGGCCTTACCAGTGTTTAGGCACTATTACTGGGCTGCTAATGTTAGAGCTCTAATGTTTTGGCTTCAAGGAACGCCTAGTAATCTGACTTCTGGGGCCCCCCTGTGGTTAAAAATGGAGGCCAGCTCTGTTGGCAACTCCTCACTGCCAGCTATATTGTTTGCTAAGGTAGAGAACCCTGGGACCTTAGAAAGTTCAAGCTTTGTTGTGAAAAACTATGTTAGAATCCTAAACCAAATTAGGAATGTTTTAAATCTACCAGACGTTTCTGTTCACATGCCAATCTGTTTCAGTCACTCTTTTCTGCCCCCATGGTCAGACAGAAACTACCATGCTTGGAGTGAGAGGGGTCTAGTTTCCATCAAAGACTTGTACATGGACGACCATTTTGCATCCTTTGATCTACTGAAGAGGAAGTTTGAACTGCCTGGCACGAACTGGCTCAGATTTCTGTAACTTAGAAATGATGTTAGATCCAGGATTCGCACCTTTGAAGTGCTCCCAAATGAACATGCTTTCTTTGATGTATTGCTGAGCCCTCCTCACTCCAAACGTCTAATTTCTAGATTTGTATGTGTGTTTGATAATTGCACTACAGCCTCGACTGAGAGGATTAGAGAAGCGTGGCAGGGCGAACTTGGCATTGAGCTGTCTGACATTATATGGGATAGGAGTCTGTCTATGATACAACTCTGTTCAGTTAATAGTAGACACCAATTGATTCAATTTAAAGTCACTCACCGTTTCCACTATTCTAACCATAAGTTGCACAGGATTTATCCATCTGTCTCACCACTGTGTAACAGGTGTCATGTATCCGAGGGCACTTTGTCTCATGCTTTCTGGTTTTGTCCTTTACTGACTGGATTCTGGACCAAGGTATTTAACTGGTATTCCAAGGCCTACATGATAGCCCTTCAGCCGGAGGCAGAGCTCGCCATCCTCGGCTGCTCGGAGTCCTCATTGGACTTCCCCACAGCTGTGCAACAAGCTCTGGCACAGGGGACAATTGTTGCCAAGAAACTAATTTTGCAGGAATGGAAGTCCCCCTCTCCACCCTCATTTCAGCAGTGGCTGGCGGATATGATTTCTGTTAGACGGATGGAGAGACTCAGGTTCCTGAGGACCAACTCACTTGGAAAACTTTTTGTTGTTTGGGACCCATTTCTGGCCTACCTCGATGTGGTCAGGGACGGCGGGTAATTCGCCTGACTGACCTCCCTTGGATCCCCCTATGCAGGATCCTATTCACAATATTCATTTATTTTTATTTTTCTATTTTTACAACCACAATCACCATGTTGTAGCATTGGAGTGTGTGTGTACGCGTGTTTTTGTTGTCTGTTTTTGTTTTGTTTTTGTTTTTGTTTTGTTTCTGTCGGAGTTTGTTCGTTCTGGTATAAAGGAACAGAAAAGGAAAAAATTTAGGAGAAGAGAAATTTGCACCAAATAATCATGCAGCGCATCATGTCTCTGGAGATTGACCTTATTTTTCTTCTCCCTTATTTTTGTTTATTCTTTCACCTTCTGTCACTGTCCAGACCAATGTTGTGTCTGAGCTGCCATGCTCTTGTTTTTGTTTGTCAAAATCAGAAAAACCAAATAAAAATATTATAAAGAAAAAAAACAAAAACAAGGATTTGAATAAACAGAGATGCAGTTTGGCTCCTGAAATGCAAGTGTCAAAGAGCTGAAAACATGGCTAGTCCAACTAAACTGGTGCAGGCAACGCAATATGGAATGATGTCATTAAACAAAGACAAAGAAAAAAGACACAAAACCAACATATCAAAACTGCTACACAAAAAGCGGCTACAAAAACCCCTCAAAGTCTCAAACTCAACACCTTTCTGGCCCAATGAATTTTCTTGTTTGCCATGGTTATCGTACTTGTAGTGATTTTTTTTAATATCAAACTTAAAATTGGTATCAAAGTCCAAATTCTGGTATCATGACAAGACTAGGCCCAAGCTTGATCAAATGTGTAAAATGACATAGTGGAAACGTCAGTCAAACACAGCTGACTTGACTGTGCTGACAGTATGCACGGTGAAGGAAGAGAACATCCATTAGCCTGACCTTTGCTGAGAGACAGCCGGGGATGTTTATTGCTATCAGCTACAGCTATGGATACTCACAACGGATGAACTGCAGTTGTAAACCATACAGTCGTTTCCAGTCTGTTGCATAATAAGAAACCTTAACACTTTTTTCATGATGATGACTGTGTGTATATATGTTTGGAAGGAAAAGAGGAGGGGATGTTACATTTGACATAATTAACACAGCCTCGTTTACTTTGTGCATACGTATTAAATTCCAGCTTAATGACACACGCTTTCAGAGGAGTGCAGTGCATGTTGAACCCTTTGTAATCCCACCATGAGTCACACATTGACTTCAGAGTGCGAGAGCTTCATGTCTTGAAACATGGCAGATCACTCCACAGCTGTCAAGAAAAAGATACCAGATTCACACAAATTCTGGAAACAAGATGTCTTAGACTGGAAACATCTGGGACAATCTCACCACATGGCAGAATTTCCACTCGTTTTATCACTCCTCACTCTTGTAGTTGTCAAAGGATAATTCTGGTTAATTTCAATGGACAATTCTGGTTATTTTCAACCTGGGCCTTATTTTCATCGTTTCAACAGTCTGATCAAAATTTCATTAATTATTTCACATACGGTACTTCATAGATTGCAGGGAGAGCTGCTCTCCTATAAAATCGAATGGGGGCCAACAGTAACTCAAGCAGTTGAACCCAAAATGTATTGACGCAATTTATGATCAGAAAGAATCAACGTGATGGAGAAAGTAGGAAAATAAGGCCAAGGTTGAAAAGTCACAGAATTATCTTTTAATGTTGCTGCTGCTGTACAGTGTGGTTTTTGTGTCTCAGTAATGTCCTTCTCAACTCTCTAAATGTTCTTTAGAAAATGTCAAATAATTCCTTTCTTGCGTTAAGTTTGTCTGTTCTGTTGCCCAGTGAATTATAACAACCTGTGTGTCTGATATGTGCTTAATGTAAATAAGCCTGCCTTTGCATGGACACATGAAGGGAGGTGAGATGGGATGGGAGCAGGATGAAAAAAGGGGAAAGAAAGTTTCTGAGCCAATTTTAACTAAGATACCTCACATTCACACTCACACACCAACGGCATCTGCAGCCATGCAAAGCGCCAACTGCTCGTCGGGAGAAGTTAGGGGTCTTGCTCAAGGACACGCTACCGGGAGGAGCCAGCCTCGAACCGGGAACCTTCCGATTACCAGGCGACAGCCCTACCTCATGCTATTGCTGGCCCGCTAATGCCTAGGCAGTGTTCTGTGTAAACTACCTAGCTAACATTGATGCCTGGGCAGTGTTCTGTGTCAACTGCCTAGCTAACCTTGATGCCTGGGCAGTGTTCTGTGTAAACTGCCTAGCTAACCTTGATGCCTGGGCAGTGTTCTGTGTAAACTGCCTAGCTAACCTTGATGCCTGGGCAGTGTTCTGTGTCAACTGCCTAGCTAACCTTGATGCCTGGGCAGTGTTCTGTGTAAACTGCCTAGCTAACCTTGATGCCTGGGCAGTGTTCTGTGTAAACTGTCTAGCTGACCTGGATGGCTCGGCAGTGTTCTGTGTAAACTGCCTAGCTAACCTTGATGCCTGGGCTGGGCAGTGTTCTGTGTAAACTGTCTAGCTAATCTTGATGCCTGGGCAGTGTTCTGTGTAAACTGCCTAGCTAACCTTGATGCCTGGGCTGGGCAGTGGTCTGTGTAAACTGTCTAGCTGACCTTGATGGCTCGGCAGTGTTCTGTGTAAACTGCCTAGCTAACCTTGATGCCTGGGCAGTGTTCTGTGTAAACTGCCTAGCTAACCTTGATGCCTGGGCAGTGTTCTGTGTAAACTGCCTAGCTAATCTTGATGCCTGGGCAGTGTTCTGTGTAAACTGCCTAGCTAACCTTGATGCCTGGGCAGTGTTCTGTGTAAACTGCCTAGCTAACCTTGATGCCTGGGCAGTGTTCTGTGTAAACTGCCTAGCTAACCTTGATGCCTGGGCAGTGTTCTGTGTAAACTGCCTAGCTAATCTTGATGCCTGGGCAGTGTTCTGTGTAAACTGCCTAGCTAATCTTGATGCCTGGGCAGTGTTCTGTGTAAACTGCCTAGCTAACCTTGATGCCTGGGCAATGTTCTGTGTAAACTGCCTAGCTAACCTTGATGCCTGGGCAGTGTTCTGTGTAAACTGCCTAGCTAACCTTGATGCCTGGGCAGTGTTCTGTGTAAACTGCCTAGCTAACCTTGATGCCTGGGCAGTGTTCTGTGTAAACTGCCTAGCTAATCTTGATGCCTGGGCAGTGTTCTGTGTAAACTGCCTAGCTAACCTTGATGCCTGGGCAGTGTTCTGTGTAAACTGCCTAGCTAACCTTGATGCCTGGGCAGTGTTCTGTGTAAACTGCCTAGCTAACCTTGATGCCTGGGCAGTGTTCTGTGTAAACTGCCTAGCTAATCTTGATGCCTGGGCAGTGTTCTGTGTAAACTGCCTAGCTAATCTTGATGCCTGGGCAGTGTTCTGTGTAAACTGCCTAGCTAACCTTGATGCCTGGGCAGTGTTCTGTGTAAACTGCCTAGCTAACCTTGATGCCTGGGCAGTGTTCTGTGTAAACTGCCTAGCTAATCTTGATGCCTGGGCAGTGTTCTGTGTAAACTGCCTAGCTAACCTTGATGCCTGGGCAGTGTTCTGTGTAAACTGCCTAGCTAACCTTGATGCCTGGGCAGTGTTCTGTGGAAATTGCCTCACTAACCTTGATGCCTGGGCAGTGTTCTGTGGAAACTGCCTCACTAACCTTGATGCCTGGGCAGTGTTCTGTGTAAACTGCCTAGCTAATCTTGATGCCTGGGCAGTGTTCTGTGTAAACTGCCTAGCTAACCTTGATGCCTGGGCAGTGTTCTGTGTAAACTGCCTAGCTAACCTTGATGCCTGGGCAGTGTTCTGTGTAAACTGCCTAGCTAACCTTGATGCCTGGGCAGTGTTCTGTGTAAACTGCCTAGCTAATCTTGATGCCTGGGCAGTGTTCTGTGTAAACTGCCTAGCTAACCTTGATGCCTGGGCAGTGTTCTGTGTAAACTGCCTAGCTAACCTTGATGCCTGGGCAGTGTTCTGTGTAAACTGCCTAGCTAACCTTGATGCCTGGGCAGTGTTCTGTGTAAACTGCCTAGCTAACCTTGATGCCTGGGCAGTGTTCTGTGGAAACTGCCTCACTAACCTTGATGCCTGGGCAGTGTTCTGTGTAAACTGCCTCACTAACCTTGATGCCTGGGCAGTGTTCTGTGGAAACTGCCTCACTAACCTTGATGCCTGGGCAGTGTTCTGTGGAAACTGCGTCACTAACCTTGATGCCTGGGCAGTGTTCTGTGTAAACTGCCTCACTAACCTTGATGCCTGGGCAGTGGGCGAAGAAGGCCTCGGGACTTTGAGAGTGGTAAAGTGATCCATGGCCAACACACCCCCATGGAGCCCGGATGGTAAGGTTGCCACAGTCAAACAAGTTGCCAGAACGGTAGCGGTATTTGGCTGCTTCGTTGACAATCTGAAAAAAGAAGAAGATAATTGGGATTAATAATGAGGGATTTATAAAAAATCAAAGACAGTGTTTCCCACAGGATTGTGAGTATTTGTGGTGGGGGACCGCAGACCCCCTAGGGGGGTGCGGGGGCATGCCCCCCCCCACGATTTGTATTTAAACATTTTAAAGTAAAATGCATGAATTTGGTGTACTTTGAGAAAGCTTAAGAGCAAAATTAAAAGGCTAGATCTATGAAGAACATGTCATCATTACTGTGGTGTGGGTTTACAATGACAAACTAAATTTCTCCCTATAGGTCAGGGATACTCAACTTGCTTTGCCACTTTCGTGAAATGATAGAAGGCGAGGGGCCAGTTAATAAACAAACAATATACATTTTTCTGTAGCGGATTGTAGGTTTTTGGGGTGTCAGCCGGAGTTTACGCTGACAGTGTTGTGCACACCGGATAGTTAGTTAGGTTAAGTACATAAGTGCCTGGGTAGCGAGCAGATGGCGGTATTTGACAATTTAGCAGCTAAATCATAGATTATTGAAAGATATTCCATATTCCAGACTGAAATGCTATAACAGAAGTATTGGCCAGAATGACATGAACATTTATTGGACACTTATTCAGCGGATATCTTGCATGTTGCGTTCAGGTGCACTGTAAAAAAAAAATAAAAAAAAATTGGTCAACATCTTTTTGTGGCGGTCCAAATCCTTTTGTGGCGGCCCGCCACAAATTCCTTTATGTATGGGAAACACTGAAAGATAGCGCACTCAACTCCTTTAAGGCAGGCTGGATAAACTGGGTGCTGGATCCCTAAAACAAGTCTAATTAAAAAAAAAACGAAAAGGACAGCACTCCGAGTTCGCCACACTGATTCCTGTAGGGAAATTAGATTGTTGTAGCAAGATTCAAGATTCAGGATTTTTTATTGTCACTCCGTAGTACAAGTATCACATGTGACATTCTTGTGCTGTAGACTCCGTTACAACATAGTGCAAAATAACAGGACATATAGGTGCAAAATAACAGGGCATATAGATGCAGGAAAACAAGAGAAACAACAAGCAATAACAGTAAACTTTTTTTCCTTTTCTTTTCTAACATAGACACCTTTAAACATACGGTAATTAAACATTCTGTTTGCACAGGTGCAAATAACATAGGCATAATTTAACATATGTAATGGTAGCAGCTGCCGTACAGCTACTACATGATTGTTTATTTGTGTGTGTTAAGGAGTCTCGTGGCCTGCTGGAAGAAACTGTCCCTCAGGCGATTTGTTTGTGCTTTTGGGACCCTGTATCTCCTCCCTGAGGGTAAAGGGTTCATTATACTCGAGCAAGCTCCGTGGGGGTGGAGCTCCGCGAGTCTCCGCGAGTCACCGTGCGGACCTGGCGCTGGGGCAGATGCTATTATACTCAGAAGTGATCAGCCAAGTGATCAGCATGTATTGTACAATGGTAAATAGTGAGAACAGCCTGTGAAAAGTCGCAATGAAATGCTATTATGTGCAGTACTGAGTGCGCTTTCACTCTCAAATGACCGTACATCAGCACATGAATGAATCAGCAAACTTGTTTTTACTGAAAGCCGTTTTAGTTCTCAGCCCTGGTAGCCTACTCTGTGCTGCTTTTAATCTCTCTCAAATCATGCTCTCAACACATTTACTTGGTGAAATGACTAAAAACGAACAGTTGCAAATCAAAGTTTATAGCCTACCACATGGGTCAAGAAATGTGGGGAAAAAACAGCTCAGTGTTCAGGGCTCAGTGGCTTGAAAGCGGCCATGTTTGGAGAGAAGCCGTGCGGAGGTCGCGCTGTGAGAAACAAATCAGGCACACGGTGGGCGCCCAACGGAGGTAGCGAATAACGACGCCCAACAAATTTACGTCATTTGACGCACCCGGCCCTTGCTCCACCCCCGCGCCCTTCACGGCATGGTGAGCATAAAGCAGCCTTAACAGGGAGAACAGGCTGTTGTGGGGGTGGTTTGTGTCCTTGATGATCTGCAGTTCCTGCAGTTCTGGCAGCTCACATCCTGTTACGTGCTGGGCCGCGCACCTCACTCTTCTTGGCGCCCTGCGGTCCATGGTGATACAGTTCCCGTACCAGGTGGTGAAGCAGCCAGTCAGCAGGCTTTCAATGGTGCCTCTGTAGAAGTCCCTGAGGATTTTTGGCCTTAGCCAAAATTTCTTCAGGCGTCTGAGTCCGTGTAGTCGCTGTTGGGCCTTTTTGACAACAGTGGCGGTGTGGCTGGCCCATGTCGGGTCCTGGTGGATGTTGACTCCCAGGTACTTGAAGCTGTCCACCCTTTCCACCACTGTGCCATTGATGGTGATTGGGGGGTGTGCACCCCCCCCCCCCCCCCCTCCTGTAGTCTACAATGATCTCCTTGGTCTTGGAGACGTTTAGAGAGAGGTGGTTGTCCTGGCACCATTGTTCCAGGGCCTCCACCTCCTCTCTGTAGGCCGTCTCGTCGCTCCTGGAGATCAGCCCGGACAACCCGGATCCATAATGCCTCCGGCCTGGCTATCGCCAGCGGAGGCATAATAAAAGAAACCACAGATACAAGCAACAAAAGTTCAGAAACCAATTAAACAAAAATCTCGGTACACGCTACTCTAGCTTACTCAGCAGGAATTCCTTCAGACAGTTCTTAAAACCGCTCAGAGAATTCGCAGATTTAATTTCATTAGGGATCTTGTTCCACTCCTCCCCCCTGTTGATATTTTTCACTGTCATTTACAAGAAAGCAACAATAGAACAGAAAGTGTGCCCTACCTGGTCAAAAGCAGGAACAATAGAACAGAAAGTGTGCCCTACCTGGTCAAAAGAACAGAAAGTGTGCCCTACCTGGTCAAAAGCAGGAACAATAGAACAGAAAGTGTGCCCTACCTGGTCAAAAGCAGGAACAATAGAACAGAAAGTGTGCCCTACCTGGTCAATAGAACAGAGAGTGTGCCCTACCTGGTCAATAGAACAGAGAGTGTGCCCTACCTGGTCAATAGAACAGAGAGTGTGCCCTACCTGGTCAATAGAACAGAGAGTGTGCCCTACCTGGTCAAAAGCAGGGTAGATGTAGTCAGCAAACTGGATCTCTGCAATGGCTGTGGCACCAGCAACCGCTGCACCAATACCGAACCCCACAATCCCCTGCTCACATAAAGGAGTGTTGAAGACTCTGTCTTTACCTATGGAGAAAGTGCAGGAGATGGGAGAAATAAGAAACAAGGCCAGGTCGAAACCTGGCATAGCCCCGGTGCATGGTATCGTCACCCATTTTTTCCAAAGGTGGGTTGTATCATTTTAGATACCGTAGTTATTATCATGCTAATGCCTGTGCAAGTGGTCATTTTTCTGATCAGTTTGTTTTTAACACATTCAGTGCCAGCGACGCCATATGGCGTCATTAGAAATTTACCGTAGAGTGCCAGCGACGCCAAATGGCGTCAATAACTCGAATTTTTTTTTTTGACGGGGGGGTGTCGATCTATGCCTCTTACATCGCCTCTTACAATATTCAGAGGTATTGAATGGGTCTAACCTATTTTACAGAACCCTTAGGTGGCGACAGCGCTCTCCAGATGAGAGAACGTGGAGTGAAACACACAGAAGAAGTCATTGGGGGGAAGGAAATCGCATCGCATCCGTCCGTATGCAGCGGCTTCATTGAAGCAACGTTTAGCTGTGCCCCTGCAGCAGCCAATCTGCTATCACAATTGAGCACCTCGGTGTCCGCTGCAACAGCCTCCGTGTCCGCTGCAACACATGATCAGCCGTGGATTTGTTATTATTCTCAACTCGAAGCATGGGAGCTGGTACACGCGGCTGTAAAAAAGCAGGATCTAGCGGACTTTTTCAGTGCTGAGCACAGGCAGAGAAAACAGCAGAGCAGAGAGACACTCCTCCCACAACGGGGGGGGGGGAGGAGGAGGGGGGGAGGTGGGCACGCAGAGCCAAGTACACAACACAGACCCAGACAGCAGGACAGGGTTGGCAAACGCAAGCCAGAATATCCGATGCCCACCAGCAGCAAAAGATCAGCAAGAAGCTGCAACCAGCAGCGCATGCAGGCGCCAGCGCTGCTGGTTTCAGCTAAAAATATTATTCTTCCAAACAAAATTCCCTTGCCTTCACTGTTTTATTGAAGGAAATTATTTTTGAGGTGTGACTACATCAGAAAATTAGCTTCAGAGTCAGTGATGTGCTTGAAATGTTTAATTTCACAAAAGGCTCATTATCTCAGCTCATAGAAAAAAAGCTCTGTTTTTCGTTCAATCAAGCTATCTTCTCCGGCTCATAACTAAAGAACGGAAAATGGGATCAATAAACTTTTTTTTGCAGGTGATAGAAGAGAGTCTCATCGTTATTTGTGCGTGTTCAGTGTTTACATAGTAATTATTAAAGAAATTATATGACTGTTTTAAAATGCATTGCGGCCTATGTGGCACAGCAAGCAACCTTTTGCCCAAGGGCCGTGGCACTGAAAGTGTTAAGTAGTTATTTGACATATAAAAAGGGATGATTGACAGCTGTGGCAGCCAGTCTCAAGCCGTCATTGGCTGGACAGGCTCTTCACCTTATAGATCTATTTTACATAGAGAAGACACTGCTTGGTAAAACCATGGGTAAAACAAAAGGAAGACACTGCTTGATCAGTCTACCACACTGTATATCGATGGACCGCAATAAAAAGAACATTGTTTTGAGAAAGCTGCGCGAAGTTGGTTGGGGACTGAAGTAAGTTCAGAAAAGAATGTGTTTTATTAGTTACTCCAGCTACGTTTATTTTAATACACAATGGTTTTAATGGAAGCAGACTAGCATTAACCGTTTGTGTTAACCGGCTGTTTTGCCGGTTTTTGTCGGCTTAATATTACTATAACCTAACAACCGATAATGATAGCTGGAATAACAATAATAGACACATATTTTCAGAACTTACCAGGTTTTCCAACTACCTGCATATGCCAGGAAATGTGTTTTATAATGTTAACTCCCGGGTCTAACCATAACATGGGGCCTACACAAGTGTACACAACCACCAGCCATTAGCTAATCGCTAACGCGTAAGCGTTAGCTTATACAGACACTGGAGGTTTTATTTTTGGTATTAAAGCAATAAACGTTTTTATATAGATATCTCAGGGAAGTGCTTTGACTGTGGGGATGTTCGTTCTTCACAAGCTCCTCTCTTAGCTGTAAGGATATACAGAGAAGAGACCAGGCAGGCTGGCTAACGCACTGGGCTAACATTGGGTAAAACAGAAGGAAGACACTGCTTTATCTGTCTACCAGACTGTATATCGATGGACCGCAATAAAAAGGACATTGTTTTGAGAAAGGTGCACGAGGAAGTAACGTTGGTTGGGGACTGAAGTAGTAAGTTCAGAAAATATGTGTTTTAGTAGTTACTCCAGCTACGTTATCGGTTATTTTAATACATCAATGGTTTTAACGGTGCATTAGCCGGCTTAGCTTCATTCTTTAATGAAGAATAACAGACACATATTTTCAGAACTTACCAGGTTGTCCAACTGCCTGCGTATGCCAGGAAATGTGTTTTATAACGTTACAACTTCCGGGTATAAAATGAGCCTACACAATACCAGCCATTAGCTAATAGCTAATGGGTTAGCCTGTCGCAAACAGACACTAGAGGTTTTATTGGGGTGAACCACGAGGAGAGTATTTAGCCTATATATCTCTGGGAAGTGCTTTTACGGGATGTTAGCAAGCTCCTCTCCTCATAGCTGTTGTATAAGGATACAGAAGAGACAGGCAGCTGGATAACGTTAACGTTAGTTAGACAAACGACCCGACTGAGAGGCAGCAGCACTGGGCTGCCTAGTCAGTAAACCTAAGTTACAACGTAGCCAAAGGTTCAGTTCGATTTCACCTGTTAAACCAACATTTGTTACAAAATGAATTAAATCATAACGTTAACCAAATGCTACGGAAACATTAGCTAATCAACAGAGCTGCAAAGATCAGTTCATAGGATAATAATTTCCCCCTGTATAACGGTTTGTTACAGAGAGCACCTCGGAGTCTGGCTGCTAGGAGCAATCTCCGACAACGAAATTCAGATTTCCGTACAGGCGTCATTTTGATAAACTGATCTCAAAGTGGAAATCTACATGGTTACTTTTGGCGAGACAAAAAATATTACAACTTAAAATGCCATATTTACAGAGCTAGACTGTATATAAATACACAACGCACTGTGCGCAAATCTAGAAACAACAGCTCTACATAAGAAAGTTCAGAGGGGCGGGGAGTGGGGACCTCACAGAGGTTCTACTCAACGGAGCTACTGCGCAGAATCTGGTTCACTGATCTGGCAGGATTTCGGCTTCACTCAACCCTGCTAAGTGGAGATAGCCACCCTCAGTCCATATTATAATATGTCCATGCCACAGCCCCCTCCCGAATCCCTTTGTTTTGAGAGTGAACAGCGCATGTGCACAGATCCTCTGGCTGCAGCACTGGGGTGGCGGCGCCCTCTAGTGGCCGGCCGCCATGTGTGGAGCATTGAGCATTGTCGTGCGTAAAGTCGTGCATAATGTGTCCTGGCGACATAGGGCGAACATAGGGCCCCTGGTGCATTACCGCACCGGGGCCAAAAAGAAGATGAAGGAGACTGATAGAATGGTGTTTGTTATATCAACTTCAGTTAATGAGAGATGGTGATGAGATAAACTTTATTGTCACTACATGGTACAAGTATCACGAGCGAAATTCTGCTTGGTTCCCTCTCAGAGTCGGAGAGCAAAACCGGGACGCCATAGAACAGCGTCAGCAATTTGGATTGGACAAAGCATTTAAATGAAATAACTCAGAATTCACATTATTACTAATTTGAAGAGTAATAAAGGCACACTTCAATATTATACAATACAAATACATATGTTGTAAATGTACAGATTACCAGCAAAGACAACCCACCCTCGACACCAAGGAGGCTGCCATTACAGCACCGGTTTGGTTCGTGGGAGGGAAGGGGGGGGAGGTGCGAAAGCGGGGGGAAGTTGCTGAAGGCGGGGGGGGGGGCGGGGGGGGGGGGGGGGCGGGGGGGGGGGGGGGTTTGGGGGAGTGCGTGCGTGACCATCTGTGTTGGCCTATGAGTCCAGGGTCCATGAGTGTGTGTGTGTGTAGGTCTGAAACGCAGGTTGCAGTCGAGACTTCTGGAGAGTTTTGCTGCTAGTGTCCTTGACGGCTATAGCAGGTGGGGGGGGAGGCCAGATTAAATCAGTTGTTTTGGTTTTCCCCGGTGGGTGCAGCGATCAACAACATTCCTCACACGAGTCAGTCCAGGTCCTCAGTTTTAAACACTTCGGCGCAGCGGCAGTAATATCTCCCAGAAGTAATCAATTTTTACGATTCAGATCAGAAATCACAACAGTCCAAGTACTCACTGCCCCGCTCATCTCGTTTATCGTGACGTGCAGCCTAGGGTCAATGACTGCTGTCTTCCCGTATCCCGCGGCGGAGGTCCCAACGTTTTTTTTCGGATGATGGATTAAAAAAACGCAGCGAACAATTCAGACTCTGTGTGCAAAGACCTTTAATGTGGGAGTTAAAGTTGAGATCGGAATCAATAATAACGCCAAGATTTTTAACTTGATCCTTTGGCTTCAGGGATAGAGACTAAAGGCGTGCAGTGATTTTAAGCCTTTGTTCTTTGGGACCGAAGACAATCACCCCTGTTTTGTCTTTGTTTAGCTGGAGGAAATTCTGGCACATCCAGTCATTTATTTGGTCAATGCACTGGCACAATGAGTCTATGGGAGCATAGTCATCTGAGGAAAGAGTTATATACAGTTGGGTGTCGTCTGCGTAGTTATGGTAAGCTATTTAGTTTTTATGCATAATTAGGCCTAGAGGGAGCATATAAAGGTTGAATAGAACAGGCCCCATAATGGATCCTTGAGGCACCCCACATGTCATACTAGTTAGGTCAGATGTGTAATTGCCAATGGAAACGAAGTACTTCCTGTCTTGGAGATAGGACCTGAACCACTGGAGGACCGTACCCGATAGCCCAACCCAGTTTTCCAGCGTGTCCAATAATATTGAGTGATCCAATAGCACTAGAATCAAATTTTTGCCTGAGACTGAGTTCATTCTAATGTCATTCATGACTTTAGTAAGCACGGTTTCAGTGCTGTGATGGGGTGGAAGCCTGCTTGGAGTTTATCAAGGAGATTGTTTGAGGTTAGGAATCTATTGAGTTGTAGGTAAACAACCTTTTCAATTATTTTGCCTATAAAGGGGAGGTTAGATATTGGTCTGTAGTTACTAATTACCGATGTGTCAAGGCTACGCTTTTTTAGTGAGGGTTTAATAACTGCAGTTTTCAGGGACTCAGGAAAGGTGCCGGTCAGAAGGGAGCTATTAACTATTTGCAATAAGTCAGACGACAAGCAGTTATAAATGCTTGTGAATGTGAAAATAAATAACCTATGTGTGCGTACTTCGGTGAATGTCATCAAGGCTTTGAGTATTAACAAAGCTAGTAATACACAACAACAATAAGAAAAACTAAATTATAATAAGTGAACATCTGTCAAATTAAAATGTGTGAAATATAAAATACATGCCAATATTTTTTTTTAGCCTAATCTAGTTTGGTAATCTAAAATAGGGTTGGGGCGATGGAGGATGGAATCGTAGAAGAGCAGTGTGCGGCGCGCATTGCAGAAATGTCTGGTGCACCGCGGGGAAAGCAACGCATTTACTAGGGCTGACCCAGCTTCAATCATTGTCATGGACAGCAATCGACGGTTCGTGTTTTTTCTTCCCTCCTCTCCTGTCCCATTTCTCTTTCTCTCTCCATGTGCACAGCCGACTAACGTCAGGTGTAGCTTGGTGAGACAGTCTCTAGTTTTCTGGATGGGCAGGGTCCTTCAGGCCAACACTGTTTTCAACACAGTGAACTCGCACCGGCACTTGCCATGCGCACAAGCAGGCAGCAGCCACACACCATGATCTGAGGACCTGTTGTAAACATGAAATTAATGTACACTTCTTTCCAGTGTAGGAATTTAGCCAGGGGCATTAGGGCAAAAATGCCCCCAAGAAATCTCAGAATGCCCCTAAAAACCATGATCCAGGGGCAAAAATTGCCCCCAAGATTTCTATAATTTTATTTTCATTCAATTAATTTAATTTCCATCTCTAACACACACTCAACACCTGCAAGCTGGTTGCCAGATGATGAAGAACACACACAAACAGCACGCTGTTGTCCACACTACGCTTTAGCAACTTTATGCAGTAATTACTTTCTTTAAAGCGGGACTTACCCCCCCAGATTTCCTGCAAAACGGCACTCCACTCAATCCGAAAACCCCGCAGGCAAGATGGCCGCCCACACTCCCCTCCTTACCTGGCAGAATTCCTCCCCCATAAACTAACATATCTTGGCCAATAAGTATGTAACATACAAAATAAAACAGCCCGTAATATCTTAATTTTACGTAGAATGCAGAGGACATTAGGGTTGTGCGATGTCAGTAAATTATCCATCGTGATTATTCCACAGTGAACCATCGTGATCCACGATGGCATCGTCATTGGCGGGGGTGGGGGGAATAATTAATAATTTATTAAGTCGCTGCGGTGCGGTAATGCCATTCATTGCAATGCTTTCATTAACAACTGGACAGCTGAGCTCTATACGGGGACCAGCGGGCTTCGATAGGCTACTATTAGCCTCTGTGCTAACAGCACAGAGCCAGGCGACTGAATGAAGCAGTGGCTGTACCAGCAATTTGAACGGCGCAAATAACAAAACGTTAACGTTACAGGTCCTCACCCACAACGTGTGTGTGTTGAATTTAACTAGCTGGCAGTAAACTGACTGAATTACTGGCTGATATAACGTTAGATTCGTGTGGGCTTTTGAACCTAATGAGAGCGATTTGACGAGAGGAGAGGAGAGTTGAGAGAGAAACACAGCTGCTGCTGCTGTAGGCTCAACGCGAGACTGATCAGTCATTCAGACTGATGGGTCTCGCGTTGAGGCTGCTGCTGTGAGCGACTTCAACTTTCACTTTGGAAACAGGCGAGTTAAATTCACAGTTGAAGACTTGTAATCACTTTAGGTTGAAAACAGGAAAGAACGTGAAGTTTCTTCTTTGTCTTAAACGTTTTCACAACAAAAGAACTGACTTCTCATGCGCGGGGGACGCCCAGGCAACATTAAACAAGCACACCCAGTGCAGAGAAGCACTAGAGCGGAGGAGGGGGAGGGGAGGCTTCTCTGAGTCTGAACTGGGTGTGCTCGTTTAATGCCGCCGGCGCGTCCCCCATGCGTCACGGTAAGTGGACTTGGTATTTTTTATTATTATTATTATTATTAAAACGGCACACATTTATTTCGAACAGATAATTAATCACGATGATCCGATGTAGAAGGCTCAGAGGTCGATGGGGGGTTGGCCAATCACGATGGTCGATGCCATCGTCCGCAGAGCAGCACGCAACACCCAGACAGACCCAGGCAGCAGGACAGGATTGACAAACGCAAGCCAGAATATCCGATACCCACCAGCAGCAAATCAAAACCAGCAAGAAGCTGCAACCAGCAGCGCACGCAGGGGCCAGCGCTGCTGGTTGTAGCTAAAAATATTATTCTGCCAAACAAAATTCCCTGGCCTAAACTGTTTTATTGAAGGAAATTATTTTTGAGGTGTGACTACATTAGAAAAGATTAGCTTCAGAGTCAGTGATGTGCTTGAAATGATTAATTTCACAAAAGGCCAATTATCTCAGCTTCTAGAAAAAAATTGCTTTTTTTGGATGAATCAAGCTATCTTCTCCGGCTCATAACTAAAGAACGGAAAATGGGATCAATAAACTTTTTTTTGCAGATGATAGAATAGAGTCTCATCGTTCTTTGTGCGTGTTCAGTGTTTACATAGTAATATCACACAATATTCTGTGGGCCTCGAGAAATCACTGAAAACGCTCTGAAACTCTGGCACTGGGAGCGTCCGTTCTCCAAAAGTGGCTGGCACTCAATGAGTTAAAGGGCTCGCGCCGCGTGAACTACAGTAATAATCAATGGGGAAAAAAACTATTTTTCACATGAGTGGGGCGCGTGCTAAACCCACCGTGTACTAGGGATGTTCATCAGTTATCGAAAATCGATAATTGATCGTTAAGGAATGGAATCGATCATGTGGAATTCTTATCGATTTTGTTATTATTTAAAAAAAATAATAATAATAAATAAATGCGGACTAGGTTTGGGTGGAATTCGTTCCTCCTCGCCCCACTCCATTGCACAGCCGACTAACGTGAGGTGGAGCTTCATATAGTCTCTAGTTTTCTGGCTGGGCACGGGCCTTTGTGCCAACAAAACTGTTTTAAACATGGGGAATTCACACCGGCATGCGCCGGGGACAGCAGAGTGTTGGAGAGACACATTGAAATAAAGAGTTCATTGAGAACACGTTGTCTTTCGTATTTTCTGCCATAGGCATTCATTTTGTAAAAAAAATATATATATATTATTATTAACACATTCACTGCCAACAACGTGTAAACACGTTTTCAGAATCCAGCTGTTGACTGCCAACAACGTGTAAACACGTTTTTGGCATCGATTTTTTTTTTTTAACGGGGGGTTGTGCATCTAACCCTTTTACATATCTTATATAAGTATTGGACGTGTACAACGTGTACAACCCATTCCACCGACCCACTAAGTGGTGACAGTGCTTTCCTGACTAGAGGAAGGCAAGCAAAAAGCAGTGTGACTGAAGCCATTCTCATGAAGGTGGATTGGCGAAGGCGCTTTCATTTCGCGCTGATTGCTGGCGGTGCGGGATTGTAGCCTAGGTAAACCCAGCCACCACGTGACCTGCTCTCTCAGTTCCCATAGTGACTGAGAACAGGTCTGAGAGCAGGTCACGTGGGGGATGGGTTTACCCAGGCTAGCGGGATTGCAGATTTGCATAGTGGATTGCGGGTGGGACACACTTTGAAACACGCAGCATAAATATGACCAGAATCGCAAAAGCTTCATCAAAGCCCTCAACCAAAACTCCAAGAAGCGAGCGAGTCTAACCAGACTTCCTCAAAGAGTGGCCGCACAGACAGGCTCACACCCGCACAGCAGCAGCAAAGCAAACTGGTGACAAGCGGGGACTGCCCCCTAGTCCGACACCAAATTGGAAACAAATCCCATTCTAAAAGGCTTTTAGAATGGGATTTTCAACCCATTCTTTTTTGTTTCTTTTTCGCTATAATTTAGAGTAATTTAATTTCTATTCAGAAATTTATTTGAGAGGTCGAGAGTATGAGAAAGTGCATTTGCAAAGGTAGGAAAGTGCTTGTGACATGGCGCTGCAGCCAAAAAGAACGCCCACAGGAGGGAGGAGTTGAGCAGAGGGAAGTTTACTGCTGTTATGGAGGAAATTACTGTTCAAAACTATTGTTTAGGTCTTACTGATGCCAAAAATGAATGGTTAAAGTGACATTTCTATCGAATTTCACAAAAAGCCGTTTATCTCTGAATATTTTTTCTGACGCTAAAACCATGCTGTATTCAACTGCTAATGCTTACATAACTACTAACTCTACAAACTAACTCTTTTAGACAGAGAAAGTACACATTCTATTAGTACTTTTGAGATATTGTATGTTCACAAACTCCAAGCAGAAAATAATCCTCGGCTCTTGTAAAATGAGCCACAATCCTCAAAAAACGGCTTGGCAGAAGCTACCTACAGCAAGAAAAAAACGGCTGGCAGTCAATGTGTTAATATGATCGATAATCGATAATTGATCGTTAATTTTCCCCGGTTTTCGATTATGGAAATTCTTCAAAATGAACATCCCTACCGTGTACCAAATATCCCATTCATTTGAGGGCACAAAAAAAAGCAGTGTTCAACCCATAGAGGGAACTTATGCTGCTGAAAATGATACAAATGGTACAATGGTAACAGTTTGGTCTCAAATGTGGAAATTTTGACCAGAATTCTTCACACACCACCCCCAAAGTCATATATATTGATTAAAGGGAGAGTTCGGTTTGTTTGAAGTGGGGTCCTATCAGTTAGTTCGATACACTAACTTAATTAGATACAGTGGTCTGCAGGCTGGGCGCATTGTGGAACGAGACCGCGCACTCAGAGCAGCACCCAAATCAGCCTTTTCTCTGTAAGTATGGGGGTCAACAACTAAAACGTAATTTAGCCACCTAAAACACCTAAAACAACGGCCACCTAAACAAATCGATATCCGTGTACACTCAATTTTTTTTTTACATCCGTGTACGCTCTATTTTGACAATTTTCAGCGCTTTACTTTTCCGCCAAACAGCAGTTTCATTCGGCACTGCTTTTTCTCCCAACCGTACAACTACCGTATTCCTCCGCTAAAAGCCAGCACAGAGCACAGAGCTGCGGTTTACAAAAACAGGAAGGCTTAGAAGAGAGATAAAACACTGACTTACTTTAGAGACAACAAGTCACCTGGCCTCTCTGGTCTGGGACGTTTTCCACAATTTATCCTGGGAATGGTGAAAAAGGTCTGCAGCCAGGGCACCCAGGCATTTAGACAGGAGGCGCATCTCTCTGTCTGCCTGTTCTCTCTCTGCAAAATTTCCTCTTCTGTATATTACTCTCTCTGGTTCATAATTGTATCCTCTTGTCACCAAGGTCAATGGCATATCATCCTCGCTATCAAAATCACTCATATTTTCGTTTGTGTATTCTATTTGTTGTGTCTTCACTAACAAACCGAGAGAAATAAAATACCCCCAAATAACTGCGGAGTAATCCAGTGCTGCGGCTCTGTGCAGGCTTATAGCGGAGGAATACGGTAGTTGTACGGTTGGGAGAAAAGGCAGTGCCGAATGAAACTGCTGTTTTGCGGAAAAGTAAAGCGCTGAAAATTGTCAAAATAGAGCGTGCATGTACACAGATATCTATTTGTTTAGGTGGCCGTTGTTTTAGGTGCTAAATTACGTTTTAGTTGTTGACCCCCAGGATTTACAGAGAAACAGCTGGTGAGGCTGCTGCTCTGGGTGCCGGATCTCGTTCGACGCTGCGCCCCGCTTCAAGACCACTGTACCTAATTAAGTTAGTGTATCTTACTAGCTGATAGGACCCCACTTCAAACAAACCGAACTATCCCTTTAAAAGCTGAAAAAAGTGTTTTGGGGGTAAGTTACACTTTAAGTGCCCCCAAAATTGTGTAAATGCCCCCCGAGACAGTGGGGACAACATTTGATGCGAAAATATTTTTTTTATTTCTTACACGGCTTCTTTCCTAATTTCAACACAGTGTAAGTAACATAATTTACATGTGTTCAAGTTATGAAGTAGCAGCGACAGATACACAGCTCTCATAATAATATCTGCACATGGGACTGAGCAGTTGGATGAAAATCGACCATCAGGACAGATGAGGAGCTTTTGTCACGAGTTTATAAACCTGGAAGAAAGTTTAAACATGGACGATGCTGAACTGAGTCCTACTTTCAAAATGTGAGTAGGCTACATGTTTTGTTCCTCTGTTTGGCTGCAGTGTGTTCATCACAGCGCTACACAGCAGCATCGCCACAGTCGAGAATGCACAACATTTATGTTTATGTTACGATTGACACAACACATCATCTGTAATGTATGCCAGGATAAAATACCTTGTGGGAGAAGCAATAGTAATCCTTGCAGCAGACAGTCGAGCAGGATGATAATAAGCAACTCCTCGCTTGCTAGCATTAGCCGTTTGGTTTTGCTAGTCTTTACTCTTATCCTGCTTATAACATCAGAGCTGCATGCACACCAAACGATGTAAACAATTGTTCTGGAAGTTAAAGGTTAGTTGCATTGATTGAACCTTGAACCACCAAGAGTGAAACGGTCAGAAAGGGATAAAGTTATTTCTTCGTTGGGTCGGGTTGCCAGATACAGCGATGTTTCCAGCACAAAAACCACCAAAATGCCCACAAAACCGGCTAAGGAAATGCAGGTCTATTGGAAAGAATCTGGAAACACGGAGTCTGCTGCGTGTGCTACCTAAAAGCACATGGTTTTTGTTTACCTGGTGATTAACGTAAATATTGAGGTAGAAAAAAAACATGTTTGTTTTAACCAGGACTGAATGGATGAAATGCATGTACAATGGAAACAGTTAGAAATATACTATACTATAATATTATAGTATTTAATAGCAGCCTACCAGCTGGAGCTGCTATTAAAAAAAAGATCTCAGCAGTAGCCACTACCCAGCGGTGGAAGAGCTGTATCACTGAGATGAACGCGTCAGTCCACCTGCATTATGCCCCGTGTTGAGTAATGACGGGAGGTAGCAGAGGTGGGTACCCCGTGTTGAGTAATGACGGGAGGTAGCAGAGGTGGGTACCCCGTGTTGAGTAATGACTGGAGGTAGTAGAGGTGGGTACCCTGTGTTGAGTAATGACTGGAGGTAGCAGAGGTGGGTACCCTGTGTTGAGTAATGACTGGAGGTAGCAGAGGTGGGTACCCCGTGTTGAGTAATGACAGGAGGTAGCAGAGGTGGGTACCCTGTGTTGAGTAATGACTGGAGGTAGCAGAGGTGGGTACCCCGTGTTGAGTAATGACTGGAGGTAGCAGAGGTGGGTACCCCGTGTTGAGTAATGACGGGAGGTAGCAGAGGTGGGTACCCCGTGTTGAGTAATGACTGGAGGTAGCAGAGGTGGGTACCCCGTGTTGAGTAATGACTGGAGGTAGCAGAGGTGGGTACCCCGTGTTGAGTAATGACTGGAGGTAGCAGAGGTGGGTACCCCGTGTTGAGTAATGACTGGAGGTAGCAGAGGTGGGTACCCCGTGTTGAGTAATGACGGGAGGTAGCAGAGGTGGGTACCCCGTGTTGAGTAATGACTGGAGGTAGCAGAGGTGGGTACCCCGTGTTGAGTAATGACTGGAGGTAGCAGAGGTGGGTACCCCGTGTTGAGTAATGACTGGAGGTAGCAGAGGTGGGTACCCCGTGTTGAGTAATGACTGGAGGTAGCAGAGGTGGGTACCCCGTGTTGAGTAATGACTGGAGGTAGCAGAGGTGGGTACCCCGTGTTGAGTAATGACTGGAGGTAGCAGAGGTGGGTACCCCGTGTTGAGTAATGACGGGAGGTAGCAGAGGTGGGTACCCCGTGTTGAGTAATGACTGGAGGTAGCAGAGGTGGGTACCCCGTGTTGAGTAATGACTGGAGGTAGCAGAGGTGGGTACCCCGTGTTGAGTAATGACTGGAGGTAGCAGAGGTGGGTACCCCGTGTTGAGTAATGACGGGAGGTAGCAGAGGTGGGTACCCCGTGTTGAGTAATGACTGGAGGTAGCAGAGGTGGGTACCCCGTGTTGAGTAATGACTGGAGGTAGCAGAGGTGGGTACCCCGTGTTGAGTAATGACTGGAGGTAGCAGAGGTGGGTACCCCGTGTTGAGTAATGATTGGAGGTAGCAGAGGTGGGTACCCCGTGTTGAGTAATGACTGGAGGTAGCAGAGGTGGGTACCCCGTGTTGAGTAATGACTGGAGGTAGCAGAGGTGGGTACCCCGTGTTGAGTAATGACGGGAGGTAGCAGAGGTGGGTACCCCGTGTTGAGTAATGACTGGAGGTAGCAGAGGTGGGTACCCCGTGTTGAGTAATGACTGGAGGTAGCAGAGGTGGGTACCCCGTGTTGAGTAATGACTGGAGGTAGCAGAGGTGGGTACCCCGTGTTGAGTAATGACTGGAGGTAGCAGAGGTGGGTACCCCGTGTTGAGTAATGACTGGAGGTAGCAGAGGTGGGTACCCCATGTTGAGTAATGACTGGAGGTAGCAGAGGTGGGTACCCCATGTTGAGTAATGACTGGAGGTAGCAGAGGTGGGTACCCCGTGTTGAGTAATGACTGGAGGTAGCAGAGGTGGGTACCCCGTGTTGAGTAATGACGGGAGGTAGCAGAGGTGGGTACCCCATGTTGAGTAATGACTGGAGGTAGCAGAGGTGGGTACCCCGTGTTGAGTAATGACGGGAGGTAGCAGAGGTGGGTACCCCGTGTTGAGTAATGACGGGAGGTAGCAGAGGTGGGTACCCCGTGTTGAGTAATGACGGGAGGTAGCAGAGGTGGGTACCCCGTGTTGAGTAATGACGGGAGGTAGCAGAGGTGGGTACCCCGTGTTGAGTAATGACGGGAGGTAGCAGAGGTGGGTACCCCGTGTTGAGTAATGACGGGAGGTAGCAGAGGTGGGTACCCCGTGTTGAGTAATGACTGGAGGTAGCAGAGGTGGGTACCATCCCTTTCAGGAGTGAGAGGCATGAATCAGCTTTGTGCTCGCCAAATGGATGAGATGGAAAATAATGATCCCTCTCCAAAGGTCAACACTTCTGACGTCAATGAAAACATAAAGGTAAAGCCAACCAGGGGTGATTTGTGATGCCTTTCCATGAAAATAACTAAACAAATAATACGGCAAAAAGCCATAGCGCACAAATGGATTGCACCGAGTCAGTCAGTTCTGATGAATTTGGAGGCGATAATAAGCAGATTGTCAGATGAAACAAGACTCAATTCTAAACAAAATGTAAAAAAACAAACAGAATAAAAGTACATATATCAAAGGCAAAACGACAAATACGGTATGCAAACAGATCCTTTTGGACCTCTAGGTGAACAGTCAACACTAATATAAGGTTGCAAGAGAAGAGGTGGAGGCTGTTTAAAGTGTTCTGCTGCTCTCTAGTGGTAAAATCATGTGAAGCAAATTTAGCCACAAGTTACTGACAGCTTCTGTAATGGCGATATTTGGAAGGAGAGACTGAAGGGAGATCAAGCTTCTTACCATATTTATCTCTCAGACCCACTGTGCATCGGAATACTCCTCCAAAGGCCACGTCCTCCCCAAAGATGACTGCAGATCAAAAATACCACAGACATGCAATGATGTCAGTGCATGTCTACTTAGGATAGACTCAATTGCATTTGCACTGCTGCTTCCATATTCTTCTACATTAAACAGGGTTCATACACATTTTGACCAATGAATTTCCATGACTTTTCCATGACTTTAAAATGAATTTCCATGACCAAACATTTTCTCTGCGTATACATGAAACCGTGAGTAATGAGTATGACATTCTAATTATAAAATGTCACTATTAACAGATTACAATAATTGAAAAACTAACATGGTCAGTTAGTACTCTAAAGCCCCAAACGCACAGGGAGCGTCATGGCCGAAAGCGCACCAAAAGCGTTCTGACGAGTGTCAAAGTGCCTTGACGCCTGTACTCCGAACATGTTTCAATTTTGGAGCGTCAAATGAGGTTCCAGCACAACCAAAGCGCTCTGAGCTCCCTCCTCCCTCTCTGCCCACTTTGATCCCCATCTGTCTCGCTATGCTCCTCAAACAAATCTCACGGCAGTTTAAATACAGCAAGCATGTACATACGCTACACTATAGCAAGACAAAGTGAGAATAATGTTCTAAATGCATCGGCTAGCAAAATATAGCCTTTTCCTAGATGTCATGATGAGATTAGATTTCTCCCGCAGCCTGCTTTTTTTCCTCCCCCTCGCCCCTCTCCATGGCAGACAGGTAGGATGATCCAACAGCGTCTGAATGACAGGGGCTCAAAACTACGCGTGCCTGCCCTGCCTACATAGAAATAGCGAACTCTTCCCAAAATACTGCTGGTTCTGTACTGTTGGTATTTGGTATCTGACGATTGCAGTGCGTCAAGTTTTGCTCCCTGTGCGTTTTGGGCTTAAGGCTGGCTTTACACTGTGAAACTTTCAGGCAACTACTTGCAGGTTGGAAATTGCATGAAACATAATTTTCATGCAACTTGACATTTAGCAATTCAAAAATAATCAAGGTCTCATGTAACACGTGTTTCACTAAAACAGCTAGCTAGATTGGTAATGTTTCATCTATCATATTGTTTTTTCTTTTCTCTCTCTTGCTACAGTAGATTACTGTATCAAGTTGGGAGTGTCATTCATTTATTGTAACTTGCATCTTTATCTTATTTGTATTGTTTTCTAGCTGGACATAATATAAATTCAGACGTGTTGCATCAGGTTTTCTTCTGCCACTGGCTGGCTACTTTCTTTCATTATGCCTGTCCCAGAGATTAGGAAGAGAGCCATCAGTGCATTAATAGCCTACTTATCAGCGTTTTGGCTGTTGCATGAAACTAGTTTCATAAAGCTGAGAGTTTTGCAACTGTTGCAGCTGAGTTTCAGACAAGTTTCAAGTGTGTTGCAGAGGGCTTTAGACCATGCAAATCATTTGCAACTAAAGCCCAGGGATTCCGTTAGCCCAGTGATCCTCACTATTTCTTCGATGAGAGCCGCACTGGCAGGACAAAGTCAATAGGAGAGCCACTTTTACCGCAAAACACCAAAAGCCACCCCAACCAAGCACATCTGCCTACCATTTTTTTGTGTTTTATTGTTTTCCACACACACACACACACACACACGTATATATACCAGTTTCCCCTAGAAAATCTTTCAGGCCTGGAGGGATTTCGAAACGTACCCCGACCGCAACGGTGGGGGCCATCGCTGGCGACGCTAAAGTTTTAGCTAACCTGTTCACATCTATGTTCGCAATGGCATCCCAAGTATCATCATACTATTATGGGATGCGATGTGAACAGTTGTATTATGGGATGTGCGTTTCCCAGGCAACGACACACGTTGACACGTTTTGGAACAGCGCTGCACGTTGGCACAATACTCCTAAAAGCAAAATGCTTATTGTTTTGAATGATTTGGCACCTTCTATTACTGTCAACACCAGTATTGTTGTATTGTAATAATATGCCATAAAGGTTTATTGAAATTTTGGGGAGAGCAGGGGGGGGAAAAAATAAAATAAAAAAAAATAAAAAAAAATAAAAAGCCGCCAACTAAAGCTTCGAGAGCCGCCACCGTCTCGCGAGCCGCGCAATGAGGAACTAGGCGTTAGCCGGTAATTGCCGGCTTTTAGCCGGTATTTGTTGACGTGGGCCAGCAAATAAATTAAAAGGTCGCCGGCTCAAGCAGCTGGTTGGAAATGCCAAATAAATATGCCAAATAAATAAATTCATTATATAAAATAGCCCAATATTGTGTGACCAGTGATGTTGCCATAAGCTACAACTTAAATATAGACTTAAATATATTATATATTTTCGCCCCGCTGTTATGTTGAGTGTTGGTTGAAAAAGGGAAACAATACAGCAGATGCTCTTTAACTGCCATACAAAAGCCGCACACTGCAGCTGTGCATCCTGCAGCCGACAGCGCTTTGGCTTCACACAACAGACCGAAATGTCAACGCAGACATCCCTCAGCCAGTTCTTTTTATGTAACGATGGTCCAGAACAAGATCCAACCAGCCATGAGAAGCCGCCACAGCGAGGAAAAGTTGGGTTGATAAGAAGCGCAAGTTTGCTTTGCACATAGCGGAGCGCTGATCATGAAGAAACTGCTGCGGCCGTATTGTGAGAATTCTCGCAGCGACAGAAAAGTCCTCTGCAGGTTGTAAAGCTTATTATTATGTTCGTTAATTTAGCCATTAATTGTCAACATCATTTCAGCATAACTATGCCTAACCTATAGAACCTCAGTTGATTTGCCATTTAAGGAGGAGTATTTAATGGGCAGCTTTCATTTATTTGTCTGAACGACTTTATCGCGCATCATCTCAAAGCTCACACGCAACAAGGGATTTTGTTCTGGCTACAGGTAACACAAGGCTAATATTCTTACCTTTGCCCTTCAGTTTAAAGTAAAGCAAATATTCTCATGTTGTGAAGTAGGCTATACGTCCGTTCTGAAAGAGAGTTGGATGCCCGCGTCTCAACCAGCTGCAGTCCCTCGTCATCGACCCGCTTCAGAAAATATAGGCTATAAAGTTTGACTGACTGCACGTCTCATCTCTGGCTTGTTGCAGGTAGGCAACTTCTTAATTTAGATTATCTTTCAAGTTATTTAATTTCACATTATTGGATGCAAATAGACATTTAATGTAGGCCCGCCAGTGTCTTTCTTTAGGCTTAATTACCGTAAATTCCGGACTATAAGCCGCGGCTTTTTTCCCGTTTTTTGGCCTTTTTTGGCCCCTGCGGCTTATATAACGGTGCAGCTTATCTATGGCTTTTTTCCAAAAAAAAAAAAAAAATCTCTCTTTTTTAGCACTCTTTCTAACTATAAATCCACTTCTGTTTTAATTTCCTCTCTTGCCCTCTTTTAACAACATAACATAACATAACATAACACAACACAGGTAAGCAGAAAGAAAAAGACGAAGCAATCACGCCATGAATGAGGAAATGACTCACCTGCTGGAGGCTGGAGATACACGGCTTGGGCTAAACTTTTACTCCGTGAAACACTATCGATTAAGTCCGACATCGCTCAGAGGTTTTGAGCAGCTTGAAAACAAGTTTGAAAACGTGCAGAAGTCCATCCACTCACTCACTAAAGAAACTAAGGCAACCGTGAACAGAGTTTATAATGCGGAAAAGCGCATCAGCGCACTGGAGGACAAAAACAACACAGTGAGTCCGAAAATGGATAAAATGCAAAATCGAAACCCTGCACACGCAGGTTGATGACTTAATCAGCAGGAGTAAAAGAAATAACATTCGCCTGATCAATGTAAAAGAGGGAGCTGAGATTGGTGACATGGACGCTTTCGTGGCAAAATCCTGTGTTACATCCTGGACCTGAAGGAAGGCGAGAAACCACCAGAGGTGGACAGGGCACACCGGGCGCCTCGGCCACGTCCAGACCCCGGCCTGCCACCGAGGGCCATCTTCATCTGCCTACTCCGCTGGCCCGACCGTCAACTCATCCTCCAGGCTGCGGGGAAGAAGCCCCTCACCTGGGAGGGTACGCGCTTTTTCGTCCGGCAGGACCTCTCCGCGTTGGTGCAACAGAAACGCGCAACATACAACAGCATCATCGAGTCAATGGATATCGCTTTGGCGTACTGTACCCAGCGAGACTCGTCATAACCATTGATGGACAGCGGCGGAACAAGAGCTCAAAGTGAAACTGCCGAATATCTTTTGAGTTGGACTGGTCAATAGTACTGTGAGTAACTAAAATAAAAAAATAAAAAACGGAATTCTCTCTTCTTTAGCACTCTTTCTAACTATAAATCCACTTCTGTTTTAATTTCCTCTCTTGCCCTCTTTTCACCACACCGCGGACACTGTGTGCACTGTAAAAAAAACAAAAAATACCATTAAAACACCCGCGGCTTATAGTCCGGTGCGGCTTATATAAGAAAAAAATAGTCAACTTTGAAGGTGCGGCTTATAGACCGGTGCGCCTTATAGTCCGGAATTTACGGTAAACGGGAATATATGACAAACTCAGTTTGGACGATTGGATAATAGCTTTTGTTTTTTGTGTTTTATCGTTTAATCTTAATGGGTCTGCAAACCCGAACCAAATTAATTAATTAAATAAGGAGCGGTGTGCAGCTCGCTCCCTTTGCACTCGCAAGCGTAGACCGCAGTGAATAGTTAGATAATTATTTTGAAATCAAAAAATGATTTAAAATTAAGATTTCGTTTGCTAAAAATTATGCAATAATATGTTATGTATTTAAAGCAGCTACGAGCAACTTTTTCGATTGTTATTAAACAGTATAAATTTAATATCAATGCATCACATCTTACCTCTAATAGTAGACGAGACCAACGCAGAGTAGTCTCGCTTGAAGCCCGTGCCCTCCAAACTATTTGATAAACTTATGGCTCTAGGGATCAATCACTCTCTATGCCTTTGGATTCTGGACTTCCTGTCTAACAGGAAGCAAGTAGTTAAAATAGGCAACAGGCTCTCTCGAACTATGACTCTCAACACCGGGGCCCCCCAGGGTTGCGTTCTTTCAGCCCTTCTCTTTGCACTTTATACCAACGATTTTATTTCCCACTCTCAATTTGTTTCGTTTTTTAAGTACGCGGACGACACTACGGTGGTCGGGTATATTAAAAACGGTGATGAATCTGCCTACAGGGCCGAAGTGGCAGCCCTAGTCAACTGGTGCACTTTAAACAATCTTGTCTTAAACTTAGATAAGACCAAGGAAATGATTATTGATTTCCGCAAAAGCGGCTCAGTGCCCCCCTCTCTGGTCATTTGCGACCAGCCCGTCGACAGGGTCGACAGTCTGAAATTTCTGGGCACCACCATATGCCGCTCCCTGAAATGGGAAGTCAACACTTGTAACATTGTGAGCAAAGCCCACCAGCGGCTTCACTTTCTGAGGCAGCTCAGGAAGTTTGGTGTGTCTGGGGAGGCGATGGCTCACTTTTACAGAGCCACTGTGGAGAGCGTACTCACCTTCTCAGTCACAGTGTGGTACGGCAACACTACCGCCCTTGAGAGGAAACGGTTGGAAAGGGTGGTACGCATAGCGTCCAAAATCATCGGCCACGACCTTCCATCCGTTTCCTCCATCTATGCCACACGCACCAAACGCAAGATGCAGAAGGTGATCGCCGACCCCTCCCACCCTGCTAGCTCTCTCTTTAAACTCATGCCCTCAGGTAGGAGGCTTCAGTCTCTGAGGTGCAGGACCTCCCGTCTCAGGAACAGCACTTATCCTGAGGCGGTTCGCCTCCTGAACTCTGACCCTCTTTGCATTCGCACCTTAAATCGCACCTTAAATCCGTAGGCTTGAATTGAACTTGAACTTGAATTGCACTTTATAGGCAGCTCGATACTGCTTTTGTAAACAAATGCTGCTTGTAAAACTGTGCACTTTATTTATCTATTTCAGCCTCTCTCATATTTTATGTAGTGTTTTTTTCCACTTTTTTATTCTCTTTTGTGTTTGAATCTGTGATTTGTTATGTTTGTTTTTACGTTTGTTCTTTAGAGCTGCACTGAAACAAATTCCAATCAACTCTGTTGACATGGCAATAAAGTATTGAATCTTGAATCTTGAATCGGCCAGTGTTATTCTGTCTGTGGCCAGGGAAGATCAGGAAGTGAAATGAAACGGTTTGCAGCAGCCACTTCGGCCATAACCACAAAATAACTTCCAAAAAACCTGTTAGAATATAACGAGAGATGTTCGCGAGAGTATGCGTGGCGTTCACATTGTTTATGCTATGTTGCTAGGCAGCGCGAACGGGTAAAGGCAGGCAGCTGCGTTTCACTTCCGGGTTTCACTTCCGCGTTTATCCGGTCCGGCGGTAAGCAGAGAGAGAGAGAGAGCCCCCTGGTGACGCGAGTTTAGACAGACACAGACTTAATAATAGGGATGCACGATATGGATTTTTAGAGCCGATACGATAACGATAAATATATTCTTCTTGGCCGATAACCGATACGATATAACCGATAATTATTATATAAAAAAAAAATATATATATATATTTTTAGTTTTTAACCTGTATTTTATGCACACCTGGGGTTAAAAAAGGGTTAGGGTAGATGTATGGATGTAGTGAGCATAGTTCTGACCTAACCAAATCTAACTGACATCACTGTGAATGCAAAACGAAGAAAACTTCTGATATAATATGATTGTTTTAATAAAGTGTATCACTCAATTATAGTCAATACAAAAATAAAGGCTTTTATATAACGGAAAGCCAAGCTGCTTAGTCTGCAGATAAAACACAATGACAAAAGGCATAGTAATTTAGACTTGTCATACTGATCTGTTAAAATTTTGCATGGGTTCCAGTTCTCAGTGAGTTGTAGCCTGGGCCCAATGAATGGGGCAGGCACTATATAAACCATCTGTGTCGTTTCACTTTTTACTGAAAAATGCTGCCACCAGATTAAAGAAAAGAACCCTATGTTGACTGACTGATGCTTTTTATGTAGCCTAATGTGCGCGCGACTGCGCCTTTGTTTTCATTATTGGCTGTTAGATGGCTCTGTCCAGCACTATGGTCCAGCAGCTAACGCTAACTAGCGCGGTTAGCTTAACGTTAGCGAGTGGTTGCGAGTTAAATACACAATCCCTGGATGTTTCATTTCGGGTAAAGGGGTTTCCATTAGTTTCTATAAGTTTACGCCAGCTCTGTGTATTAAGTGCTTTTGCGGGGCTGTTTGATCACAAGCCACAGACTGTAAATGTCACAAGCATTTTGTCTGCCAAGCGGACGAGTCTGCAGGGTAGGCCGCACGACGAGCTAATGCTAACAAAACTCGCTAACAATAACAACAAACATATCCGCTGCATCATCGCCAGCTTTGGTTTAACGTAATGCCAGCTTATTGGTTTCCCCTCCTCTCGGAACCTGTGTGGGACATGGATTGCAAATTACAGTAGCTTGATAATTCTGAAACTGAAAAACAGCAACACACTGGCAGCAGCCATGTTTGCGTCGCAGCTGTGATGTCACGAATGTGCGACAACAAAAGCTCCGCTTCCGAGGCAAAAAATAAAGCAGGATTATTATCGGATAATTTATCGGAAAAAGGCCATTATCGGAATAATAAATAATAACGCAAATGGCCATATTGGCCGATAATTTATCGGTCCGATAATTATCGTGCATCCCTACTTAATAATCATCTAAGGGAGCAATCTCCGATTCACACGGCTTTGGTCTCAGCTACTATTATAGGTAAGATGTGATGCATCAATATTGTAATTATACTGTTTAATAACAATCGAAAAAGTTGCTCGTAGCTGCTTTAAGAAATGATTAGGCTACATCTATCTTTTTTCAATAGGCTACATTTTGACTGGGCCGGTAAATATGCTATGAGGCCGGAATTCTGGAATGTCGCCGGCTCCATTGGCCGGGCAGAAAAAATCGTAGCGGAATCCCTGCTAAAGCCCCAAAGACACAGGGAGCGAAGCTTGACGCGCGTCAATTTCTGCCCCTATAGCGCACTGCAAGCATCAGATACCAAATACTAACAGTACAGAACCAGCAGCATTTTGGGAAAAGGTCGCTATTTATACAGTATGTAGGCAGGCACAAGTTTGTATGCTTTACAGGTAACGACCCCCCCCCCCCCCCCTTCCCGCCCCAAATTAATTTGATCCAGAGTTTACTTGGTTTCTGGCCCCTACTTATATTTCAATTAAGATATCTTTGTGGAGGCAAATTCCATGGTTATCCCGTAGTTTTGAGCCCCTGTCATTCAGAGGCTGTAGGATCATCCTACCTGTCTGCCGTGCAGAGGAGGAGGGAAAAAAAGGCAGCGCTGCCGGAGAAAATAATGCAATCATTCTGTCCAAACTTTCACCAATGTAATCTCATGATGACATCCAGGGATAGGCTATATTTCGCTAGCCGATGAGTTTAGAACATTATTCTCACTTTGTTCAGACAGTCTTGCTATAGTGTAGCGTATTTACATGCTTGATGCATTTAAACTGCCGTGAGATTTGTTTGAGGAGCATAGCGAGACAGACGGGGATGAAAGTTGGCAGAGAGGGAGGGGGAGCTCAGAGCGCTTTGGTCATCATTTGATGCTCTAAAATGGAAACAGGTTGGGAGTACGGGCGTCAAGGCAGTTTGACGCGTGTCAGAACGCTCTTTGCGCGTTCAGGCGTTTAAAACAATGGGTGGACTTCAAAACATGAGCGTCTGACGCTCCCAGTGCGTTTGGGGCATTAGCTTCACCTCAGTTTCAACCAACTAAAGTTGCGTGAAAGTTTCACCGTGTAAAGCCAGCCTGTGCTGAAACCATTTCCTGGCATCTATTAGGGGTGGTGGTGAGGCCAAATATGTTTAATCTAACTTAGTTTCCGAACTAATTACAGTTGATCCTATTCACTTTGAATGCCTTTTTGTCAACATTATTTTTCATCAGAATACATATTTGACCATTAGAAATGTGTACAGACCTCCAGCCATCCCTGTAGAGTAATCTAACGGTTTAATTTCTACAATTGATTGAGGTAAGAACGATATGGCTATATTAGGTGATTTTAACAGAAACTGGTTAGATAGGTCCTCTGCGAAAAATAAAAATAATTTTGAGAATCGAAACTTGACTCAATTGATCGGGGAACCCACTCGTACTACCCCAACATGTCAGTCCTTACTTGAATGGATTCTAGTCACTCACCCAGACAGATATATCAAAGCTGGTGTGTTATCTGATTGTTTCAGCGATCACTCAGGTATCTACTGTATATCCTTGAGTCCAAGTCGATGTTTGAACCAAATTGGAAGAAATTCTGTCAAGGCGTTCCTGAGATATCGCGTTAACAAGGTTGGAAATGGCGTTTGTGAGGTCACAGTGACCTTGACCTTTGACCACCAAAATCTAATCAGTTCATCTTTGAGTCCAAGTTAACATTTGAGCCAAATTTGAAGAAATTCTGTCAAGGCGTTTCTGAGATATCGCGTTAACGAGCTTGTAAATGGCGTTCGTGAGGTCACAGTGACCTTGACCTTTGACCACCAAAATCTAATCAGTTCATCTTTGAGTCCAATTCGACGTTTGAGCCAAATTGGAAGAAATTCCGTGAAGGCCTTTCTCAGATATCGCGTTAACAAGCTTGGAAATGGCGTTTGTGAGGTCACAGTGACCTTGAACTTTGACCTTTGACCACCAAAATGTAATCCTTGATGTGATTTGTTCCACAAATATCACGTTAACGAACATCGGACGGACGGACAACCCGAAACCATAATACCTCTGGTTTGGTTATCGCGGGCGGAGGCATGAATGCATGTTAATGAGGAAACAGGGTTAACTTTGTAGAAGTCTTTTTTTTACTCTTACCTGCTGTAGGATCACTCGCCAGGGTGTTGTCCAAGGCACTGGTAACGGACTGGAACAAGTTCATCTTCTGGGTTGGGCCTGCAGCAGTTTTGGATGAGAAAATATTTTTTTATAGGATTTTACACCAACATAGTGCTGCTCAGCGAATGTGCATAGGGCATTTGCATATAACAAATAGTATAGAATGCCTGTGGTCAGAGTTACATAATAGACAAAGCCTAACCATCTTCAATGGGAGCCTTTCCAATGTGCAACATCTAAGATGTATTGTACAAAACATGCCGAAGCCGCATTCAGTTACTTATTATGCTACATAGCTGGAATAAACTTCCGGAAGACCTTAGATCTGCTCCAACTCTGGCTGCCTTTAAAAATAGGCTAAAGACTTTTATGTTCACCTCTGCCTTTAATTGACTCATCTGCATTGTAATATATCTATTTTCATCTTCCTTTAGATGAGATTTTACTCTTGCATTTTATACCCATCATAATTCTATTTCACTTTCCACCACATTGCAATCTTTTAAATCAGGCCCTAAAACATTTATATTCACCAGAGCTCTTAACACGTTGAGTGCCATGGACGAGATATCTCGTCTTACATAATCCAACCGTTGAGTGCCATAGACGAGATATCTCGTCTTACAGCTTTTTCAGTGGTTTCCACTAGCTGGCGCCCTTGGGCAATATGTGAATGTGGATGCGACCTCTCCCGCTGCCCCGGAAGTACTCTAACAAAGATTTCTATATAAGGAAGGCGGGCTCTTTGATCAGCGTGGGTAGTAGGTAAGTTTGAGAGAGAAAGACAGAGACAGAATTACATAGCGATTTATAGATAGAGAATTTCAGCAATTTAGCAATTTAGAGTCAGATTTAGAGCGAGTTGGTTAGCGTAGTTGATTTAGTTTGTTAGTTGTTAGTACAGTAGTAGTGTTTAGTATAGTCTTTATAGTAGACTTAGTTTAGATACTTAGTTAGCGGGTAGTTACAGTTAGTGTTCATTGTAGTTAGCTTAGCACATTTAGCGTTAGCGTCAGTTCATTTTAGTATTTAGCCTTTATTCTAGTTCAGTTTATTCTAGTTCAGTTTGATCGAGTTGGTAGCCGGTAGATTAGCCTTATTTCAGTTCAGTTTGATCTAGTCATAGCAGTAGTTGTTTTATTTCAGTTTAGTTGGGAGCGGGTGGCGTGTTTGTGCCATGCCGGCCAAACGCAAGCGGTCTTCGGCGGCTGCACGCAAGCGATCGGCCGATCAGAGATCACTGCTTGATTTCTTTTCCGTCCGAAACGAGCTTGTGCCGGAGACCGATTCCGAGGTCTCGGATGATGAACGGGGTGAGCCTCTGCATGTCGCGGCTGCGGCTGCAGGGCTCACGGCTGAGTCCGAGTCGAGTGACCTCCAGTCTTCTCCAGACGCGGAGGATTCTGAGGAGGAGTGGGCCCCGTCGAGGAGCGAAGCTCCAGAGAGCAGTGGTAAGACGATGTTTGAGATGACTTGTGTAACTTGTGGAAATGTAATTACTATGACTTAGGGATCGACCGATATCAGTTTTTCAGGGCCGATACGATATCGATTATCGGGTAATCAAAATGACCGATAGCCGATATTTGGAACCGATATACATTTGCAGTAAAAATAAAAATCTTGGTGTCAAAATTTTAAATAACACAACTCGTTGTGGAAATGCATTTTCCTCAGTTTATCCAACTGCAATATTAATTGAAAATATTCACATTAAAGTGTTGATCTGTGTGTGTGTGTGTGTGTGTGTGTGTGTCACAACCTATAACCTGTTCCTTCCCATTTCCATGTGTATGCTCACTCTAGTGGAGACTTGGGAACATCAACTGTGGAGACAAGGGTGTATTCACACCTCTAGGTCGTTTGGCTTTGGTTGGATTCAGGGGCTTAATTTATACAATTGTTGCATTTGTGCCTTGGTTCGTTTGTGTTCACACAGCCACAAATCAAACCGGTAAATACAGTAAGAAAGCAACACATCTGACTACAGTGTGTAGGCTCCAATAAAACAGGACAGGTTGCTGATATGGGATGGGATTCATGGCTTCTGTTCAGATATGAAAGACAACATGTTTCCAACCATATAAAGTTAGTCAGACTTTTCTAGTAGAACAATGTAGCCTACTATATCTTATACTGAAGTAGAACCATACTGTAACTGTAGTAGCCTAGGCTACATTACAGATTCATTTGAACAAAACATTAATTAGAGCAGCTTATGGAATTTATAAATGTCCTTTGTAGCAGTGTAGAGACTAAATATCTGCAAATGACATCTCAAAGACAGGATGCTGTTGAGAAATATTTGAGGCTGTCTTCAATTCTGCTAAAACAGCATTGCAGAGCTTTATGCTGTTGGTATCCTATTTTATGGTTAAGTAGCCTATATTTGCATGCCTACTCATGGCTGCAGACAGTAGTGTCACGAGCAGAGCCGTGATCCCAGTCTCATCTCTCTCTCTCACACAGCTGCAGATGGTTAAGTGACGTTAACGAGCAGGCCACTTTGTGCAAGCCGTGTGCCGTGTGCTCTCTCGTCTCTCTCTCTCTCCCTCTCTTTATCTATCTCTACCTCTCTGCCTCGCGCAAATGCGGGACATCGTCTCAATTTGCGGGACGCGTGAAAAGTGTTGAAAATGCGGCGCAGTCCTGCACAAAGCGGGACAGATGGTCACTTATCACTGCAAGAAAGTGCATTCGGCGGATTTCAACTCACGCTTCTATCAAACCTACCATATCTCCACGCTTAATTTGCACTGCATGCCATGCAGCCAGGGAGCGCTTCATACGAATCATCTACTAATAAGAATGATAGATCAGACGATTGCGGTGTTTATGCAATGTCAGCCTAGATAACTATGATGTTTATTCACTTTATTGCAAGCTTGGCAGCCTGCTGCGGACTGCGGACTGTCAGTCAGTCCGCTGCGCTGCACAGACCCACACGGCACGCTGTTGAATGAAGGCACAAGGCAGCTCGGATTTCATCTGAGAAGCCCTCTGATAGGCTAATACTCACCAATCAGATAGCGCTGTGGGCAGGACATTTGCACAGCAGCAACACAGAGCAGCAACACAGAGAAACACACAGGCTGGTTAGAGCTGCATTCTGAGCCAATAGCGCATTTTTTAATTAATTTATTATATCGGCAAACAGCCAATGAAAATGCCGATACAGATAATCGGCCAAATGCTGAATATCGGCCATAATAATCGGCCAAACCGATAATCGGTCGACCCCTAGTATGACTATACAAAAGCCAGCAGTCAGTCAATTCATTTTACTTTATTTCAGACTCTGAACAGTCTGAAGATGAGCCTGTAGCAGCCAGCTGTAGCGGTACTGGTGCTACAGCCTCTGGTGCCAGGAAAATGGGTAAGAGCACACTTCAGAATCAGGTTTATTTTCACATCACAGGTTCCAGCCAGCATTCAGTACCACACATATAAAAAACGGCCTGCAGGTCCAGGCTGGAGTGACGTTGACTGGGAGCCAACCCACATCCCCTTCACAGCAGAACCGGGTCCTCATAGTGGTGGTGCTGCTGAACCAGTTGACTTCTTCCAGCTCTTCCTGGACGATGAGCTGCTCCAGGCCATTGTAGTCCAAACTAACTTGTATGCACACCAGTGCATCAGTCAGGTCAGTGAGGCTCTGCCACATTCAAGGCTTGGGAGGTGGAAGGACACTACAGTGGCAGAACTCAAGAGCTTCTTGGGACTATACTTCCTCACTGGGATCGTCCAGAAGCCTAAACTGGCCATGTACTGGTCCACAAATGAACTGACTGCTACCCCCCACTTCAACAAAACCATGTCTCGCAACCGCTTTCAACTGCTAACACGATTCCTCCATTTCAGTAACAATTTTGATGTTGATGGTGCCGACAAGTTGTTCAAGGTCCGGCCAGTTTTGAACGACCTGTTAGAAAAGTTCAGAGCCATGTTCACACCGAGTCAAAACATCAGTATTGATGAGGGGATGCTCCTGTGGCGTGGGCGGTTGGCCTTCAAAGTGTACAACCCACAGAAACCCATAAAGTATGGGATAAAGTCCTACATCCTCTGTGACTCCCAGACAGGTTACTGCTACAACATGAAGCCGTACTGTGGTGAGCGGTCCACCCTAGGCGAGATGGTGGAGTTCCTCCTCGGGGACTTGGCAGGGCAGGGGTACCATTTATACATGGACAACTACTACAACTCTGTTGGAATGTGTGCACAGCTGCTGGAGTGTCAGACACATGTCTGTGGCACTCTGAGGAAGAACAGGGGCGAGCCACCTGCTACCATGGTCACCAACCACACCGTGAAGCTGGGGGAAACGGTCATGCGCCACAATGGTGGCACCATGGTTCTGGCCTGGCGAGATAAAAGAATCGTGAAAATGGTTTCCACGCTGCACGACGACACGATGGAGACGGTGCAGGTCAGGCAGAAAGGCAGCAGAGAGAGGGTCCCACACACAAAACCCAAGTGTGTTGTAGACTACAACAAGTACATGAATGGGGTCGACAGATTGGACCAGAACATCGCGTACTATCCGTTTGCCAGGAAGACATCCAGGTGGCCCTTCAAATTTGTCATGTACATGTTTCAGATCTCTTTTTATAACGCCTTTGTTCTGTACAAAGCTAAACACCCAGCTAAACGCCAGAGAAAGTGTGAAACATTGCTGGATTTCATCCTGAGTGTTGTCGGTGCATGGACCAGACCTGTGGTGGGGGGTGGCGGGGAGGAGGTGGGGGCTGGCGGGGAGGAGGTGGGGGCTGGCGGGGAGGAGGTGGGGGGTGGCGGGGAGGAGGTGGGGGCTGGCGGGGAGGAGGTGGGGGCTGGCGGGGAGGAGGTGGGGGGTGGCGGGGAGGAGGTGGGGGCGGGGGGCAGTGACCAACCTGCAACCATGCCCCGGCGACCATACCTGGACCCTCAATGCAGGCTGGAGGTCAATCTAGCGGGCCATGTAATGGTCCTCATACCAGCCACACCCAAAAAAGATGCCCCAACGAGGAGGTGTAGCGTTTGTGCAAGGAAAGATCTTAGAAGAGAGACACGCTACATGTGTGTCAAATGTAGGGTCTCATTACACAGGGGTAGCTGCTATGAGGAGTACCACTCAGACAAGAACCTTGCTCAGCGGCGCTGGCGCTGAGTAGGCATGGGTCGTAAAAAAAAAAAACCTGCCAGGGATTGTTTTTGCTCTTTGTTTGATTGTTTGCTAGCTAGCAGGAATACATAAAAAAGTACCTGCCGATTTTCATGTAACTTTGTGGATGGGTGTAACATGGGCCAAGGAAGTACCCATTACATTTTGGAGCAGTTCTGGATTCGGTGTACGAGCCCAAACCGGTTTGATCACTAACCGAAAAAACCTATAAAAAAAAAAAACCTATATAAAAAAAAAAAAGCTGAGTGACCTGTGGTCTGCTCTTGTTTTGTATTTATTTTGACATTTATTTATTTTATTATTTGTATTATTCCTCCATTATTGAAAACAACTATTGTTCAGATGTCTGATGTCTCACTGATGCCAAAAATAAATGGTTAAAGTGACTGTTCTGCCTGTTTGATTGAATTTCACAAAACTGCATTTTTCTCAGCTTTCCTTCTCAGACGCTGAAACCATGCTGTATTCAACGGCTAATATCTACATAACTACTAACTCTACAAACTAACTCTTTTAGACAGAGAAAGCACACATTCTATTAGTTATTTTTAGATGATTGGTGTTCACGAAGTCTTAACAGAAAAGAATCCTCGGCTCTTGTAAAATGAGCCAGAATCGTGAAAAACCCCCCTGGCACAACTTACCTACAGCATTGAAAAAACGGCTGGCACTCAATGTGTTAAGAAATCTAGTGAGACACTCATCTGCACAAATTTTATTTAAATGTGGTTTTCTCGTATTTTATTTATTTATTTCGTTTTAAATGTGACTTTACTCTTGAGTGAATTTTTATACGGAGGCCCCAGCCCTGTCTGACGCTTGGTTCACACCAGAAACATCTCAGAAGCAGCGCATCACGGACACATGGAGCAGGAGCCTTGCCATTCACACCAGAAGCGCTCCGTTTTGCTCCACGCCTCACTCTGTTTTGCCCCGCGCCGGTCACAACTTGTCTTGACTTCATGCCTGGCTGCACACGGCCACTCGCATCCAAAATAGACCCGACGCCGAAACTCTTGCTGCACGCATCGCGAGGCGAGGAGACACGCTGTGGCCGGTGTGATCCATCTCCCTGTTAACAAGGACACCAAAATGAAACTGCCTCCGCGAGGCGTTGCTTCAGTGTTGCTTCAGCATCGGATACACGACTGTGATGGAATTCTGTAAGGAAGGCCCCTTTGCATTAATGTACCGTGTACACCAGCAGCGGACAGCGGTGAGGTCTCTTGAACTGAGCTAAAATAGACGAAGAGACAACAATATTCTGACTGACTTAGATTTAGTTACTGTTTGAACCAAATTTCTTAACTATCACATCTGCAATTTATAAACTCGATTTGTGTGGGTAGTAGGTACTGACTTTTCCCTAATGCAGTGATCCTCACTACTTTCTCCATGAGAGCCACACTAGCCGGTCAAAGTCAAGAGGAGAGCCACTTTTACCGCAAAATCACACAGTAAGCGCTTGATTTAGTTTTATTTTATTAAATGATAAAACCAATGAGTCTGTCTCTCTCTGAGATGCATGAAATAGGCGACGCCCATCACGGGGGAAATTGCTCCGTTCACTCCCATACACCAGCGTCATTTTCCTTGAATTAAACATAGCTAAAAGCTGTTGTGTGGTGGGCTGCGCAGACAACAAATGCAAAAAATCGCCAATCAAAGTTTTTTTGTACTCCCGAGCAAAACAAAGAAGCCATTGAGAATTGGCGAGAAGAAAAATGTGGATCTAGCTGTCAAGGAAGTAAGTTGGCGTGTTCAACTTCCGTATGTATGATCTTTGTGTGCAACGCCCGACCATGCACGCGACAGAGGAGAACACCAGGATTGGACGGGAGTTTGTGATTTCCCGCGTTTTTGGCGTGGTTTCTGAATGATGATGCTCTCCGCAGTGTCTCTAGCAGTAATATTGATACCACGCATAACAGGTTAGTCTTGCTTAAGGTAGAGGGCAGACTGAGTGCATCGCTTCTCAGATTTCTGAAGAATGTGACATGACATCTCAGAATTGAGGTTATTAAGCAATTGCCATACAGTCACAAAGTACATACATACACAAGAAGACACAAAACTGCCAAATTGCTTACACTTCCAAGGCCAAAACAGCCGGCATTAAATGTATGCTCATGGAGCAATGAAAAGCTGGTTGTGTGTCAGTATTGTCAAAGTTGATTGTTTGTGTGTGTTTTATATTGACTGTTTTACATGATTGTTTTATATTATTAACTGCTGTGAAGCCTTTTGCTACTTGTATTCAGGGGCATAGTCCTTGGAAGGTAAACGCCAGTAAACGCAGTTCACCCACCTCTTTGAAATGAGGCAAAGAGTTTATTCACCTATTTTCAGATCAACTGTATCAATCATTATTATTATTAAATCTTCTTATTAATTTGGAGGCCTCAAAGAGTCAGGATTGGAAATAATCTGGATATACTTGTTCTAAGCACTGGCTCACAGGGATGCATTATATTAGTTATTTTTTGTTTACTCTCTTTACTCATGACTGTATTGCTCACTACCTCAACAATCTCATAGTAAAGTACGCATATGATACCACCGTCATTGGGCTTATAAACTAATGATGACGTTAGATAATGGTCTTGGGTCATGTTGACTAGCTAATGCTAGGTGTTAAGTTTGGCATACCGGTCACTCCATACACCTATCAGGGCTTGACAGCACCGACTAACCATTCGCTCACTGCTAGGCTGAAAACACCAGTGAGCGTTATCGAGCCTCTGTGGTCAGCTGAGTGTGCACTTCACAGGTAGGATGACCAGATCCCCAGCAAACCAAGTGTGGGACAAAGAGTATGTTTGTGTGGAACACGTTATTATTTTCATTATTGATTGATCTGACGATTTTAGACTCATCGATTAATCGTTTGGTCTATAAAATGTGGGAAAATGACGACAACCCCCCCCCCCCCACACACACACACACACACACACACACACACACACACACACACACACACACACACACAAAGCCCAAGAGAACATCCTCACATGTCTTATTTTGTCCTGAACAAACAGCCCACTCCACAACCAAAAGACAGTCTGTCATCATAGAGGACTAAAGACACCAGAAGATATCACATTCAAAAGGACCCGGAACAAGAGATACTTTTTCTTCAAAAATAGTGTCTCTCTCAGTGGTTTGTTTGGCTTTTGACAAACTAGCGCATCATCTCAAATGTGGGACATGGGGAAAAGGCATTAAAATGCTGCAGTCTTATCTTATTTGGATAACGTTAGAAAACAGAATGGACTGTCCAGTATTGTCAAGTTCTTCGCGTGACCTCGTTCCCACTTCCAGAGATAATGGCCATTCACCTATCGTTATCCCAGTTGAGTTGGCCTGACATGGCTCAATTTGTGGTGCTAGTCACGTTAGCTTTACCGGCTAGCGTTAGGGGGTCGACACCGCGTTGGTGAGCAAACTCACCATATTTTGTCACGTCGGGGTCGGCCTGGAAGGTGAAGTGCGCTGCATGCCTTCGTTGTGTTTTTGCATAGGAGTTGCAGCTCGGGGACAACTTCAACAGAGCGTGAGTACGAGCCCCGCTGCTAACACTAGCGATGGAAACCTTCCAGTTAGGACCTCGGACAAGAAACCGTGCAGCGGCCGCCATGTTTGTTGTTGTGACTGACCAGGAAGGACAAGGTGACAGCATCCGTAGATCGTCTATTAAGACGTATCACGCAGAGTTGCGAACAACGGTCTGCTTTCCGGTCTCCAAAATTATTTTTGTATGGGGATTTCTTAAATGCCTGAAATAAGGTCTGTGGTTTAAAAAAGTGTATGAAACGGCGAACGGTGGGGGGATTACATTTATGCTTCAAAAGTAGCCTAATAATAAAAGTGGTCCTCATTTGTGAACATTATCTAGGTACTCGGGTGTCAGAGTGTGAGCTCCAGCTTCTTCTACTCCTGTCTACTCTTGTCAGCTCTGATTGGTCAAAACTGAGGGCGGTGTGCGACCATGGACACACACGCTCTGTGCGGCTGTGCCTGCCTAACCTCGCGTCACCAGGCTCTTCCCGCCCACAATTGATTTTGTCACCCTACTGGTTCCCGCCCTAGACCGGATGGCAGCGTTTCTAGCTCGTCAACTTTCACGTTAACTTGACAATTTGACCCAAGTATCAGAATCCTCTTTCACCGTTTTGACCGGTGTGTCAGGCGGTGGTGGCGGAGATGCCATATTGCATAAACGTTTTGTTTTATGTAACGCTAGCTTTGTTTTGATCAGACTCTAGTTTAGGTAACATCACCGCGTCAAGCTAACGGCAACAAAGACGTTGTTAGGCGCATTGCCATCCGGTGTTAATTCTGGGTCCGGGGTTTACGCCCCCATGACAAAAAGCGGGGTGGAAGGTGCCCAGACTAGTGCCTGCCCTGTCATGAGCGGCTGCGGCACCCCCAGGGTCCTAGCGTCCGTCGTATTATCTCATACAGCACACAAACACACAGGCAAGCAGACAGACAGGTCACAATATGCCTCGCCTCTTTTGACCCACATACGGGACGTCCCGGCTTAATACGGGACGGTTGGCAACACATACTCAGTAGTTTATGAGTACTGAATCATTACCTGTCCATTTGGTAGTCTTCCAGTTGAGTGACATCACTCGCCAATGACATCACTCACACAAGATGGATTCGCCCAGGTCAACTGCTGACCTACAGGTGACAGGTGACTATATCAGGCAGTTGTGATGTCATCAGTGATGTCATTCGAGCAATTGTCTTCTTCTTCTTAGTTAAAATTGGTTAAGTGGTGTCTGTATACAGACTCTTACTTTCTCGGGTGACATCACAGTTGGTAAATGCAAATGCATTCAACACACACACACAACTGCCCGACTGACATCACTTCCCTCACAAATTGTGACTAAGATAAAGATCACAGTTGCTCAAGTGACATCACAGTTGTCCAATTGCAAATGCATTCAACATACACACACACACACATTTACATTACATTACATTACATTACATTACATTACATTACATTACGTCATTTAGCAGACGCTTTTGTCCAAAGCGACTTACAATATCACAATTTGTCAACAGTAGCCTACAGAAAACCACTATGCAATGCAACACAATCAATGACAGCTAAGATACTTTGATAGACTAGCACCATGTAGGAAGTAGTTTGAGAAGGAATAAGTAACATGTAGCATTAGTAGGTTTTAGTAGGTTTTTTTATTTTTATTATAGATGTTAGTTCAAGAAGGGCCCAGGTGTAGCCTGAAAAGGTGAGTTTTTAGTCTCCGCCGAAAGATTGGCAGTGATTCGGCCACACACACACACACACACACACACACACACACACACACACACACACACACACACACACACACACACACACACACACACACAAACACAACTGACTGGGTGACATCACTTCCAGGTGACCTCTTAGGTGACTACATCTTAGGTGACTACAGCACAACTACCTGATGACATCACTGTAGGAAAGCCTCTGTGAGGCGTGATTTCTAACCCCACATAGGATAAGCAATAACCACGCCCTGTGGCGCCGGGATTGGCCAGGAGCAACACTGGAGGGCACGCAGCCCAGCGATTTCATGAACCAACTGAATAGCTCTTGAGAACAGACAGCGATTTCGAGAGTGGACATTGAGAGCGGACATTGAAATGAATTATGGTCACCTACCTTCCTTAGCATAGTAATAATAATAATAAGCATAATAATTGCAATCGAGCCTAAGCGATAAACTCGCATGTACTCGCATGTACTCGCACTCGCCCTGCAGCTTGGTTGGCTGCCTTGCTGTATTTCTGTCTTCAATTGGTCTATTTCGGTTTTGGCCCCTCCTCTCGTCTTGTCGCCTGCGATGTCCTGACGCCAGGTATCCCAGCATGCTTTGCAAGCTGGTGAGCGACAAGATGGCAGCGAGGGAAGGAGGGGCATTTTGAAATCGACCAATTGAAGACAGCAATACAGCAAGGCAGCCAACCACGCTGTAGCAGCGGGGCAGGGCTGAGGGCTTACTGGGCGAGTGCGAGTACATGCGAGTTTATCGCAGGCGGTGTGTAGGAGCCGTCAGACCTCCTTCTCACCAAACGCGAGCCTAAGCGATAAACTCGCATGTACTCGCACTCGCCCTGCAGCTTGGTTGGCTGCATTGCTGTATTTCCATCTTCAATTGGTCTATTTCGGTTTTGGCCCCTCCTCTCGTCTTGTCGCCTGCGATGTCCTCCGCCAGCTATCCCAGCATGCTTTGCAAGCTGGTGAGCGGCAAGATGGCAGCGAGGGAAGGAGGGGCATTTCGAAATCGACCAATTGAAGACGGAAATACAGCAAGGCAGCCAACCACGCTGTAGCAGCGGGGCAGGGCTGACTGGGCGAGTGCGAGTTCATGCGAATTTATCGCGAGCGGTGTGTAGGGGCCGTCAGGACTGTATAGAGACAGTCCGCATGTCTGGGAACGCCCACAAAATGTTAAACGGCTGGCGCGCGAGTGGGGTAAAACCGTCCATATATCTCATGGGCTGACTCACCAAAAGACGGTGCTGCGGCTCTAAACTACAGGTTTTGGGGTTCTAGAGCAGAACACAAGACGTCTGCTCAGATGTGCATTTACTGCGGTGGTTAAATCCCCGATCGTGTCTGCCTGGGCTGGGCTATCAGCTAAATTCTTTTATACCCCACCCTGACCAAGCCCCCAGCCAGGCTGAGCCAGCTAAACCAGCGTCTATGACGAGACGTGGCCTCAACCTATGCGTGCATGAGCATAATGTAAGTCTGTTAAGTTGTTTATTTGATATATTTGTGTTTATAGTCATGCTTTACTGTATTTGGGCAATTAAGAGAGTTTGTCTGTTCATTTCTGTTGACTCCAGCTAATTATTTACTACTATGGAAAATATGTTAATGCCTTAATTATTTCATTACCATGCTACCTTGCTAGGCAAATTCATTCATTCATTATTGTTTTGTTATTGTTATTGGTGGAGGCCCTGGAACAATGGTGCCAGGACAACCACCTCTCTCTAAACGTCTCCAAGACCAAGGAGATCATTGTAGACTACAGGAGGGGGGGGAGGGGGGCGCACACCCCCCAATCACCATCAATGGCACAGTGGTGGAAAAGGTGGACAGCTTCAAGTACCTGGGAGTCAACATCCACCAGGACCTGACATGGGCCGGCCACACCGCCACTGTTGTCAAAAAGGCCCAACAGCGACTACACGGACTAAAGAAATTTGGGCTAAGGCCAAAAATCCTCAGGGACTTCTACAGAGGCACCATTGAAAGCCTGCTGACAGGCTGCTTCACCACCTGGTACGGGAACTGTACGACCATGGACCGCAGGGCGCTAAGAACAGTGAGGCTCGCGGCCCAGCACGTAACAGGGTGTGAGCTACCAGAACTGCAGGAAGATCATCAAGGACACATACCACCCCCACAACAGCCTGTTCTCCCTGTTACCCTCAGGGAGGAGATACAGGGTCCCAAAAGCACGAACAAATCGCCTGAGGGACAGTTTCTTCCCGCAGGCCACGAGACTCCTTAACACACACAAATAAACAATCATGTAGTAGCTGCTACCATTACATATGATAATTATGTTATTTGCACCTGTGCAAACAGAATGTTTAATTATGTTTTAAGGTGTCTATGCTAGAAAAGAAAAGGAAAAGTTTACTGTTATTGCTTGTTGTTTCTCTTGTTTTACTGCATCTATATGCCCTGTTATTTTGCACTGTTATACTGTTATTTGCACTATGTTGTAACGGAGTCTACAGCACAAGAATTTCACACATGATACTTGTACTACGGAGTGACAATAAAAATCTTGAATCTTGAACATACATCCTGTACATTACTCCTGAGTAAACCTTGAACCTCAACTTCTCCTGTGATTCTTTAATCGGAGTCACACTGCCATAGTGTTCCCCGGCTCTATATCCAGCGCATCTGTGAGGCCCCCTAGACCTCTATTTCAATCACAGTCTAGCAATTTCATGACATCATTTCCAGTTGGGTGCACATGCTTTTCTACACAAGATGGATCTGCCCAGGTCAACTGAGAGGGGAACCAGACGATGGCCCCTGCCCCTGGGCTGAATGAATCTCTATTAACAGAGGACCCCTTCACGAAGGTGAAGGCACGTTGCTCAGGAGGGATGAGGAGCGGAGGAACATGAGACGAGGCACAACAGCCAAGATGGAGGAGGTGTGAGAAACACCAGAAACTTGAAAGAAGAAGAACCACGTTTAGCGTGAGACCATCCAACTGTGAGAGGCAGCAATGTACCGCAAGTCATCCATCCAGTCTGCCGGAAAGCCATTAGAAGAAGAAGAAGAAGCCCAGGTCAACTGCTGACCTATAGGTGACTACACCTTTTAACACAACATGGATTTGCCCAGGTCAACTGCTGAGGTGACTACACTTTTTTACACAACATGGATTCACCCAGGTCAACTACTGACCTCCAGGTGCATAAAATCACGTATAGAAGAATAAAAAAGTAGGCATATGAGAATGGAGAAAATAGGCATCTAGTTCTGTTCCAAGTAGGGGTGGAGGGAGGAGGGCTGGAGGACTGTGTTGTCCTATATTACATTAACATCATCTATACTATAATTGCGGGAGCGTCTGTCTGTCTCTCTGTCTCTCTCTCTCTGTCTCTCTGTCCTTCGCTTATCTCGAGAACCGTTGGTCGGATCGACTTGAAACTCGGGGGGTGCGCTGATGGCGACCCGACGGAGGGCGGTACCCTGTTTCCGTGCGATTTGGATGCGAAACACGTTGGATATTTGAATATTTGTCTTAAGTTCTGCTCCTTCAGCCCTAACTGCCCGGCCACATCTACGCGTCGTTTGACGCGTGCTGACGCTGCTGCCCATCCACTTTGTATTGAACATGCTGCTCGACGCCTCGCGAAGCATGCTGGGAGACCAGACGACGCGTAGCAGGCTTGTGAAGCGACAGTGGGCAACAGAGGGGGCGGGGTGGAATTTGACAAAGTACAAAGCTAGCCAATTGAGCTCATCCTAGGACCTACCCTACCCTTCCTGTCCTCTTCCACTTCCTCTCTACCACCAATTTTCAAAGAAGCAAAGTAAATCTAGCAGCAGCTAGCTTGGGAGCTAGCTGCTGCTTCCGGATTTCCATGCCCACCAAGCGTCGAGCGTCAATACTGCCAAGCGTCAGCCCGCGTCAAACGACGCGTAGATGTGGCCGGGCCGTAAGCTGCAGCTTTAATTAGGGCTGTTTGACATCTACTGAGAGAGTAAACAGAGGAACGACCCTGTCGTTAACTAAGTCAACATCGAGTCCTTGAGATTGAATGGAGGGGGGGGGGAAGGCAATTCGGCATAGCGCCACCTAGTGGCAACATAGAAAATGTGGTTTATCTTGAGAACCGTTCGTCCGATCGACTTCAAACTCGAGGAGTGCGCTTAGGGGGACTCAAGGAGGTGCAGGGAGCTGAATTATGTGCAATTTGGCATAGCGCCACCTACTGGCAAGACAAAAAGCGCTTTATCTCCATAGCCATTCATCTGATCGACTTAAAACTTAAAACTCAGGGAGTGCACTTAGGGGGACTCAACGGAGTGCAGGGAGCTGAATTCTGTGTAATTTGGCATAGCGCCATCTACTGACAACCCAAAAAGCGGTTTATCTCCATAGCCATTCATCTGATCGACTTCAAACTTGATAAGTGTGCTGCTGGGAACCTGACATAGAGCAGTGCCGAATTTTGTGCAATTCGGCACAGCGCCACCTACTGGCAACACAAAAGGTGGTTTATCTTAAGAACCGTTCATCCGATTGACTTCAAACTTGGGGAGTATGCTCCTGGGAACTCGAAGTAGTGTGGCGCTGAATTTATTGCAATTTGACATAGTGCCACCTGCTGGCAACACAAAAAGCAGTTTATCTCGAGAAACATTTGTCCGATTGTGACTTCAAACTTGGGGAGTGCGCTGCCCGGACCCCGATGGAGTGCGGTGCTGGACTTATTCCAGGACTGTCTGTATGTCTGTCCTTCGCGTATCTCGAGAACCGTTTGTCGGATCGACTTCAAACTTGGCTTAGCCTTAGGGGGACCTGACAGAGTGCAGTGTGTGTGCGGGGGGAAGCGCCCACGGGGTGGTGCATGGGGGAACGGGCACTGCACTAGTCCCTATAAATAGGGCATCTAGTAACTACCAATTGGTAGTCATTGGGCCAGATATTGGCCCAATGATATTGATGGTGATAATGTCACAATGCCCTAAAATGACCTGCAGAGGCCTAAAAACATGAAATGGGCTGTTATATCGCCACGGTTTGGTAGATTGGTGTACTTTTTTGTTTCTGAGTAGTGGGTGACACGTGCAAAGTTTGGCTGCTGTGGGCCTTATGGTTTCTGATGTGCAACTGTTTTACGGAATAATAAGAAACAAAGCAATGACAATAGGGTTCCAGGCCCTTCAGGGCTTGAACCCCTAAATATAGCCGCAAGCAGCGATTGACGGGGTCCAACCATCCGGTGACCTGGGGGATATATGTGACATATAAACGCCACATAGCGCACATTTAGTCAGAGTTTATATGTGTACAATTGAACCAAGTTTGGCTGAGATCCGGTGACCTGGGGGTTAAAAGTGGGATATAGAGACCAAATAGTGCACATTTAGTCAGAGTTGATATGTGCAAAGGGGCACCAAGTTTGGCATTGATCAGACAAACGATTGTCGAGATAAACAGCATTTTTGTGTTTCCCAGTAGGTGGCGCTATGCCAAATTGCATCCTACATTACATTTTCTGCCTGTATGGCATTGGCAATTAGGCGGTCAAGGAACTACTGGTAGCACTTTACATTACAGCTTAGTAACAACATGACAATAGGGCTAATAGTGTGATAATAAAGATGTAATAATTATGATATACCATTTATATAGAAATGTAACAGCTGTGTTTCCTCCTAAAAAAAAGGAACACCTTACCCTATGAGATCAGACATAGATAAATAGGACCTAGATCAGTAAGATCGCACTAAAACATGCCATATTGTTTTATTTATTATGTAACATTTTCTTCTTTGGGAAGGAGCGCTTTGGACTGTTGTTTGTTTGAGGTGCTCTTTGGATAGAGGGATAGACCAGACCACATCCGGGTAATTTCCAAAACATGAAGGCCACGCCTTTTTTTAGAGGACAACACAAGCCACTCGCGTTGACTTCAATGTAAAATAGCAGTACCAAAGAAATCGATAGAAAAATAACAGAATTCATTTAGTTTATAAATGACCCAAAGACACCATGACATGACAATATATTTCAACTGCCAGGTCACATGCATCGTCCACATTGACGGTGTCACCCCTACTCTATCGCAGACCCATTTTTTTTATTGTTAGTGAAACTATAACAACACAGCAACTCTTTGGCATATCTCTATCAAATTAAACCATTTTAAATAGTTTGTTTGAAGTGGTTTCGGCTTCTTGTACCGTGTTTTACTATGGGTTTCCCATAAAAAGGGGCACGGCCTTGGCGCTGGACGCTTGAAGACGCGCGCAGTTCTGGTCTATTTGCCTATGGGGGTGCCGTGCTCTGTAATGGCCCCGGCTGGAGCTGGTTAATATGAAGATAATTTATTTTAGCTTAGTGGGTGAAATGGGGAGAGTGAGGTATATAGTTATAATTCTTTCTTATCTCTTCAGGATAATCTTTTAACAGACTTTTCCTTTTTAGTGGTAAAGGGAAGATTACAGAAGTAAGAGTAGGCCTACTTAGAATTTTGCCTTTTTTTCTTAAACTTGAGTGTCAATACAGTGAAAGAAGCTGTGGAACAAAATCATTAGGCCACATCCCTTTAAGCATTCACCATTACTTGTGGAATTACCTTAATAACCAAGTATTGTCTTTTTGTGCAATTCACATTGTATTTATCAATAAACGTATTACCACTTGAATCCATCAAATGCAAAAACGACCAAATACCTCTCTCCACAGTCACAGTAACAAAGATTTTCTTTTAAACAAAATGTAATGGGTATTCCAGATCAGTGAGTTGTGTTGAGTGAAAGTATGTTTCTAGATCAGTTTCCAATACAATACAATACAATACAATAGGACCTGCTGATGAAACTTGGACAACTTAATTTAGTTATACAGAACGTGCAAGCGATTTTTAGAGTCTCTGCAGGTGTGCATTCATTTTCACTCAGTTTTTTTCTTTCCCAAAAACAGTTTTATTTCAAGCTCAAGTCATACAAGTACAAAAACCTAAACATTAAGAAATTAGCTATTTGGGTCAAAAGAACATACATAAAACATATAACATAATATAAACATATAAACATAATAACACCCGCATAGCATTGGGACCCCAAAAATGTGGTGCAACCAGATTCAAGACCTGGGAAATAACGATGCAGTGCTATGCTTTGGAATATAGTGTGAAAATGTATATTAAACTTGTCTATAATTAGAACCTAAAATGCCATGCCATTGACCGTTTGTGACCAGGTTTAGGATGAGTGATTGACAAAAACAACAGGTAAAGATACTCTAGAGATCTCAAAAGAAAACAGATAAAAAGCTATAAAAAATACGCTATGTACAGTATGTTGTGTGGCTTTTTTCTTTACATTTCTCCCCCATAACAGTTTAGTCTTAGCTGGACACAAACATTTACAAGCATTAAAGGCAGACTGTTTTCATATGGCAATAGAATCCCAATCATGTTTAATTCAGTGTGCTCTGTAAGGTAATTCTATATGTGACAAATTCACAATGTGAAGCCTTTCTCAGTAGGCTGTAAGGGCAACATGACTTGTCCTTCTCACAAACGGTAATGTGTGTGACAATAAAGTCCTTTGTCAGCATTTGCAGTCACCACCTTTACCTCAGCTGACACACATTTTACACTAATTCTTAAGAATACAATACATTAGAGAAAGGGGTTCACACTCTGAGCGACATATATGGAGAGGAGGGTTTGCGCACCTTCCAAGATTTATGTTCAGAATTTAATTTCTCTGTCGTCTCTAGGGGCTAGCGGTATTCCATGGCAGAGTCCACTTACTTCACACCCACTGTATACTATACTGCATGGTACTACAGGTACAAGTCTCCAAATTGTATGGGTTTATCTTAGAGCATGCTTATATAGAGCCTTGGCTTTGGATGTGGTATGCAGAGCCGAAATCCCGTTACTGGACCCAGATTTTAACTGGGAGAGTGTATGGTCCAATATACTCCTAGCTTCCAGAAACCAAGATCATCAACAAATACACTTTAATTTTGCTCAGACTTTGACACCCAGAAAGCTTTGTTTAATGAAAGTAATCCCAGACTATTTGCACTCTGTGTACTAGGAAAGCGGATGGTACTTTCCTACATATCTTCTGGGAATGTCCTCCAGTAGCTAAATTCTGGGAGCTGGTTGGTTGGGGGTTGGTTTGTTTTGGTTTTGGGTTTAATCTCAGTTTGATATGTGGTTTGTTTCATATGTTTGTCCTTTTTGTTGTGGTTATTTTTCCTTTTTGTGACCTCCAATTTTTCTTTGACGTAGTGAATGTATACATTGCTTTTATATATACGGTATACTTTTACTTTGCAGTACTTTCTATCCGTCTTGTTTTATTGTTCTCACTGCTGCTGCGACTGACAGAGTTCTGGTTTTTGGCATTGTACTGTATCTGAACGGATTAAACCAAATTGCCCCTCGGGGACATAATAAAGTTGAAGAAGTCTATTCATACTGTTTTTTTTTTTAATTATATTGTTACATGTTCTAAGACAAGAGCGAATAAAATAAAAATATTTGGTCACAAAAAAAGGATACAAAACATTCATTATTTGAGTATACTGCTTGCTTAAAGTTGCCAGGAAATACAACATACAGACTTAGAAATACATCTTATAACACAAGATATTGCTACTGCAAGTCAGTGGTAAAAAAAGAAAAAGTGAAAGAGTTCTCAAAAAGTGGTAACAATAAAAGGTTAAATGATCACTTGGCTGATTTTCAACCAGCTTTGTATCGTTACAATTTTGGTAGGATAATGAAATAAACCATGTTTACCTTCCCTCCGTGTTTCCTGGACCAAGAACTCCTTTAATTTGTCGGCAGAAACTCCGCCGGGTGACGTGAAACACCTTTGATTACGGTACGCGAAATGCTGCATCACTTCTGCTGGCAAATTAAAGGGGCGTTCTCTGTCCAGGCAACATGGAGGGAAGATAAAGATTGTTCATTTCCATATACTACAGACATTGTGATGATACAAAGCTGGTTAAAAATCGGCAAAGTGATCCAAGATGAAAACACATCCTCTTCACATTTTCCACATTTGTTTCATTTCCACATGTTCACACAATCTGCAACGTCCAGCTTCTTGCCACTGCTGCACATTTTTGCCAAATTCTGTGGGACGCAAAACGCAGAATTAGTATCACAGAAATTGACGGTCAGAGAAAATGAATGTATTCTTTCAGATTCGCAATCAACTTGCCGTTCTATCAAGTTAAGCTTACATTAGCTGCTCTGACAATGCTGTTGGGTGACTGGAGGGCTGCAAGGTCCGTTAGCACTTTCCTGAGATCACTGTTGTAGGGATTTTCTGAAGCAAGGAGGTGAATCAAGCTCAGTCTCACATGATAATCAGCAAAGTTGGCTTCTAAGTAGTAGCACACAGACACAGTATTGTTGAGTGTGTGTGTGTGTGTGTGTGTGTGTGTGTGTGTGTGTGTGTGTGTGTGTGTGTGAGTGTGTGTGTGTGTGTGTGAGTGTGTGTGTGTGTGTGTGTGTGTGTGTGTGTGTGTGTGTGTGTGTGTGTGTGTGTGTGTGTGAGTGTGTGTGTGTGTGCACACCTGGCTCAGGTGGTGGCTGTGGCTGTGGCTGAAGCTGCAGGTATGGATGTTTCAGAAGTTCAGCGATGGAGATTCGCTCCCTGGGGTCTCGCACCAGGCATCTCTGGCAGAATCAGACGACAGAAGAGACGTGAAGTTATCCATGTTTTTCATGTCACATCAATCACATTTCAACCATTGTTCCAATCCACTGACTTGATAGAAGACTGACTTTTTGGCAAATTATTATAAGCTTCTCCATCTCCTTACTGTGCAACAAAAGTGGTAGACCATTTCAGTTTGTACAATATTTAATTCACTATGGTGAGTGCTGATGAATCAGCAGTGTATATTTGGGAGGTGCATGTCTAACTTGAATGTTGAAAGTATAAGCTAGTTTGGATAATTTAAAAAGCACGTAATACTTGTTATACTGAGGTGAAACTCTACCAATCTTCTCATTGCACAACAATTAGTCAGCCAACAAGTGCAAATATTTAAGCCCACGGTGCCACTCATCACTGATGACATCACAATTGCTCAGTGATGACAATTTAATCTCGGGATTCTGACTTTATAGGCCTTTTTCGCAGCCACCATTTTGTGTCTAAAAGGCAAGCTCATTAAAAAACACGATTTCAGGCTAAGAAGCAATTGGGAAACGCGTTTGCTTCTTAAGGGGGCCTTAAGAAGGGTTAAAGAAGCTTCTTAGCGCTAAGAAGCTTTTGGGAAACCGAGCCAATATCACATATTTGCGCTTGCGTACCTGTTTGTGCGTGACTTAAGGCAGGGAAGATAGCAGTCCGCCTTGCGCATTTGTCCAGGTGTTATGCCAAGTTTTGCACCCCCGCCCGACAGCAGCTAAACGCATCCCCACCTCACGGGAGCATATTGTACTGATTTATACAGAAATGTAACTGTTTAAAAGCGATATAATTGTCAGTGTAGACGTGACCTCCCTCCTTTTCTAAGTTAAAACAGCCCCGAAATATGGTGGGGATGCAATTTTCGGCGGGGATGCGGAAACATTCAGGGCACGTGCCGCAGGCGCAAATTAGAGCCGTGCCAAATCATCTGCGCCCCCAAAATGCCTGCGCAAACGGGATTTGGGCGGTCTTAAGTACCAGAATTATTCACAGGCATGGCCAGGCAATGCCTCGGCGTTACATCAATAAAAACTAATCGGATTCCCGTCTCGCAATGGCTGTTTGCGCGAGGCATACAATATGCTGTAATTCTCTCCATGCGTAATAGAGTGGACTCACTCGTGCCGAGGACAGAGATGGAGAGAGCTTATTGACAGATCGTCTGTGGTGCCAACGACCCTCCGGGTTATGGGATAGGATAGGTGAAGGTGAATAGCCTATGTCCATTGTCCAACCAGTTTTCTCAATTCATTTCCCTCTTTGCGATGTGATAAGTTTCTCAGTGAGGTATTAATAGTTGATTGCCTCACTGAATTATCTGCTAATATCAAATTTTAGCAGCACTATTTGATGTCCTGGCGTGGCAAGGCTGTGTGTAATGACATATCCAAAAGGAATTTTACTCTGCAGTGCGCTGCGCAACACGGAAATTATGATGCGCTCAAGCGCAGCCGGGTATTTAGCACATAAGAGGTGCTTTTAAAAGCTCTTAGCGCGAAGTAATTGCACGCTGCTGACGATAGGATAATGCCATGGCATCTACCACCACAGTTTTGTGGGGGTAGATGCCTGGTTTGGCATGTGGCACGCCTATGTCCAGTACAATTATAACAGGCATGCGCTTGTGCACGCCCCCAATGCGCGCAGCTTTAAATGAGCGCAAACGCAGAAATTACCGCTTTTGCGAAGATAGGGCCCTTGGACATTAAAATCAGAATGCTGACTTTTTTTCTCTGAATTCTGACTGATAGCTTTATTTGTCCCTCAGGAAATTTGTTTTCACAACATACACCCTCCCACCAGTATCCCAATACATATAACACAACATAACATACACCCTCCCACCAGTATCCCAATACATATAACACAACATAACATACACCCTCCCACCAGTATCCCAATACATATAACACAACATAACATACACCCTCCCACCAGTATCCCAATACATATAACACAACATAACATACACCCTCCCACCAGTATCCCAATACATATAACACAACATAACATACACCCTCCCACCAGTATCCCAATACATATAACACAACATAACATACACCCTCCCACCAGTATCCCAATACATATAACACAACATAACATACACCCTCCCACCAGTATCCCAATACATATAACACAACATAACATACACCCTCCCACCAGTATCCCAATACATATAACACAACATAACATACACCCTCCCACCAGTATCCCAATACATATAACACAACATAACATACACCCTCCCACCAGTATCCCAATACATATAACACAACATAACATACACCCTCCCACCAGTATCCCAATACATATAACACAACATAACATACACCCTCCCACCAGTATCCCAATACATATAACAAAACATAACATACACCCTCCCACCAGTATCCCAATACATATAACAAAACATAAGGTCTGGATCTATGCAAGGTCAGCAGGCCAGTTTGTTCAGGGCAGCTATTGCCGAGGGGACAAAACCTTTACCAAAACATGCTTTTCCCCATTTCAATGACCTGTATCTGCGGCCTGAGGGCAGTAGTGTAAAGTGTGGATTGAGTGGGTGACCAGTGTTGTTCACTATTGCAATGCAAGTGTGAGGCATTTAATGGCTTTGTCATTCATGTCCGACAGATTGGGTGTGGGGAGGTAGATGATTTTGGAGGCAACATAATTGATCTTGATGAGTTTGGTTTTGTTGGATATGGTCAGCATGTTGTAGAAGCAGGGGGAACAGTACAGAACTGGGTGAAATTATACTTTTGTACAGCAGGAACAGGAGTTGGCGGTAGGCTTGGGCAGTATTAAGGTATTACGGTATACCGGGGTCGGCGGGGTATTTAGAAATACCGACGGTATGATTTCCAATACCGTCAAAACAGTTTTCTATCTTTTTTGTTCAGCCAAAATAGGCGCAAGTGTCCTTGCCTGTGTTGGGCTTAGCCTAAATTATTTGTGTTGATTTATTTTTATTCGCCATTTGTAGGCTACTTTTTTTAACCTTATTAATAGGCAAGCACACATGTGTTACAAGCAACACAATTGTTTAACCCATCGATACCTGATGCAGCATTTGCGTGTATATCCCTCATTTGTGTGTGTATCCCTTTAAGACCGCGAACTTAAAGGGATACACACACAAATGCTGCATCAGGTATCAATGGGTTAAGACCACTTTAAACTAAACTGAACATGTTACAGGCTTGCCCATAACAGTATCCATTCTGTTTGTTTGTCATTCTCCATTGAGGACAACATTTTGTTCATGTAAATAAAGTTTTCTGAAATAGAGTAGAAGCATCTTTTTTCTTATTGATGTACATGAATGTATACATGAATTTTTATTTTAACAGCCAAGAGAACAAGAGCCAACAGAGCCCCCCGACTGTTGAAACGAATCCCGTCATATACCGTATACCGGGGTTTAATGTCAGGCAGGTATGAAGGTATGAAAAAATAGATATCGCCAAGCCTAGTTGGCGGGTAACAGAAAGTGTTCGGAGTTTACGGATGACATGGAGTCAATGCTGGGATCGTTTGTAGATATCAGTGATGTGTTGGTCAACGCTGAGTTTATTGTCCAAAGGGAGTCCAAGATATTTGAAGTTGTTGACCTGTTCTACTGTCTTGCCATGAATGGAGGTGGGGTTCAAGCCAGTGAGGGGTGTGTTTGTTGTATGATCTTTAATCTCAGAAGTCAGACTTTTCTCAAAATTCACTTTAAACTCAGAATTGACTTTTCCCCTCAGAATTCTGACATTAAACTCACAACTCAAATATATATATTTATATACGTCATAGTTTTGAATTGTGTGTGGTGCTTAAAATAATAATAATAAAATAAAATCAAAACGTTTTTTGTTTTGTTTTTCAGGTGACCCCAAGGTTGGGAACTACTGCCCTAGCCACTCCACCTACCCACCCCTCGAATCCCGACTCTCTACCACCTTCCTATCCCTATGGCCTCCCCCCCATATCCCCCGAGCCACTAATCCTAGCCACGCCTCGAATCCTGACTCTCTAGTCTAGCACCTTCCTATCCCTAGCTATGGCCATTTTCCCACTAAAGTCCACGAGTGACTGACTGAGTGAGTGACCGTCATGACTTTTTCATCTTATGACCCCAGCGAGGCCGCTGGTCCAGCGCTGTGGGGAAAAGTTAAGTTATTCCCTATGTGACGGAGCCATTGTGTTTACATCAATGCAGCAATCCCAGATTTCAGCTGAGCTCTCTCACCTTCAACACATTCAGCAGATCCCTCTCTGCAAGGTCAGGAAATTCGATCTTATGGGAAGGATCGGTGATGGCCTGCAGCTTGGCAAACTGATTGGTGATAGTTTGGAATGGAGTCTTCCCATAGGTCATGTAGTACAGGATGCAACCAAGGGACCACACATCACCTTTGGGACTGATCTTAGGAACAAAATTAGAAAGATATTTCACCATTCTTCTCCAATCATCATAAATGACTGCACTGTTCACAGAATTTGCAGAGTAAGAATACCTTGGAGAAAGTGCCCTTGATGGCTTCGGGGGGCATGTAGTTCAGGGTTCCCACCTGTGTTTAGCAAACAATGCATTGATTATACGCAGGCCCCCTTTTCACCTTGCATTAACATGCATCATATCCGCAATGTATGTATATGTAATTAATTGAATTGCATTAAACCTAGCATTCAAATGCATCTCTGGTATACACATTGGAATCAGATTTCTATTTCCAAAGAATATCACGCACATCACTATTGGAGCTGCCTGTTGCTTTTGCATGTTTCCTGGTTGGATTGACACATAAATACTTATTTCTGTTAGGGTTAGGGTCCGTTCCGTAGCCCTTATGTGGATTGGAGACACATTACATTTACACTTGTGTTTTTGCTCGAACCGATTACAGTCCGATCACCCAGGACACATATTAATGACAGGCACGGGTTTGTAATGATCATCGAAATGTATGGAGACTTGTCATTAAGATAAATCTTACGTGTGAATCCTTCATAATGCTCGTTACATCTGGTTGGAGGCGGTTAGCTATGCCAAAGTCGATCAACTTGAGCGAAGCATTCACAATGACAAAATTGGCTGGCTTCAAGTCACTATGGACAATACCTGTAAAGAAGACACGACAGACACATATTCACATAATGAAATGTGCTTATGCAATGGTTCTAAAGTGAGGTTATATTAGTGTGTCAATGAGTGAATGATGAGTGAGGGCCAAAGGGAGAGAACCATGTCTGTGGATGGTGTGGACAGCCTCCAGCATGTTTTCCCAGTAGAATTTCCTCTCCAGCGGGTTCACAGTCTTACGCTTTCGCAAAAAAGTGTTCAGGTCCAGGTTCCCACACTCCATCAGCATGTAGATGTAGCTGTTGGTTATTTCACTGCAATCACACACACAACAAATCATTATCAGAACATGTGCATTATTATTATTATTATTATTATTATTATTACATACTGAATATATTTCACGTTTTCATATCATACATATTTTTCGCATTCATTCCATGAAGAGAAAAAGGAGCTTCTTGGATAATTTGAGCAAGTTTGAATCACGAAGTAAAGTACATGTGTACTGGAACAGTTTAGCAAACAATGTACATCTTCATGTATAAACCGGGGCACAGGCTGTGATATACGTGTAGGTGTTGGTTATTTCACTGCAATCACACAGACAACAAATCATTATCAGAACATGGGCATTATTATTGCATAGGGCTGTGCCGATTCACTTATCTCCCGATTCGATACTATCACGATACTTTGGTGCCGATTCGATATATATTGCGATTCACGATTATTGCGATTCTACGATTATTGCGATTCGATATTACGATTTATTGCGATTTTTGTTTATTTTTTTCTTTTATTTTTTCAGTTTGTTTGCTTTTTTACACTAGATTAGAACATGGGAAAAGTTGAATCATACACTAGAGACTGTATATTATATATCATGAGTAGGGCTGGGCGATATAGTTAAAAACAGGGGCGGACTGGGATCATAATTCAGGCCGGGCATTAGATACCAAGCAGGCCAGGCCGATATGGGCCAACGCGCGTGAAATTTGGGCCGTTTGAAGCCAGATTTGGGCCGTTTGAAGTCCAATTTTACAATGAGATGCACCCACTTTAACCCTGAAGTGTAATTATTACTTCAGACTAACTAATAAAGTAATAAAACCACTAGTAAACCAGTAGGCGGCGCCTAGCCTGCTGTTCAGTGAGTGGCCTGACTGCAAGCACCAAAAAAAAAAAAAAAAAAAAAAAAAAAAAATTTTAATTTGCGATTATCGATTCTGGAATAAAAGATCGATCCAAAAAATCGTGACATTAAAAATCGCGATACTTAGGTGAATCGATTTTTTCTCCCACCCCTATTATTGCATACTGAATATATTTCATGTTTTCCTATCATACATATTTTTTGCATTCATTCCATTCCATTCATCTTGATCTCAATATGTTGTGCGGTTATTATGCAAATTCTCATACATGTGAGAGACCATGTACTCACTAGTCAAACAGCTTGATAATCTGGTCGCTGTACTCCTGCAAGTGATTCAGATGCTCAATCTCATTTTTGTAGCTTTGCACCGTCTGAGGGTCAGCATCCTCAAGGTTGACATACTTCACAGCAAACAACTGCTTGTTGTCATCCAGGACCTGGTACACCTAAAGGAACAAAGAAAACAACAGTCAAACAGACAAGAAAGGGTATGTTACAGTACAAACAACACCCACACCAATTATTAAACACAAGGCAGCACTTTTTGCTTCATAACTTAATTTACCTTGCTAGATCCACCCCGTCCAATCATCTTGAGAACGTAGAACGTCTTGCCGTTAATGGTGATGATTTCGTCTGACAAAGCAGTGACGGAAGCCTAAAATAGGATTCAAACAAACATATCCTATCATGGCAGTTTTAAACCATTCATTATGCAACTTAAGCAGTGAACGGTAAGATAAAAGTATTAATGATAAAGAGGCAATGCTCATCTAAAGAGAGCTGGACAGGAATACCACATAATCCTAACATCACCAAGGTTCAGATTCACATTCAGTCAGCCAGAGAATGTATCAGGCAAGTCAAATAGCTAAAGAAAATGCATCTGCATGTTTATATTTCTGAAAGAAAAGAAGAAGAAAAAAGTCTAAATAATAATAATGGATTTCATTTGTATAGCACACTTTAAAATACAACAAAATCTCAAGGTGCTTCACAGAGTAAAACTAAAAACAAACATAGCAATAATAGCAACATAGTAAAAGCACATAAAACAGAGCAGCTAAAAACAGATCAGATCAAGGTAAAAGGTAAAAGTTCCAGAATTGTGCGCCAGTGTTTAAAATCGAACTGAAACCGTTCGGAGCCCAAGTGGCACGTGGGTCGGAGTCCGTTTCAGACTGAAAACATAACTTGTCTGAGATGACAGGTTGAGAGGTGGGTCATAGTAGCATGTTGATGATTTGATTTGACAATTCTGGGGACTGGCTTTGGCATTGGCCAATCCTGAGGTGTTCCACCCCCAAATCGAGTGGGATTCAGCATGTTGTCGTGCTACGCGAGTGGGATCCGCCGAGTACCAGGCAGCCAGCTACTTCTGTGTGGAACGAGCGGACAATCCGATGCATGGGTGCTGCCCGCCCGCCTGGAATCTCCGAGGGGCGACCCCTGACAACCAGGCTCTCAGGCCCGCGCCATTATCGCTATTGCGGTAAATACCTGGAATATTCCTGGAATGCGAGTTTTAACGAGCCAGTTACATTTCCTTGCATTCTCAGACATTGCCGTTTGATTTATTTAGTATGTTTCATACAATTGTTATATAATTGAAATATTTGAACTAAAAGAAAAGAAAAGTAATTTTTGGGTTCAGTTCGACTTGAAATGTTTACTAGTCAGCTCAAAGAAGCTACAGACACAGTTGTCAAAACTCACAACAATGCTGCAATGTTTTGCACCAGTTTACAAGCCGTTAACTTATTTTTGGTTTGACATGACAAGCCTGGCTAATTTGCTCATTATGAAGCCTCTACAGAGCATAATGTAACATGACACGCTACAATGCTCTACATGTCCACATTTATCATAGTTTTCGCCTCTGCTAACACTTAACTGACCGATAAGAAGCTGGCTGGGCTTATGGTATTTATTATAGTAGTTCTTGTGATGAAAACATCGGTATCTGATGGGGAAGAAGTTACTTCTCTATATGGAGGTTGAAATAGTCATAATCAATGAGAATGGGCCTTTTTCGCAGCATCCATTTTGTGTCTAAAAGGCAGGGTAAACACATGTGCAACAAAACATTAATGAGGGCCCCAGCACTAGAACACCTAGATGGATTGGAAGTTGGAAACCCTCATTAATGTTTTGGTTGCTCCTGTGTTTATCCTGCCTTTTAGACACATAATGCCTGCTGTGAAAATGGTCAAATACAGTTGCACAATGAAAAATAAGTCACTTAGTCTTTTTGATGTTTGGATTCATCCACTATAGAATAACATAAGGTGGGTGGTGACATGAGAATATTTTTCACAGTGGCTGAAAAAGTGAATATCCGCACACACTGGAGCAGCTCCAAATATTGAATGATGACCACAACAACGTTTCAACCCACGCACGGCGCGCAGTGGGTCTTCAGCTGACTAATGCCTTAAAAGGAGCCTACCTGCAATCGGTGAAGTTATATAGACCTAACATATAGCCTAGACATCAATAAAACACATAGTAGAAAAATACATAGGGTACAAAAAAATAGACTAAGAATTGTATAGAAATAACAATAATAGAATAGGACAAATTACAAAAGAGGTTTAATGTCAAATTCCTCATTCAAACCATTAGGAGACATGGGGCCCTATCTTGGTACAGGCGATATCCCCTATTTACGCTTGCGCACCTGTTTGTGCGTTCCTTAAGGCAGGGAAGATTTCAGTCCACTGTCCAGGTGTTATGCCGAGTTTTGAACCCGCGCCCAGCAGCAGCAAAACCCATCACCACCTCACGGGAGCATATATTGTAATGATTTATACAGAAACATAACGGTTTAAAAATGATATAATTGTTTGGGTAGACATGACCTCCCTGTTTTTAAGTTAAAACAGACAAAAAATGCAATTACTCGCAGGGGAGCATAACTGGTCACAACAACAGGCGCAAACACAGATTAGAGGCGTGCCAAATCATTTATGCACGGAGCAAACGGGATTTGGGCGGTGTTAATCACGAGAATTATTCACAGGTGTGGCCTGGCAATGCCTGGGCGTTACATCAATCAGATTCCCATCTCACAGTCCCTGTACAGTTTGCGTGAGACATGCTGTAATTCTCCCCATGCGTAATTTGGATAGGTGTAGGCATATTGACTGTATATAATATATACATAATATATTGACTGTATATAATATATACAGTCAATATATACTATATACTATAATATAATATATACTATATATTATCCCTATCTCATAACGACACCATCACATCATATACCTGTTAAAAACATCTGAGTTTTGATGCAATTCGGGTTATTTTGTTGACTGGGGTGGGACAATAGAAACGTGTTTGCAGCGGGTAAACGGCAGAGACAAAAGAAAAGATTGGAGGATTTACAGTGGACTCAATTAAAACTTGACTCGTGCTGAGGACAGAGAGATGGACAGAGCTTGTGACAGATTGGCTGTGATGCCAACGACCCTCCGGGTTATAGCAGGTGAAGGTGAATAGCCTATTGCAAGTAGGCTACAATGTACAAGCTTTCTCAATTAATTTACCATAATCCCTCGTTGTGATGTGATAAAAGTTTCTCAGTGAATTATAGTTGATTGCCTCACCGAATAATCTGCCGGTTACCCAATTTTAGCAGCAGAATTTAATGTCCTGGGATGGCACATCCCTGCGTAATGATGTTTCTGCACTGCACAGAGATTATGGTGCGCTCAAGCGCAGCGAGTGTTTTAGCGGATAAGAGGTCCTTTTCAAAGCTCTTAGCGCAAAGTAATTGTGCGCTTCTGACGATAGGATAATGCCATCTATCACCACATTTTAGCGCTGAAACGCCTGATTTGGCATGTGGCACACCTATGCCCAGTACAATGATAACAGGCATGCGCTTGTGCCCGTCCCCAATTTGCATTGCGCACGGCGTTAAACGAGCACAAACGCTAAATTACAGCTTTGCGAAGATAGGGCCCATGGTATTGAGGAAATAGATCCAGTAGTCCCGCTGCAGGAGCCTCCTTTCGTGGTCGGGGTTCGCTCATCCTGGTACGTAATGGGCGAGAGGTCTTACCCACATAAGCAAGGGCAGCAGATGAGAAATGTGACGTGCGTGGTGCTACAAGTGATATAGCACCACCTAGATACACTATGGCCACTGTGCGGGTGATATAGCACCACCTAGATACACTATGGCCACTGTGCGGGTGATATAGCACCACCTAGATACACTATGGCCACTGTGCGGGTGATATAGCACCACCTAGATACACTATGGCCACTGTGCGGGTGATATAGCACCACCTAGATACACTATGTCCACTGTGCGGGTGACTGAAAGATGTACATTTGTGCGTGTAATTGCATTGAACACAGCCACCACATTTATAATTACTATCTGGCACAGCAAGGATAGGTGCACAATGGGCATATCGGACTTGACCAGGCAGTCCCTTAGATTAGTAGGTCATTTAAAAACAAGTTTAGGAGTTTCAGTATAGACTCTTTAATTTAGGATCTGATTCAACAATATGCCAGTGTTTTTTAATGACTTCTCTAAATTGCACACCAAGCAGGGAATACTTGGTGCAACATATAGGAGTTTTCTGAAACGTTTTTGTTACTTTTAGGCTGAGGCATTGAAGCTGGGTCACCTGGTAAAAACGTTCCCTGGCCGCATTAATAACCCACTCTGCTTTATATACTCTACGGAGGAATCTATTTGAGAGGTCGGCGGCTTGTGTGGAGTAAGACAGACATGGTGGAACTGACTGATGGGCAGACTTTTTATAAGTACCCGTGGGTGAAAACTATCTCCTCTTAATATAGTGTTACGGTCCATGGGTTTATATTTTGCTGTATTGTGTCTTCTGAGTCCACAAAATAAAAGCAATGTATTCAATAACTGCAAAGGCATGGGGCATCTGGTACCTGGCATGGGGCATCTGGACCTGTTTGCAAGTAGGACGCTTGGCTTATAGGTATGCAGGGTTGCTGCGTGGGTCCGGCTCCGCGTGCTGCAGAAGAAGCTGATTCAGGTTTTCTCTTTACAACTGGGGTGATATAACTGAGGGGAGAAAGAGAAAGATGTCCTATATAACATTAACTCCACTGACTCTTTCCCTAGCCTGCGTATACCCAGCCTCCACGTGACCTCTATGTACTATCAATCACAAAGAAACAAACTGACGTTACAGGCCTAGTCTGTGACGTCACGTTGAAGGCTGGGTTCGCCCAGGCTACTCTTTCCCAAGTAGATAACCAAACAACCCGCACAGAGTAAAGTTTCTGTTCAGACAACAGAACTATTTATTTCAAATAGGCATCGGCGGAAAAAAATAATTAAAGACAATGCCTTATCTAACTGTATGCAACAACTATTACAATCTTGATTTGAAAGCTTTTTCAGGAGCGGCAGACACAAGTCAAGATGTTACCTGTTAGCACAGGGGACTTTGTAGTTGTTGGGCGTCTGGCAGACCATAGGTGGGTTCAGGCTGGATGGGAGAGGGAGGGAGGGAGTGGGGAGGGAGTCCAGCAGATGGTGAACAGGTCGAGAGTCAGGAGTTGTAGTGGGTTTATCCTAGGAAGAAAAGTATTTAGTGAACACCATGGTATGTTTGGGAGACTAAATAATACATAGGATCTGTTTAATTGTAGAAACGGTAAAAAAAAAAAAAAAAAAAAAAAAAAAGTAGGATCAACAACAACAGACAGCAGGTGGGTTTACTTTGGAATGGAAATGGCAAATTTTGATAAAATTTCCTCAATGTTACTAAAAAGAAAAGAGGAAAACCTTTCTATAGATAAAGAAATTATCCAATCAATTCTGACTGAACCACATTTGTTGAATAAATTATGATGCATGCTTGGTTTGATCTCATTGCACAACTGTTCAGGAGTTCTCAAGTGTAACTCTAATGCCATGAAAGATTATACCTGCTGACTGTATCTCTGTATATCTGACTGTATAAGGTTGCCCGTCATGGTTGTTTGGCCATTACTCACATTATGTCACACATTAGCTGACACATAAGAACTCCAACAGCTTGCCAAATCGTACTAATTATAAGACCCAGCTGACGGAAATTCACCTAATTCACTTTTGCTTACCACATTTCAAAAGTTTGCTTGAAATTCATTTTAACAGTTTGATGGAAACACAGCTAGCAAGACAGATTTTTTTTTGGACCTAAAGCCCAAAATAATGTATCTCACCTCTGGAGAAAAATGCCGGCCAACAGGAGCTGGCATCTTCCACGCCGATAAAGGCTCCTTGCTGGCAGGTTTAGGCTGCTCCACAGACACCCGAGCAGGAATCTGCAACTCCTGTGTTCCCCCACAAGTTGCAACACTTTGTGGACCATGGTTCTGCAAATCTAGAAGTAGGAAAGATGGTCATAAAAATGGACAAACTACACCACTGTAGTTTGACCTAGAGAATGAATCAGACATACGGTCAATAGTTTGATACCATTAGGAAGTTGACTCGGTACTCTACCTGGGGAGCACTCCTCCTCCTCTGTGGGTACCAGGTGTTTTTCCCCAGCTTTGAGGTTACACAAGGCTACCTCTAGCATCTCGCCTGGCCTAGCGTTTAACGTCTGGGCTTTGCGTAGAATTGAAGTTGCTTTGTTCACATTACCTTAAGGGGAACCAGGAAGAAAAGTTAGCATATACAGTACACAACAATGTGGTGCCGTAGGTAGGATTTACACAACCATGCTTATATCAAATGTGCATTTCATGTCCTGCTCACAGCAAAAACAGTCTTTCTCTGATTATGTTGGTTAATTTGACAGGTGTGCACTATGTACATTATGGGTTGTTGTTCATTTTGAACTATTCCTTGTAGGGATGCACCGATATGAAAATTTTGGCCGATGCCGATAACCGATATTAACATTGCTGTTATGGCCGATAACCGATATCTACCGATGTCGATATGATCTGTATAAAACCAAATATTTATGATCATCACATTTTGTACATACTGAAAAACACATGTTAACACTGAATTTGAAAAAGTTATGCATTTCTTTATTTGCAAAGCCTTTGGAAAAGCCCATAAATCATAGATTTACTGCATTATTTCATACCAATGTGAAGAATTTAGCTGATAATGATAACCGATATTAACATTGCAACATCTGACCGATACCGATATGACCGATATGTTAACACATTCACTGCCAGCCGTTTTTCAATACTGTAGTTAGCTTCTGCCAGAGGGTTTTTTTGAGGATTCTGGCTCATTTTACAAGAGCCGAGGATTCTTTTCTGCTTTGACTTTGTGAACACAAAGTTCACAAAAGTACTAATAGAATGTGTGCTTTCTCTGTCTAAAAGAGTTAGTTTGTAGAGTTAGTAGTTATGTAGATATTAGCCGTTGAGTACAGCATGGTTTCAGAGATTTTCAGAGAGTTTTGAGATAAATTGATTTTTAGAACCACCTCACGTGCCTGTGATTATGGGTGCCCTTGGGCAAGTCTGTATACTGTATTGTGTTTGTGTGTGTTTGTGTGTGTGTGTGTGTGTGTGTGTGTGTGTGTCTCCAAACTCCTCCCTCCGTCTGTGCTGCTGCTGCTGGCTCCGCGGCCGCTCTCGGGCGAGTCTGGATTACTGTAAAACGGGCTCGTTCGTTTCTTGGGGTGTCGGCTGAGAGCTTTGATGAAGCTTTTGCGATTCTGGTCTTATTTATGCTCAAAGGTACTCGAGTGTGTGTGTGTGTGTGTGTGAAATCGAAAGCGTTTTCGCCCAGCTATTTCCTTGAGAATGGCTTTCTCCCGCGGCTGTTTTTGCTCGGCTTTCTCTCTGTCTGGAGAGCACTGTCGCCACTTAGCTGGTCGGTAAAATAGATTATACACATTCTCTTCCTCCAATATTGGTATAGGAGACGTAAAAGGGGTTGATCGATGTCCCACCGTCAAAAAAAAAAAAAAAAAATTTTAAGCCGAGATATCTCGTCTTTGGCACTCAACGGTTGGATTCTGTAAGCCGAGATATCTCGTCATTGGCACTCAACGTGTTAAAAAATGACCAACATCGGCCGATACCGATATGATTGCCGATATATCGTGCATCCCTAATTCCTTGGATAGCATTTTGTCAATGTCTAATCTAAACTAAAAAAAGTACAACATCCTGGCATTTAAAAAATACAGATGAGATTTTACACAAGGGCTGTCTAATATTTTTGACTTCAGTATACCGAAAAATACATAAACCACTAGGCAAGTGGAGGAGCATTTGGACACGTGCACATCTTTAAATTGTTGGCGGCCTTTTGTGAGAGCACCTGCTGTCACTATTGCTTGTAAATAAATGTACGGTATAATGCATTTAAGAAGATATTAAAGGAAGACACCAAACTACTAACTCAGGAGCTTGAACTCAAATACGAAATGTGCTGAGTGAGCCTATTCCACATCAGGTTTCTGTCAAATAACTACAATAAATAACAGTACTGTAATTGAGCAGTATACCTTGAGAGAGTTCGAACTGGGCGTGTGCCACATGGACAAAGGCAAAGCCTTTGCAGTTGGATCTTGCAACTATGAAGTGGTCCCGTGCCTCTTCTGGGTCTTCAATCCTACAGAAGAATGGAAAAAGCAGGTACTTTTAGATGACTACTGAAAAATCATTGATATTAAAAGCAAACATGTTCTGGCTGCAACATGCCTTGGTCAGGGTTAAATGATAGCATGGATTTTCTTTGAACCTACAGAACAAGATTCAATAAATCCAGTCACACAGACTTGTACACGAGGGATCAGGATGTTGGTAAACAAACTGCTTCAACAGACTTACGGGTGCAATAGAGCACCGCAGGAATTAGTCCGGAAGTAGCATGTTGGAGCTTATGGTTGTTTTTTTTTAGAATGGGGATTTCACGTACTGTAAATGCATTTCAATCATGAGGGACCAGTGGGAATCGTAAAATTTTACAAGGAAGCTGTATTCACAAATGGCATGGCAACTAATTTTACGGCATGAAATTGTATGGCAACTAATTCTAAGGCATCTATGGCAAGGCAGCATGGCAACTAATTCTTTGGCGTAATGACTCTGTGGTAAGATGCCCTCCTCGAACAGATGCCCGCCTCTCACCACAAGAAGAGAGGCATCTTACCACAGAGTCATTACGCCAAAGAATTAGTTGCCATGCTGCCTTGCTATAGATGCCTTGCCATAGATGCCATACCAGTTCATGCCATAAAATTAGTTGCCGTGCCATTTGTGAATAAAGCTTGCTCGTTAAATTTTACCCACTGGTCGCTCATGATTGAAATGTTGGTCTCGACCTAGTTTCAAGATGAGGACCAGTCATGTTACCTCACATCACAATAGGCATCAGCTCTCAGCTTAAGTCAAGCGTAATCCTACTGTCAAGACATTGGTGGTGGCCTGGGGAGGTGGGTGGGGCGAAACACAGCTTCAGAGGATGGGATACGATCCGCCCAGGTACAACGACCATAGAGGTGAAAGATCAGGGAAAGAGGACGATGACGCGCTGAGCATGGCTATATGTACTGCCACCTCATAGCCTCGGCAGTGACGTCATTACCAACCTCATATTGACAGGGACTGATTGGCCATTGAGGATGGGGTGATGAGTCAGGAGACACACGTCATAACGGACGTCACACTAGGATTACGCTTGACTTAAGTTGAGAGCTGATGCCTATTGTGATGTGAGGTAACATGACTGGTCCTCATCTTGAAACTAGGTCGAGACCAACATAAAATAAGGTATATGGTTAAAAGTTTATGGGAGTGGTAATTTGTGTTCGGCAGGATATTCTTCACAAAGGTGAATCACTTTTATGTCTTTTGAAATGTAAATGTATTTAACGCGATTTTCAGAAAACGCTTCAAAAGGCATAAAAGTGCTTCACATTCATTAAGATTATCCTGCTGAACACTTTTGTTAACCATAGACCTTATTTTATACATTTACGTGAAATCCCCATTCTAAAACCCCATTCACTTTTCGCTTTAAGCTCCGACATGTCCGGGACTTCTGCCTTCCGACTACAAAAATACGTCAACCCTGCGGGCTTTTTTCAGCCTTTATAATGGGACCCTATGGAGCAAGCCTCGAGTGTGTCTCCCTCTAGCAGGCTGTACTTTTTACTAAATTCACACATTTTAAAACTGCAACAGTTCACACAACTTTAACACTACATGCATATATAACACATCAGATTCTTGAGCTACTTCTGCCAACACTCACAAAGTCAAAATATAAACAATGTGATGTATAGTTTTTGAGATATAGTTTGTTTGGCACAGCTTTTCAGCTTTATTTCCTACTGCTGCTGCTTTTTTGTTGTTGTGATGTCACGCTGATTTGTCCTATACTTGAGGCTATGTATATGAATACATGCCATACATTTTGACCTTTGATAGTACCACACTAGACACCCCCATACCACACATGGAATTGACACTTCCCCCCAAAAACGCATCCCAAAATGCCTTTACTATAATGTAGATATTTCCACCCACACTCACCCCTTGAGTTCAGCATATCTGACCAGGATCCTGACGTAGCTCTCGTTCTTGCTGTATTTTGCAATTGGCATTCGGGAGAATACATTAGAATAACGGTCCTTTAGCTTGTTAAGGAGGTTCACATCTGTGTGAGGGTTGCCTCTCTTCTCCAGTTTCAGCAGATATGCCCAACACGACTCTGGGGCTTTTGAATTGAGGATCTGGTCAAAATTGAGAGTTGTATCTGCCAGGGAAAAACACAACTTATCAAAAGGACACAAAATTACTGTAAATGTCCCATTGTCCAGTCCACACAGCTCTACAGTTAGAATGTCTAAATACTACACAGCGCTGGATGGATGGTGTGCCATACTCTCTCAATGATATAATACCTTCCATCATAGAGGTGTCCCTCGTGTCCTGCCTGTGAAGGAGTGTGGTGGTGGAGTCCACCATTGGCCTGTCCTCCCAGGGGCGAAGCACTGGACTGGTAGTTGTTGACTGGGAACAAAGCAGTGCAAAAGACTGATTTAAAGGAACACATTGTCCTTTTTAACCATATCTCCATATATTGGTCCTCACTAATACATGATATAAGACAGCATCATGTCCTGTGTACTCGCTCTGTGTCTTGGAGACGGGCTGTGGGAAGTCCCAAAATACAAAAATCTTTTTGAATTTGCAATGCATTAGTGAGGACCAATTCATAGACTTATGGTTAAAAAGTTGTTAAGTGCTCCTCCTCCTTTAATATTTATTTGGCCAACTAGGCACCAAAACCAGTAACCAAGAAAACAAGCTCACTTTTTACTCACTTTAAGACTGAGGAAATCTCCATCAACAGCAGTTTTCTTGGAGGACGATAAAGCAAACATTGAGCTGGTACTTGAACCAGATGTTTGCCTGAAACAGAATTAAAACAGTTAAGATGCATCATGTGGCCTACATAACTACAGTTACAACTAAAATTCCACTTAGGGAACAAGAATGCAATGTCATGACTACAACGACCGCAACGCGGACTTATGCCTCCGCCATTAGTTCATTCTTGAGTTCAAATCACCATTTGAGGCAAATTGGAAGAAATTCCGTCAAGGCGCTCCTGTGATGTTGCGTTACAGATAGGCCTGCACGATATGAGGAAAATCTGCGATGTGCAATAACATTGTTCAATATAGTGATGGCGATACGACTTGCGATAAATAAACAAATATTAAAGTATGAATATTAGCTATACAGTTCCTATGTCTTTCTGCTTTAATAATGCTAACATAGACCCCAAACATAGCCTATGCCCACTGAATAAAGAAATTAAATACACACTGACTCTAGCTGAAACTACACACAGCGTGTTTGGGCTTTGGCAGAGGGGCGGAGCGCACTGTTGCAAGGGAAAGGTGTACAAGACAAAATGATCAGATGCTGAGTGGGAATGCATGACGCATGTAAATAAAACCACTTTTGTTATTCATTGCGTTTCAGGCAGTCTTTGCGATGTGTTTATTGCGTATGTTCATATTGCAATGACGATGAAAATACGATTAATTGTGCAGCCCTAGTTACAGAGCTTGGAAATTGGGTGTGTGAGGTCACAGTGACCTTGAACTTTGACCACCAAAATGTAATCAGTTCATCCTTGAGTCCAAGTGGACGTTTGAGGCAAATTCGAAGAAATTCTATCAAGCCGTTCTTGAGATACTGCGTTAACGAACTTGGGAATGGCGTTCGTGAGGTCACAGTGACCTTAAAATTTGACCACCAAAATGTACCGTAATCAGTTCATCCTTGAGGCCAAGTTAATGTTTGAGGCAAATTTGATGAAATTCCGTCAAGGCATTCCTGAGATATGGCGTTAACAAGCTGGAAAAGCTTGAAAATGGCATTGGAGAGGTCACAGTGACCTTGACCTTTGATCACCAAAATGTAATCCGTTCATCCTTACGCCAAAGTCGACGTTTGAGCCAAATTGGCAGAAATTCCATCAAGCCGTTCTTGAGATATCGCTTTAACGAACTTGGGAATGGCATTCGTGAGGTCACAGTGACCTTGATCACCAAAATCTAATCAGATCATCCTTGAGTCTGAGTCGATGTTTGAGGCAAATTTGATGAAATTCCGTCAAGGCGTTCCTCAGATATCGCGTTAACGAACATCGTGCGGACGGACATACGTACGTACAGACAGACAACCCGGATCTATAATGCCTCCGGCCTGGCTATCGCCGGCGGAGGCATAAAAAATGCATTACAATACTTTCAATTACACAGTAGAGTGCAGGGATGCAAACTCATGGAGAGTGAAAAGGTGACAGATACCACATAGCAGGGCAGACACAAAACCACTCAGAAATCCTATTTTGGGATGAAAAAGGTGACCAGTTTGCATCCCTGAGAGTGATATACTCAGGAATTACAATGCAAAGTATAGTAAGCAGTTTGAGTCAACATACAAGTGTGTGTGTCCTCCATCAGTGATGACTATTTTCAGCCTAGGTTTCTACCTCCCCACCGCCAGTACAGACAGTTACGGTATGTCATTATGTACAAAGCCATAGCTAACAACAAAAATCTTCTCGGATGCCATTCCTCAGGACAAAATAAAATATAACAGAAGAAGTCCATGGTCGAATGCCTAACTACCTGTGGGTCCTTGTCATGGGGGAAAAAAGAAAAAGAAGAAAAATCCCTGTCTTACATAATTACCTGGACAAGCTGCTGGGGATGAATGCACTTTTCTTCGAGGGTATCCCGTCGTCATCAACATCCTCCATTTCTGGGATGGGAACTATGGGAGCTCTCCCTCGCTGTAAAGCAAAAGGTCAGAGCACAATTTCAAAGACTGATCGGAAATCAGTTGCATCCACCATTTGGACAAATAGGGGGGAAATACTGGCAGGAAGAAATCCAACTCTCACCAAGCCAACAGCTCTCTTGGACTGAGATTCAGACCTCCATCGTGGCAGCTGGTCATCTGATGATCCACTCAAGCACTCTGTCCTGAGGCCCAGATGTAGGATGTAAGATTTTATGTTTTAGAACAAAATTAATACCTGGTAAAAATTGAAAGCACTTGTTTTATTCTTACCCCGAGAGAAAAACAGTGGGGAGCTGTAAGTCATCTGTCCCGTCTGAGTTCCTGCAGACCTTTTGAAATTTGCCATGTTTGGCTGAATCATGCAAATTATGGTTGGGTAATACTGGTGAAGAGAAACATAAGAAAGTATGGTAATCAGTTGGGAAAACACAAAAAGAACAAGGATAAAAGTTATTGGGTATAACGGTGATTTTCACAACTAATTAATTGTACAGTATATCTTCAATTAAGTGGGTCAACTGTGTTTTATGCCATGGTGTCATAAATACTAACCTGGTACATTTTCCTTATCCTGAGAACAAACAGGTTGTGCTTTTTCTGTCTGCAGGCTTTGTAATTCCACCTCCAGCACTTCTTTCGGTTTGGCGTCCAGTTCAATTGCCCTCTGCAAAATGTAAATGGCTCTCTTTCTGTTGCCTGGTAAGATGAGAGAGCAGACACTGAAGCATCTCACATAATACCACAATGAGAATAAGTTGATATATTCCTTCATATTTTTCAATAACAACAAAAGGCATCCGTCTTTACCTTGAGAATGCACAAACTGTGCATGAGCGATGTGGACAAATGCAAAATCCTGGCCGTGAGTTCTTGCCACATTGAAGTTGGCTTCTGCCGCATTGACATCTTGGATTCTAGTAGAACAAAAAAAGGGGGGAAAGACTTTATATCTACCAAACTGTCATTTGATAAGCATATCAAAATGAGTTATGTTGGTTGATTATTTCAGCATGCAATCAGAGGCTGAAAGAGGTTAAAGTAGAAGGTCTTGAAAGAGTAGGTTAAACATTATAGCTACTCACGCTTTCAGCTCTGCGAATCTGACCAACATCTTGGCATAGCTCTCATTTTGAGCGTGGTCTCCGAGTGGGATATTGGAGAACACTCTTGTATAAAAGTCCATGAGCCTGATGAGATGGTTCCGATCCAGGTGAGGGTCAGCCTTCTTCTCCAGGTCCATCAGATATGTCCGACAACTTTCTGGAGAGTTTGAGCCGAGGACCTGGTTAATATTGTCTGTGTCATCTGTAACAAAAATGTGAGATGTTAAAATCAGTTTATCCTGTACTGACAAATGGAGACTGACCTCACAATGACAGGGCCATTGGGTAAACACTTACCTTCATTGAGATTGAGGTGCTTTTTAATTTTGTTGAGGTTTTGAAGAAGCATTGCAAGTCGCTGCTTTCTGTCCGTATGCTCCTCTCCCTCCATCTGAAATCGAGGGATTAGGTGATTATGCAAGACGTCTTTATAAGCCTCTCTTCAATTCAGATACATTCAACACTCCAAACAGCACTTATTAAAAGTATTTATTCCCACAATATTCAATGGGCCAGGAGTAAGTTAGAGATGTAACGTTTAAACCAGGGGTGCCAAACATTTTTACACTTCAGATCTACTTTTACATTTTTCAACAGCATAATCTACCTGTCCACCCCCCCCCCCTCCGCTGTAACAGTAAACCTGATAATAGACTTTGTTTGTACACCCACCAAAACATAATTACAAAAAAATCATAAACTCGTATTCCATACATACTTGTGTGGGTAGACGTGACCATAAATTAAATGTTGTTTATAATTTCAATGATAAGCAATCAATGAGCAATAAACAGTATTTGTTAATGTATATTTAATTTGTCCGCTTGCAAAACATACAGACTGACTGGTTGAATACAAGACACTGACACTACAAAGTTACACTCATTCATTATCCAAAAATGATTTGGGGATCTATATCTACCAGTAGATCTCGATCTACTGGTTGTTGACCACTGGTTTAAACTCTATCTGGTAACGTTAGTACATTTGCAGAAAAGCACGACATCATTAGATTGCCATATTTATGGGGTGTGGCATAAAGACCTTCCCATACAAAACAGAACTGTATGGGGCTAATAGGGCTAGCTATATCGTATCCATAGAGGTGTCAACGGGAATGAGAGTGACAGTTTGTGGGCTGCGTTAACGTTAACGTTAAATCGCCCTCATAACGTTACACGTTACAATATTGTGGTAACATTAACGTTAGCTCGATTATGCATAAATGCGCAATGACTAATATGTGGCTAGCTAACGCTAACGTTAGCTCCCCAAGGGGGTTCCTCTGCCTTTCCGAAGCCGGCTACGTTACGGTTAGCGTTAGCTTAGCCTCGACCCGAGACACAGACTCAACCTTGTGCGAAAGTACGTACTTTTTTATTGTGATTGCGACGTTATATTAAAGATTTAAGGCCATTTTAGCGGCGCCTGCAACGTCATATTGGGTGCTACTTCGAGACAGAATGAAGAATGAAGTGTCTCGTCGAGGCTAGCGTTAGCTTAAAATGTTAGCGATCTGGCAAACTTTTGCAAACGGGTTCTCTCGTAATTCACAGCGCAAAAGTCCAACATATATAAACACACCTTAAATAATATTTAAAAAAAAAAATCAAATCCACTCACCGTGTTTACGGTCTGACAAATTAATTAATCTCGCTTCATATTTACAGCACGATAAACAAAAAGACTCCACTTTAACTAGCCTGACACTTTAACTGCCTGTGTTACCACTGGGTTTTCAAATCAGCCACACGTCACTTCCACCCACGTCGTGCGCTGATTGGATGAATTGTACTGTTCTTCTTCTGTTGAGTTTTATGGCGGTTGGCATCCTTAAATGGTGCATTACCGCCACCTACTGTATTGCTAAAACTATATAGTGCAAATACAATGTCAACAAAAAGTGTCCACCCAAAATGCTCCCATTCACCCCAATATCCATACTGTGGCCCAGACCAGTCGTCTAGGGCGGCCGAAGTGAAGATGAATTGTACTGACAACAGGGGTGCGTTAAGTTTATTCACTAACGTTCATGCCTGCAGCCAACATAGCTTAAACAGAGGGCAGTTGCAATCAATCAATCAATCAATCAATCAATCAATCATATATATATATATATATATATATATATTGTTAAACACATTGGCATGTGCAGCGCACAATTGCACACACTTCGCATCACTGATTACATCACTGTCACTGATGATGTCACAACGCTTATGACATCACTGATGATATCACAATGTCTATGACATCATCAGTGATGTCATAGGATATTTTGGTCAATAATGTTGTCACTGATGATGTCATAGACATTGTGACGTTATCAGTGGGACAAAAAATGAAACAGAGTCCACTTGAAACAGAGTCCATTCAGTCTTGTGCTTGTTTTACTTAAAATGTTTAACCTTAAGGGGAAGACTTAAGGGTGTTTTGTGCAACTAATTTTATTTTATGGACACCTTAACTCGGACTCTAAGGAAAATCTTAACTCAAGGTGTTTTGTGCAACCGGCCCCAGGTGACTACACTCACGTGAACTCTCGTGCTCATACACACAAAGTCACTCATAGAAGCGGTTGCACCGCAAAGTGGCTGGTGACTGCACATTTATGGGACGAAGCATATGCTGGTCCAACTCTCCCCAGATCGGGAGAGGTGATGCAGCAATGACCGGGGGAGCAGGGGGAATTGGCCAACCGGCTCCCTTTGTGATAATAAAAAAAAAAAAAAAAAAACAGAACAGAACAGAACAGAACAAAAGCAAAACAAACTCAGACACACAAAACAAACAAACAAAAACAAACATACCAACATTACAACATGGTGCTACCAGCCGTATAACATGGTGCTACCAGCCAGATCCTTTGTGATAATAATTACCTGCTAATTACATTTCTAGCACATCAAAATATTGTCAAAGCTATAATATACCTCATTCAATTGCTGACATGGCAGATCATTTAGTAAGTCTAAGCCATTTATTACAAATGGGAAGTCCTGTCTGGTGTCTCTGGCCTCTTACAGTGAGACTCACCTGGAGCTTCATCAGAGAAGCAGGCACCAGCCGTATAACATGGTGCTACCAGCCGCATCCTTTGTGATAATAATTACCTGCTACTTACATTTCTCGAAGTCTAGCACATCAAAATATTGTCAAAGCTATATATAATAATATTCAATTGCTGCTGGAGTTTTTTAGATGTGGCAGCAACATGAGAATGAAAACACAGTTGGTCAAGAACAACACCCAGGTATTTGTAGCTGTCTACAAGCTCAATGTGTGTGCCTTTGATGCAAGTAGGAGTAGGAATAGGAGGAGTCTTTCTAAAGCTCATGATCATGTCTTTAGTTTTAGACACATTTAGCTCAGAAAGGACTCGTCGCACCAAGTTATGAAGTCATCGACTGGTCCATGCTGTGATTCATCCTCATCAAGGAGACTAACAATGATAGAATCATCTGCAAATTTGATGATATATCAGTTAGGATAGATCAACAGGAAGGGAGAGATCAAACTGAGCCCACAGTATGGTATCTGAACTATATGGTTGAGGAATGGAAATGAGTACAGAGCTCTTGCTGGCCCTTCTGTCCTCTCTCTGAAGACGAAGCCTCAGAAGATGGGGGTGTTTGTGGATTATGAGGAGGGTCTGGTCTCCTTTCATGACGTAGATGCTGCAGCTCTTATCTCCTTTACTGGCTGCACCTTCACTGAGAAACTCCTCTGTCCCTGTCATACTGATAGTGATAAAAACTCTGCCACTCTGATCATCTCTCCTGTCAATCACACATAGACTAATCATTCATCATCAACACATTTGCACATACAGTTTCTTCAGGTAACTAACCATTCTAATGTTGAATCCTTGTGGAGCAGCCCTAGGACCAGTCTAGCAGCCTTATTTTTGTGCTACTTAATAAATCACTGATGATACTGATTTATGACATCACAATCGTGACTGACACTGCCACCACAGAGCCCACTTAGCCAATTTTAACTAAGATTGACTGTCATTTTCTGAACATCTAAATAAACAAACATCTAAAGTAAACATTGCATATTACAAAATATTTAATGAATTTCGATTTTTCTGACAGCACTTGAAGGCAGCAGGTCCACGCCACTGCTGCACTTCCCTGTTCCTGCTCCTCCCATTTCAAAGATGGCAGCCATGGTGGGAGAGTGAACCGCAGTGAACAAGCGACGACATTATTTTTAGGGCTCTTATCATGAAACCTAACTACTGGAATCAGCAGCCGACTCTCCCATGCTTTTTGCATCACAACAATATAGCTACTGCAAATGTGTCGTCTTGCAAAGACAATTATAGTAGATAGAAATATCATGTTTTTCAGTGAGCTAAGCTAGCAAGATACGGTTAGCCAAATAAATGAACTCGTTTCTTCTGTCACTCAAGAAAACATCAGAACCAGCTTCTCTGCATATTGTGTAACGTTATTGACACCGTGCATGGTGAGTATCTGAAACAATGATAAATATGTGCAAAAATCTAATCTTGAGACATATCTGCCACTAGCATATGGCCCTCAGCTAACGTTGTGTAGATTAGTTAACGTTTAGCTAACGTAGCGTTAATAGACCAAATCACCGTGACGTCACCATGTAAACAAATTTACTTCCGGGTACCACTTGGGAAAGGCGGCAGGTTTAAATGTGCGTGTTGTCATATAAATGCTGTCAAACCCTCTCGTTGTTTTCGGCCGACTACTTTCAATTTAAATGGTTAAACGGTTGGTAAACATGCTTGTCCGACGTATCTAGCCTTTCTTCTGTGTTTGTTTTATGTAGTGTTAGCTAGCTAATAAAGTTTGTTTGTCTGTCAAACTCGCTGTTTTTTTACGTTACAGACAGAGTAACCTCGCGTCACCAGGCTCTTCTCGGCGAGAAAGAGCCTGGTACAGACAGAGCTACTGACGCCAGGTCAATTTAATTTAGCTTCAAGTCTACTCTAGTCTGGTCCAACAGGTAAATTAGCTAGTCTGGTCTCCACTAACGTTAGTGAAAGTGTTGTTATGAATGATATTAAACAACAACACAACACGGACGAACCATTTTTGTCTTCTTTGTCTGTTTTTGTCTTCAACATGTCAGTTTGTGCCGTCCACCGCCATTATAATGTGTGGACCTCAGGGGTACCCGGAAGTAAATGTAAACATCCCGCTGATTTGGTCTATACATCATTGAAACTAACTAGCTCGAGAACGTCATGTCAAACGCTATGAAAAAAACTCGTCAATCTAATATTTATTTTCTTATCTGCAAACATCCATACGTATTAGAACATCATTTAGGAATCATCAGGGTCTACTGGCAAATTCGGCAGGAACGAATCCGTTCACATTGTCACTACTGCCCTTCATGATGTATTTGGGTAGAAGGAAGTTGTAGGAATAACGTTAAGTGAGTCAGTGACAGTGACCACTTGGAGAAGTGACAAACCCATTATAAAATGTAATTGAAATGAGTGCCACTTGCCTTTTATGATACAGATTTTAAGTCATGGTCTACCGCCATGCATGCCCTTTTGCTGACTAGCAAGGACACACGTACAATCCACAATTTTCTATTATGGAGTTTGGCTTTCCGGGCTCTTCATGATGCCAGGGCTAGGAACTTGCATGATTGACGGTGGTATTCATTCTCAATTTCCATATATGCCAAGTGCTGCTGATAAACACTAGCTGATTTCATGCAACCCTGCAAAATTTGACTCTAAAGACATGGCATAAGACATACCCTGGGGTGGGAGGCAAAGTAAGGAACCATTTATCACTGTCTAAATTAAATTCCCTCTTTCCTTTTTCACCAGCTCGATTCCAGCATGGCCATCACTCAGTTCCGCCTTTTCAAGATCTGCACATGTCTAGCCAACTTGCTGTCTTTCTTTAAACGGTTGATATGCAGGTAAGCACAACTTTGGAAAATCATGTCTTATGGAGATAACATCACACCTTAACTCATTGAGTGCCATGGACGAACATGTTCGTCATTTCAAATAGTAACGTAGAGTGCCAAGGACGGACATGTTCGTCAATTGCGTTTTTTGACGGGGGAGTGTCGATCTAAGCCTCTTACATCGCCTCTTACAATATGGTTGCTATTGAATGTGTCTAACCTATTTTACAGAACCCTTAGGTGGCGACAGTGCTCTCCACATAACAGAAAGGCAAGGAAAAAACAAAGAAGAAGTCGTTATGGAAACGGTAATCGCATCGCATCCGTATGCATCGATATGCAGGAAGCATAACGTTACTGCAGCTGTGCCTGCAGCAGCCAATCTGCTCCCACAATTGAGCCGCTCCGTGTCGGTTGCGACAGCACATCGGCATGATCAGCCGTGGAGTTGTTATTATTCTCAACTGGAAGCATGGTTGCCGGTGACAAACACACGCGGAACGCTGTAAAAAAGCTTGATGTCGCGCACCCTTCACTGTGCGCACAGCAAACTCAGCAGAGAGCCACCACAGACAGGAGGAGGAGTGTGCAGTTGAGGTGAGGCGGGGCGGGGCGGGGCGGGCGGGGGGGGGGGGGGGGGGGGGGGGGGCACGCAGAGCAGCACACAACCCCCAGACAGACCCAGGCAGCAGGACAGGATTGACAAACGCAAGCCAGAATATCCGATGCCCACCAGCAGCAAATGAAGACCAGCAAGAAGCTGCAACCAGCAGCGCACGCAGGGGCCAGCGCTGCTGGTTGTAGCTAAAAAATATTATTCTGCCAAACAAAATTCCCTGGCCTTCACTCTTTTATTGAAGGAAATTATTTTTGAGGTGTGACTACATTAGAAAAGATTAGCTTCAGAGTCAGTGATGTGCTTGAAATGTTTAATTTCACAAAAGGCCCATTATCTCAGCTTCTAGAAAAAAATTGCTGTTTTTGGATGAATCAAGCTATCTTCTCCGGCTCATAACTAAAGAACGGAAAATGGGATCAATAAACTTTTTTTGCAGATTATAGAATAGAGTCTCATCGTTCTTTGTGCGTGTTCAGTGTTTACATAGTAATATCACACAATATTCTGTGGGCCTCGAGAAATCACTGAAAACGCTCTGAAACTCTGGCACTGGGAGCGTCCGTTCTCCAAAAGTGGCTGGCACTCAATGAGTTAACTATATTCAAAATAATTATGTGAATTTGATGCTTTATAGTAATACAGCATCAAATTCACAGAATTATTGACAAAATTTCAACTTTGAGAACTGGTTCACACTGCTTGCCTCTGCCCACCATGGTGTTGCCACTGCCCGCCATAGGCGGATTATGACATGATGGGCCCCCCTCACTGCGCACACATGCAGAATTAAGGCCAGAATAATAACTAAGACATACATTCACCTGACTCTCAACAGGATTCACAGCACAGCCACCTGAACTCAAAGCCAACAGCACAACAACAAGAAATAAATTCACCTGTATCTCCATACAGGCAACAAAATTAACTTTTTTGTCCACCAGTCGCTAGTGAATGTTCAAATTTTACCAGCCACTCAATAGATTACCATTGCTCTTTTGGATGGTGAGTGAAGCAAATCTACCAGCCACTTTTACCAGCATTTGGCTGGTGGCTGTGCTAATTTTGGACCCTGTCTCAGTAAAACAGGATTTACAGCAGGTACTAGGGTTGGCACGATGGACAATGGCATTGAGCATCGTGATGGGCTGACCCCTCATCGACCTCTGAGCCTTCTACATCGGATCATCGTGATTCATTATCTGTTCAAATTAAAATTTTGCCGTTTTAATAGTAAAAAAGACCAAGTCCACTTACCGTGACGCGCGGGGGACGCGCCGGCGGCATTAAACGAGCCGCCCAGTTCAGACTCAGAGAAGCCTCCCCTCCCCCTCCTCCTCCGCTCTACTGCTTCTCTGAAGTCTGAACTGGGTGCGCTTGTTTATGTCGCCCGCGCGTGAGAAGTCAGTTGTTTTGTTGTGAAAACTTTTAAGACAAAGAAGAAACTTCACGTTCTTTCCTGTTTTCAACCCAAATTGAGTACAAGTCTTCAACTGTGAATTTAACTTGCCGGTTTCCAAAGTGAAAGTTGAAGTCGCTCCATTAGCAGCAGCAGCTGTGTTTCTCTCTCAACTCTCCTCAGTCTCCTCAACTCTCTCTGTCATTAGGTATTAGGTATTAGGCCCATGCAAATCTTACGTTATATCCGCCACTAATTCTGTCAGTTTTCTGCCAGCTAGTTAAATTCAACAGACACGTTGTTGGTCAGGATCTGTAACGTTAACGTTATTTGCTCTGCGCCGTTGGTTCAGTATTGCTGGTATGACAGCCACTGCTTCAGTCGCCTGGCTCATGTAGAGCTCAGCTGTCCTGCTGTTAATGTGCATTGCGGCGGCGGAGCCAAACGGCATTACGGCACCACAGCGACTTCATAAATCATTAATTAATCCCCCCCCCCGTCAATGACGATGCCATCGTCCATCACAATGTTTCACTGTAGAACCTTCACGATAGCTATTTGGTTGACATCGCACAACCCTAGCAGGTACACTCAATGATGGCAAAAAGCACAAAACCCTCTAATTGTTCATAAACTTATGGAACTTTTTGTCAAAAATAAAGGGTTGGGGCCCTATAAGGGATCATTTGGTCCCAGGCCCGAGTAAGATACGCGGTGGTCCTCTGAAGGGGCTCTGGGTTATGGGCCCCCTGAGCTCTGGGGCCCCTGGGCCTGGGCCCGGTAGGCCCGTTCGGTAATACATCCCTGCTGCCCGCCATGGTACATTTTGGTGGAAATAGTAGATGGTGGAAATAAACCAATTTTAAATGTCTTTTTATTGAAGTAAGATATGCTTTGTGGATTACATGTATGCTCCCCCCTTCCATTAAAGTCGAGCTGAAATGGCATTTCCAGAGTATTCAACTTCCTTATCATGACACATTTTCGAGTGAAAAGTTGATTGTAGGCGGGGCCAGAGACTGAGGAATTTTATTGGACAGCACACCACTAGAGAGGTGGGACAACGTTTTGAGGAGGTGATTGGACCATTGAAGTGTCTATGGTCAGAACAAGCCAAAAGAAACATGGCGTCTGACAGTGATGAGTTGGATGCTAGCTAGCCGCGCTAACCTCCATTCAGTTGAGGACTACCCCACTTCATCTCACCCGTTACCGGAGCAGGCAGGTATAACATTACCTCTCGAGCTACCGGAGGCTGAGACGAGGTAGAGGATGACTATTTCGTGAACCAGAGTCAGAGATGACACTGACAGATTGATTGACAGCTGCGGTGTCATATTATTGGTTGAAATTGGGTCACAAGAAATTGGATTTTTGTGAATTTTTTGGCATACATTGTTAAATAGGTGCACTCTATGACCAGGCATGTGATCTAAAATAGTTAAAAAGGCATTTTTCATTTCAGCTCGACTTTAAATGGGTTATATATATATTTTTTTTTATATATAATTTTGTATTTATTTTTTAAATTCCTCTCCAGGACTGGAAGGGGGCGTAAACTCAGTGGTGATCAAATAACTCTCCCAACCACAGTGGACTTTTCATCATCTGTACCAAAACAGGTCAGTATTGTATCAGTCAACAGCAGCTGCCTCTCTCCATGTGCATTTAAAGTGGAGATGAAACAACGCAAATAGACAACTACACAGAGCTTAGTGTATTACTAAGATGTACTACAATCAAAATAACATAAAAGTAAGCCATTGTTGAGAAAATCCATTTAAAAAATGCCTTTTTGCTGTATCTGTAGCATAGCGCGCCGCCATCTTTATTTGCGTCAGCGCATGACGTCACAGTTTTGCCATTCAAAACAATGAGCACGGATGTGAATTTTGTTAATAAACAAGACGCATACGTGGTCTGAGCTTCGGTTTTTAGACCGAATATTACAAAAGACCCCACTGATCCTCCGACCTTCAGACCTGGAATACTTGGGTGACCACGTATTTTTAAGGCAAGGGGCTCGAGTGCAATGGCGAAGAGGGCCGCCGAAAGAGGGCTGAGGTCCATGCCACAAATGGAGGATGAACAGATCCAGGATCTGTCCCTTGATCTGGTTTGGCTTAACCAGATCAAAGCAATCGAGCTATTTGGTACCACGAACGTGGTTATCATCTGGGTCTGTCAAGTTAGGATTTCCTTATTCAGCTCTGAGCTCATGCACCTGAAAATGCTTGTGAACAGGAGCTCATGCACACGAAAGAGGCGTGGTTTGTAACAACTAGCCAATCACAATGCAATATGGACAGCTCCGGATTTTACAGTGTCAGACACGCCTATTTCCTCATTCATTGAAAGCACACATCAAAGTGTATTAATTAACGGAGCTTTACTGCATGTCAGAATCAAAGTCTGCGTTGGATATGAGTCTGTTACTGAAGGACTGTCTAAAGTTACCGCTTTTATCAGTCATTTGATTTCTGCTGCCGTTTCTGCCTATAGTGCCTACAACAGATTAATTTACTCAATAAAATTGGCATGTGTTTTTTGTGAGTAGAAGTGTAAACTCATTCTAAATTTTCAAAATCCATAGGCCTTAACATTAGAAATATAGGCTCTGAATCAACACGGTGCGGGTGTAGTGTTCATTGAATAAAAAAATAGCCTATAAAAATAGCAGCATCGTTGCACACAGCGCACCTTAGTGTGCTTTGGAGACGTTTATGGTAACCTTTTTACACAGGTGATTTAGTGATATTTCTCCACGCAGCATTCAGCTGCAATTGGCAGGGTCAAACGTGCTTGGGAGCAAATAAAAATGAATACTTCACGCTGGAGGAACAAACCATAATCTTAAGGAAATATGAAGAATTCAAAATGTAATAAAAACCAAAGGCAACACTGCTGCACGTAATAATCACAGAAAGGAGGGCTGGCAAAAAAATTGCAGATTGTCTCAATGCGTAAGTTATTCAGCTTGCTTGATTTCGCCACCGAAGTTCAGCATCTCCGTTGCGCACACGGTGCGCTTTGGAGACATATATGATTAAATGGGTCTTGGCGGTCGCAAAAGACTCTTCTCTCCTTTTCCAGGAAGCTCATTGCTCTGGACTAGGGTTGCATGGTATACCGAAATTTCGATACTATTTTGATACTTTTAGTTAAAAACGGTTCAGTATTGGACGTTCCCAAAGTTCGGTACCATCACTTTAACTAGCTGCTGTTGTGCCTTTTAAAAGGAAGTTTTAAGATTTCCTCGTCTAACTAACGTTACACGCAGAAAATGAACAAACACACGTTTCTCTGCCATCACACTGGACATCAACACTAGCCGGAAACTACTCACACTCCCGCAAATATACAGTAATGTTATGCGCAACATTAACATAAACATAACATCTTACCGAGAACGAGAGAAAGCAGCCATCGTTAACAGCTAAGCTAACTAGCCGATCAGAAAAACACGTACAGCCGTGTGATTAGTATCCTATGCATTGTCATTTTGTAAATTTAGTCATTTCCACTTCTGAAATTGGATCCCATTGTGTTGGATTCTCTGTGCAGGCAGAAATTGAAGAATGGAGCTCATGGGATGAAGAAGCTCCCACTAGTATCAAGATTGAAGGTGGCAACGGAAATGTTCCCCCTTCACCCAGCGATGGAGAAGAAGAGCCTGACTACTTCAAAGACATGGCCCCCACCATCAGGAAAACACAGAAGGTCCAAGATCCAGTGTTATTGATCAAATGCCAAATTATTGATGGATTGAATGTGTTACAGTGAATATCAGCAGATCAATTGGAATGGTCCTGTCCTTGCCATTCTCTTTTCTTTTCTCCTCTTTTCTTTTGTCTTTTCCAGTTACATCTGAAATTGTGCTCATAGCCATTATAAGCATGATATAATGTAAACAATGGGGCTTGTGTATAGACCCCTTATACAGCTGTCAACGTTGGAGCTGCACGTATAGCCGTGAGCCCAGCATTGACAGACACAGAGAGCTGTGTAAAAGCCCCGCTGTCAGGACTGCTCTGTGCCCATCTGCGACACACAGTTAGATTTTAGTTTGAAAATGCAGTTCTCGGCTTACTACAACAACTTATCGCCTTAGTGATAGGCAATGTTATGCATCGCAATTAACGTTGGTTAATGGGATACGTCTTACAGACCCATACGCACTGGCGCTGTGTCAGTGGATAAAAGACAAGAAGAGTTGACCAAGCCTAGAGTGGCCAGCAATACATAGCGTAGATAATTATTCTTTAACTTGCAAAGATATATTGTTATGTTGATAATGCACACAACTCAATAATGACATTATGTAACGTTACTTGGTTGTTAACTAACCGAGCGATGTGGCTGTTACTAGCAGCCTACAGCTACAGCTTACCTGATATGAAATGAGCGAGCACTGCAAAGTCGGGCATTTTTAATGATTTCCTCTTTCGGCTTGCAACCAAAGACGCCTACGGTTAGCATTGAAAGCAGTATGAGTTGACGGGATTCGGTAAAACTTGTCTCTAGTCCTTGCTTTGTTGATAGTGTAACAGACTGTTCAGTGTTGTGTTGTGTTGTGTTCTATTGCGTGTGTGCGAGGCTGTGTATGTTCCCTCGAGTTGCCGTAGACAGGATATGTGGGGAGAATTAGGTGAAGCTTGTTATAACGTTACAGCCTGGCTCTATCGTTTATTATTTTATTAACCAAGTGTGAATAGGCGGACCCGAATACTCTGCTACAATAGTTTTCCGATTCTGGCATCCCACTGCACAACACGAAGACATGTCTAGCTTGTCTAGTTTTCCAGCCACTGGAAAACTACTTGCCAGGGCTGTGCGGACTCTGTCTTTCTGCCTCTGTCATGCGCATTGACGCTGCGTGATGTCAGTGTGGCGTAGTTGTATAAGGGGTCTATAGTCAATGAAGTTAATGATGATATATGACATTAAGTTGACCTCAACTTTTGATGTTTTAATTTACAATTTACGTACGATTATTTTGTAAGAAAAGTTAGTCTATGCTTATAATGGTGTTGTGATCTGTTGAAGTTAAGTATTTCCTCCTGTCTCTTGGTTTTTCCACGTTACAGATAGTGTTGAAGAAGAGGGAGCCGCTAAACTACCTGGTGCCCGATGGCTCAGCAGGTTTCTCCAGCAGACTGGCAGCCTCTCAGGACATGATGTCCTTCATTACTCCCTCAGTGAGTCTGAGTCTTACATACAGGCTGTCACTGAGACATCAGGGTTGATGCACTGGTCTGGAAGGTCTGAAAACATCTGGGAAATGTATATCATCACAAGTATGAAAAGAAATTGCAGCCAATTCACATAATGGTATTTGTTGTTGTATTAGACCTTTTCACTTCTCCAAAGATGATGGCTGCTCTAACAAAGCTTTACATTATTTGTAAAGTTATTAATTAGTTATTAGTTCAATTAAACACAAAGAAATTAGATTATATCAACATTTCTGCCTCCACGGGCGATAGCCAGGCCGGAGGCATTATGGATTCGTGTTGTCCGTCCGTCTGTCTGATGTTCATTAATGCGATATCTCAGGAACGTCTTGATGGAATTTCATCCAATTTTCCTCAAACGTCGACTTGGAGGCAAGGATGAACTGATTCGATTTTGGTCAAGGGCACTGTGACCTCTCGAAGGCAATTTTCAAGCTCGTTAACACAATATCTCAGGAATGCCTTGATGGAATGAATTTGAATTTGCCTCAAGTGTCCACTTGGACTCAAGGATGAACTGATTAGATTTTCGTGGTCAAAGTTCAAGGTTACTGTGACATCACGACCGCTCGTTTCATGCTCGTTAACGTGATATCTTGACGGAATTTCATCTAATTTGCCTCAAACCTCCACTTGGACTCAAGGATGAACTGATTAGATTTTGGTGGTCAAAGTTCAAGGTTGTAGGGCTGGGATGATAACCGCATCGCCGCAATACCGCGGTCACATGACTCTACCGCGGGGTTGAGCTCATTACCGTCATCACCGCATTTTTATTAGGGGTCCAAGCACGAAGTGCGTGGATCCCTATTGTATCTGTTCTGATTATTTTTTTTCTTCTTCTCCGGTAAAACTGTATGTACAGCAGAAACTGTAATGCTCAGCGTAGCCAGACTGGGCACATAGATTGTAAATGTGCCTCACTACTCAGAAACAAAAAATTACCCATATCGGCCAGATGGTGGCGCTATAACAGACCATTTCGCGTTATGGTCCATATCTTCTGAACCGTGAGGCGTAGAATCAAAATTCCAGATGGTGGCGCTATAACAGGCAACCACCACTACTACTGCCGCTGCTGCTACTACTACTACTACTATTCTTAGTACTTCTGCTGCTACTATTGCTACCACTCCCACTACTACCAACACTACTACTACTACTATTACTACTACTGCTACTACTACTACTACTAGTACTGCTTGGAAACCGTCAGGTCACCGGATCTCAACCAAACTTTGTTTACTTGTGCACATACCAAGTCTGAATAAATGTGCACTATCTGATATATACCCCCCAAGTCACCGGAAGCTTGGACCCCGCATCGCCGCTTGCGGCTATATTTATTATTTATTATTATTAGTATTATTAGTTTTACATTTGATTGTAGTCTACTTAATTACAGACACACTGCCAAAAGAGGTTCAGTAGCCTAAGCCATAGCCAGTCTTACAATATATAAAGGAACTAGCATGAAACAATGTCATGTTGACCTCTGTTCATTAATTGGGAACATGCAGGCTTTGGCTGCACACACCTGTTTCCTTTCTCGCCTAGCCTCAACGCAATCATGACCGATGAGTCTCGCATTGAGGCCATTTCTCGCCCTGCTCCTCTCATGCTGCTCTCTGCTCCGTAGTACAAAATGCCCGCAGGAGTTCTTTGAAATGTCTGTGAAAACGTGGAAGATTGCGTTTATCTCCAGTAGCCTATAATGTATGCTGTCGTTGTTTAAACATTCCAGGCATTCCAGCTCATCAGTGTGACGCGCTAATTAATGAATGCTTTGATCCACATCACGTGTCTGTGCCTGGGCTCGGCTTGCATATCGCGCTATTGTTAACTAACTGACTAAAGGTCCTTACACATCGGGAGCGTTTTTATCATGCGATTAATTCGCACGTCAATAATATTTTCCGAACCTATATCAGTCAATGCAACCGTGCATACCAACGGCGAAGTTTCGCCGAGCGTTATTGCGGTGTTTATTTTTTCGAACTGCGGTCGATTTTTCAGAAATTCGCTTCCGACGTGTACACATCTGTGGCTGTGGTGGACAGGTGGGTCAAAACTCGCAGATTTCGTGCTGTATATTCGCATCGCTCTTGATGTGTAAGGACCTTAACTCTGTCAGTATTCACATGTGAAATAACTTTAAGGCACTGAATTGATTGATGAGAAAAGGAGAGAGAGAGAATGAAAGACTTATCTCTCATAGGGCTCGGCAATATAATCGATACGGCAATATATCGCGATATTTTATTTCCCGATACTGTATCGATACTTGGACGCCAAGTATCGCGATATTAAAAAATAATAATAATTGCAGGCCATGCCATGCCTCTGCATCTGGTGATTCCCACCCCTAATCGATACTGTATCGATATTTCCCATACCGATGCGTTCAGTAACACTCAACACTCAGTAGTTTTGACTAAATTTGTCCACTAACTTATCAGTATAAAGTGATGTACATATTATTACACTACCTGGGTGGTGCACAGTGTGTTGTATCTTTAGCTCTATTATTTAATTTTGAGTAAATTCTGTAGAATATCGCAATATATCGCAATATGTATCGCATCGCAATATATCGTGATACAATCGTATCGTGACCCAAGTATCGTGATGCGTATCGTATCGTGAGATCCTTACCCAGCCCTATTCTCTCAGCTCCTGCCTGCTGGAGCCGCCACTCTGCTCGTGTAAATTGCGGGTGTGTGTTTCAGGTAGGTTAGAAAAATGCAAACATGCATTTTACAAACCTCGTGTGTTAGAATTCTGAAAACGTGAGCTTTTAAAGCCTAAATTAGGAAAGACTCACGGCCACGGGATGATGAGATCATCGCATGTCCAGACCAGCAAGCAGCAGTGTTTGAGAAGTGAAACTCCATGCAGCCAGTGTGTAGGCGGTCCGATCAGTCACTCACTGCAGTGTTTAGAGTAGGCTAGCCTACATGGAGATATTATTATGATTTATTTAGAGAACTACATCAGAGAGGATAGGCTACAGTACGATTTCCTTGCTATAGATGCCCCACATCGCCATACTTCACCTCTGCTCTGTTCTGTAGGCTACTAGCCTACCACTTAAAAAAAAGAAAAGAAATGTGGTTAACCGCCAAACCGTGGTGAAACTGGCCGCGGTGACCGCAATGATGAAAAATCCATACCGTCACAGCCCTAGGTTACTGTGCTCGGCTATTTGCTCGGCTATATGCTATTTTGGTGGTCAAAGGTCAAGGTCACTGTGACCTCACGAACGCCATTTTCAAGCTCAGTAATGCCATATCTCAGTAACACCTTGACGAAATTTCTTCACATTTGGCTCAAACGTCAAAGTCTGGACAGACATGCATGTCATCTGCTCACTTGTTGGCAGAGGCATATATCCACGGTGCGGTCGTTCTAGTTAATTCCGGGCCGGACTTCCAGTATGTAACTTCCCACTAATATAATACTTTAATGGTTCCCACCTCAACCGTTTGAACGCTCTGTTTGGAATTAATAAATTCCATTCCAGTTGTCGTTTTTTGTTTTTTGTTTATTTTTGGGGGGCATTTTGCCTTTATTGATAGGACAGTAGGCAGACAGGCAAGGTCGGGAGAGAGAGAGGGGATGACATGCGGCAAAGGACCACGGGTCAGATTTGAACCCGGGTCAGCCGCGCGAAGGACTAAGCCTTTGTGGTACACGTTCTACTGGGTGAGCCACCCCTATTTCAGTTGTCTTGAATGTACCATTCGGTTCTTCTACCTCCACTTTCTTCTTACTAGAGAACAGATTTGTAAACTCAGAACTTTCAGGACTAGCTAGCCACATAGCCATTGGTCTTCGCAATCTGAAATTGTGGCAAATCATATCGGATTTTTAGGAATGATTATTGTGACCTAGAATATTTCCCTACTTTTGGGAGGAGCTGCTAGCACATATGCAACTGAAATGTCTCCTGAAGAGGAACTACAGATTGCAAAATACTTCCTCATTTGCTGTTTTAGCTTGGGAACAAGGCTTTCTAGGCTTTGTATCTGAAATGTCTTGTGATGCTGGCTGCTCGCTCATTACACCGTCTTCATGAATGAATGAAGTTATTTTGTACTGTGCAGGCTGAGCTCGGGGAAATGGACAACTGGCAGGAGGACACCAACGACTGGGAGGACGAGTCTGATGCTGCCTGGGAGACAGAGGAGGTGCTCAGGTAACCAGAATTCATCAATGTTTTTTTTCTAATACATAGAGCAATTTTTCCGAAATTTTATCAGTTCTTTATAATTCGATCAGCCAATCCGAGTATCGTTCCCAGTGCTACTGAAGTTTGTCATTTATGCTGCCTAGTATTGGCCTATTATAAAACCGTTTTTATTAGGGATGGGACCGATCCAATATCGGTATCGGGTGCCGATACTGACGTAATTCATGGATCGGATTTTGCCGAGCCACGTGCCATGTGCTGCCGATCCAGTTTTTACATGGCTCGCGCTGAATGAGCCCAAGTAACATGAGGCACGCCTCCGTTCCAGTCTCCAGAAATTCCATTCCACAGTTTGCAGATCGCTAGGCTGTAGCTAGTAGCAGCCAGGCAGCACTGTGGCTGGATACAGAGCTCAGCTGAGCCGACTCGGCTAACGTAAGTCGGTAACAATATGCCCGATGCATGGAGATATGAAATAGTAGATACACGGACATCTTCTCACTAATCCATTTAGCCTTCGTGTTGTCTGCTGGAACTTGGAAGTTTACTCTGCATCTGGAATTACTCCTCGAGTGTCTCCTTTCGCCTTGTGTTTGGCTGCTGGCTTTCAGATGCTTGATTACATTGGTAGTATTGTACAACGCAACGGAGCGTCCACCCCTCAGAACGACAGCTTTGCAAACATTATACGTTGCTGTCTTGCTTTTTGGTGTTTCGAGAGTACTTCTTCCCCGGCATCCAGTTCCAAAATGTGTAGCTTGTGGGCTAGTTGTTTTGCTTGACAAAGATCCCGGCGGATCGAAAAATTGCACAAATAAAAAACCACAGAGTGTGCGGACTTCCCTCTGTTTTATAGCTTATGGGCCATGTCGCGTGAAATCTGCCTGGTAACAAGAGATGAAGGTTTTATGTGGCTGGTAAACATGTTTTCCAGCCACATAAATTAAGACAATTAATTAATAACATAATTGAGAAGTGAACATGTCGCTGTCAAAAGGCAAAAGAAAGGTGGATGACGAGCACAGACAGTTTCAGGAGAAGTGGGAGAGTGATTATTTTTTCGTGGAGTTCAAAGGGAATGCCGCCTGCCTCATTTGCAAAGACAAAATCGCCGTACTAAAAGAATATAACCTGAAGCGAATAAGAATAAGAGAATAAGCAGGGATGTAAAACTAGTCACCTTTAGGTAACACTGAGTCACCTTTTTCATCCCAAAATAGGGCACTTAAGTGAATGATTTTGTGTCTGCCCTGGTATCTGTCACCTTTTAACTATCCATGACTTTGCATCCCTGAATAAGAGTCTAATATTTACTATGTCTTTTGTCATTGTGTTTTATTTGTGTTTTATCTGGAGACCAAGGAGCCATAGGCTTTTGGTTGTATTTAAGCCTTTATTTTTTGTATTGAGTGATACACTTTACTAAAACACTCATATCATATTATAATACCCCCGGTGTGCATAAACTACAGGTTAAGTAAAGACAAAAATGTGAAATTATTATTGGGTATCGTATCTGTTATCGGACAGGAGAGGCAGATATTTACCGGTTATCGTATCGGCTGAAAAAAATCCCCGCCAAAGTCTGTAAATGGTAAATGGACTGTATTTATAGAGCGCATTTTATATAGTCTATCGACTACCCAAAGCGCTTTTACATGAATACCTCACATTCACCCATTCACACACCGACGGCGTCTGCAGCCATGCAAGGCGCTAACTGCTCGTCGGGAGCAGTTAGGGGTTCAGTGTCTTGCTCAAGGACACTTCAGCACACTGCCGGGACGAGCCAGCTTCGAACCGGGAACCTTCCGATTCCCAGGCGACAGCTCTACCTCCTGAGCTAATGCCGCCCCTATAAATCCCCCCTATCTGAAGAACATAAGGGGGGAATTCCCCCCTCCAGTTTGCAAAGTGAATTTTAAGCCCTGGCTGTAGGTTCACTTAATGCCCAGCAGATGTCAGTGTATGCTTTTATTATAACAAATGGTAGGGGAACAATATGCTTTTTCTTTTGACTCCAAGCCTGACCTAGCTTCTGTTGATCTGCACTGTAATGACATGGCGTTTGTTTTGTCTTTGTGTCGCAGACAACAGAAGCTGGCAGAGAGAGAAAAGCGCTCCATGGAGCAGCAGAAGAAGAAGATGGAGAAAGATGCTCAGAGGATGATGAAGAAGGAGCAGAAGATCGCTGTCAAGCTCTCGTAACATTTTAGGAATGCTCAATTTTGAGCCTGAGGGATGGTGGGTTAAAGACGCTGAATCAGTTGTTACTTCATCTTAAAATCATCAGACCAACCAGGATTATCTCCCTACACTAGTCATCTGATAGTCAACAACAGTCCTCCATCTCCGCCCCGTTTCCACCAGCAGCCATTTTAGCCATCGTTTCCCAGCCACAGCAGTGTGAAATGCCACATTTGAGGGCAGATAATGTACCTGGTGTACTTGCTGTTCATGTGGCATGGTCATGTTTGTTTTCAGGGAGAGTAGTATTTGTACAGTGCCCATTCATCTTAGATGAAGCTGAAAATGAGATGCAGCATCAGATGGCATACCGTTTAGATTCTAATTTCATCTATTAGATTGCGTGGGGAAATGTTCTATTTTGGTTTTCCCAGGAACAATTGTAAATAAACTGGTACCTATAGTACACCTTGACTCTCTAATAGGGAGTGCAATTTCTTTTCTTTGTCTTATTTATAACCTCTAAGGACAAAGGAGTGTAATTAATTTTAAGCGTCACTGTATACTAGTGACATCCTTTTGGTTTGCTTGATTGTGTTTTATATTTAATTGCTCTTTGGTTGTTTGAAAACAAAATTATTTCTAATTGATGATGCTTAATGGCTCAAGAGACTATAGCCTGGATTTAAGTCCTACCACAAAAGTTAGCTGTGGGTTCCTATGGTAATCTCATGGCTACTGATCTGCCATTCTTCTCCTTTGTGAACTGCTGATATTGAATCAAACTAGCCTACTATCCAATTTTATCCTTGCATTGTAATACACAAGCATAGACACTAAATGTGCACACGTCTTTTTTTGCTTTTTAGGGGATTTTGCTTTACTCGTTGATTTCTTGCATAGTTGATGCAATGACTGCGCACAGTCTTTTTAAAACATGGATCATCATTATAGTATAATGTAAGATCAGTAAGAGGATGGAACATGTTCTACTCTCACCTAAAAATGGGTGAGAGGGTGGCTTTAAGCAGGTGGCTTTAAGCAGTTTTAGGGGAGGCTCAGTGAATGGAAGTGGGGGGGAATTACATTTGTTATTACATTATCAAAAGGGATCATATATACTGTAATTCACAGAGCCAGTAGTTTTGTGGAATTTGACTGTTTTTCCAACTTTCCCAGAGTCAGAAACTAATAAATTCCTTCCATTCAGACAGACCTTTTGGAAAGAGATACTCCACTTTTTCAGCCACATCCCCCACAAGATACACCATGCCTTATAGGCACTGTCCGCGCAGTTTATAGTGAGCTACAGTCGTGAAGTTAGTATCGCCATAGAATGGAGGCTAATGTGACAGCTGTTAAAAATCTGCCAAAACACATGTTGTGCTTCGGGTACTCCCCACACCATGAAATATTAATCCAAAATGCACATAATCGTTTTTTTTGGAAGGAAAAGAGGTAGCCGGCACTACTTTCCAAACATGGCCGCCGACCTCTTTTCCTTCCGAAAAGACCTATTATGTGCATTTTTGATTAATATTTCATCGTGTGGTGAGTACCCAAAGCACATGTGTTTTAGCAGATTTTTAACATGGTGATGATACTAACTAACTTCATGACTGTAGCTCACTCTAAACTGCGCGGACAGTGCCGGTAAGGCATGGTGTATCTTGGTTAAGGGGGAGGGCGGTGGCAAATGAGCGAAACTCCTGAAAAAGTGGAGTATCCCTTTAATGTATTTGGTGTAATCTGATGTATGTTGAACAGCAATATTAGGGCTATCTTGGCCCAATTGTTGAGTGTCTGGGATCAAATAACAATCATGATGCCATAGGCATCCATGGATTGAGCAAGGGGGGGTGCCTTTTTCCTAGCTTTGTCTGGGGGGGAGGCCCATAGTCTCAGACTTTGAAAAGCCCTGGTTTAGACATCCCTGTAATGAAGTTACTGGCAGTGCTGGTAAGATTGGTTTGCAGTGCCGATCGGCAAGCTGCTGTTGTCATGGAAACATTGTCATGTGGAGGAAGAGCTGTATGAACAGAAATGATATGTCTTCGTCTCTTAGGACTTGTTCCATTAAGGGAGGGAGGTTGCTTTTAATACTGAATGTTACAATTAGCAAAGCTTTGGGAACAGTGCTGTGCTGATATGGTTACACTGGTAATACTCTACTGGTTTGAGCTGATCTGTTTCAGAGAGGCCATCAATTCCTAAAAATAGCAATTATGACAAAGTGACAGATTTGTGCAGGATCGGTTTCAAGAATTTAACTGAAGGGAGGTTTGTAGCTCAACAGATTTCAGCAAATGGTCTTCATGAATCTTCCCTGTTTTTTTATGCTCTTGCCAATTTTTACCATTGGGAAAAGCTGCATGTTGCTCTGTTTTGTCAATAAAGGTTCTGTTTTACTTTTGCACATTTTCCAAAAACGAATCCTGGAACCATTTTTCTTTGAGCATGACCTTGGATAAGCATTGGCTTTTTTATTACTTATATTTTAAAACCTTTATACGGGGAGTCTCACTGAAAGCAATGCTTTTTTCAGGAGCCCTGTTCACATTCACACCTGGAAGCTGACCAGTACAACCAGTCTGATCTGCTGGCCACTGAGCAGCTCCACTGACCAGTACAACCAGTCTGATCTGCTGGCCACTGAGCAGCTCCACTGGAGCGGTTGGGGTTAAGGGCCTCGCTCAAGGGCACCGCAGTGGTGGGAATAAGGGAGGGGCAAGTGCTGCTTTTTTACATTCCCTGCCCAGACTAATCTTGCCGGTCCGGTGGACTAAACCAATTACCTTCTGGTCACAAGCTTGCTTTTCTAACCTTTAGGCCAGGGATACTCAACTTGCTTTGCCCGGGGGCTACTTTCGTGAAATGATAGAAGGCCAAGGGCCAGTTAATCAACAATCAATATACATTTTTCTGTAGCGGATTGTAGGTTTTTGGGGTGTCAGCCGGAGTTTAGTCTGACAATGTTGTGCACACCGGATAGTTAGTTAGGTTAAGTACATACATAAGTGCCTGGGTAGCGAGCAGACGGCGGTATTTGACAATTTAGCAGCTAAATCATAGATTATTGAAAGATATTCCATATTCCAGACTGAAATGCTATAAGTATTGAGCAGGAGTATTGGCCAGAATGACATGAACATTTGGACATTTATTCAGCCGGTATCTTGCATGTTGCATTCAGGTGCACTGTAAAAAAAAAAAAAAAAAATGTTTTTGTTTTGTTGCAATTCCATCGCGGGCCACACAGGGGGCGCCCGCGGGCAGCATGTGGCCCGCGGGCCGCCAGTTGAGTATCACTGCTTTAGGCCACCACTGCCATCATTGAGCACCATCGAGGACTTGCATTTAAATAGTATGAGGCTACAAGCTTAATACAAAAATGTTTAGGACAGGAGATTGTATATCTGCTGTATTAGTATGTGATTCATCCCTAGGGGTGAATACATTTGGTACATGACTCAGTTGGCTGTTATGTAATTTGCAAGACACTATCAAAAGTAAACCTACTCTGTTAAAAGATTATATGGATGACTCAGACCTAATGTGGGCACTACATATAGGTTTTGGCTTTTTAATATCGCATAACATTAATAATGTCCAACGCTTAAAGCTGGCCCTTAACTTAGATTGACGGACGGTTGTCATCACTCTCACCTGATACTGTCTGTCACCACCATCTGACTGAAGACACCTGGCAAAACCTCCCAGAGACTGACACCATTTCTAGAGGGGAAAAGGCAGTTCATCAGTGTTTTGGAAAGGGAGCGAGCTCGATGAGAGATCGCTGGCAGTTAATCTTCCATTTAAAAATGAGATTGTCTGGTGAAGTTTGTGTGAATAACAATTCCCATTAATGGCTTGTAACGCATAATACAATATATCAATCTAACTCGACTAACTTTTTGTCAGATGGTTCGATTTCTCCTAAACCCATTGCTGCCTACAACTTTTAATCCACATTCCACTGGCTGCAGTGCTGACTTTTAATCCACCTCCACTGGCTGCAGTGCTGACTTTTAATCCACCTCCACTGGCTGCAGTGCTGACTTTTAATCCACCTCCACTGGCTGCAGTGCTGACTTTTAATCCACCTCCACTGGCTGCAGTGCTGACTTTTAATCCACCTCCACTGGCTGCAGTGCTGACTTTTAATCCACCTCCACTGGCTGCAGTGCTGACTTTTAATCCACCTCCACTGGCTGCAGTGCTGACTTTTAATCCACCTCCACTGGCTGCAGTGCTGACTTTTAATCCACCTCCACTGGCTGCAGTGCTGACTTTTAATCCACCTCCACTGGCTGAAGTGCTGACTTTTAATCCACCTCCACTGGCTGCAGTGCTGACGTGGATGTAGGGATTACAGCATCTGGAATGATTTGTCTCTTGCTGCTTTAATGAACCGTGGGGTCATGGTTATGCAACTGAAGACAAATCCCCATATGGCAGACCGGAAATGTAGCTTCGGCATAGCAAAGGCCTCAAGTCTTAGCTGATTTATTTTAAATTAATGTATTTTCGTGAGATTCTCATTATCACGAATACGAATACGTTATTCCATGACGAGCGAAGAAAACATCAGTAGGTTATGTGGGTGTAGAGGCAGACATACAGCTGCTCTGGCACCGACCATTTTTATTGGTGTGAGGGCGTGGAGGAGCATTTTACAGCTTCAGGGGTTCCGGTGAAGTGGATCTAATGCACTCATTTACAACCCAAGAGACATTTGAAAATGCTGTTTAAAGCTTTTACATAACATGCACTGTCACGAGAACAACATGAGCTGTCATGAGAACACTGGTTGGTTGCGCTTGGGTTTAGAATTTTTATTTATTCAGGTGAACTTCTGCAGATGAAGAAACGTGGGCTTTTCTAATGCTTGGCAGCGGTTTGAACAAGATGTACTGCCACCTACATTATTTAGGTAGATGTAGGCATCTCAAATGCAGTCTATAAAAATCTATGGACAAGGCTGGGATGTCTGATTTAGTTCCTTTACTGAAGTTTCTTTCCCATGCTAACCAATTCCCTTTCAATCCCAGATAAGAGAAAAAGACAAGAGTCAATAAAAACTGGGATTATCATGCTTTAATAATAAAGATACGAGGACATTTGATGTAAACCACCAGTATTGCACACAGCTCAGGCACGTAACAAGTGTCAAATTGCTTTGAAGCGTCAACTTATTTCTATATAACAATACACAGGCAGTACCATAAAAAGCTCCAGGGAGAAAAATACTTCACAAAACATTGTTACATAACAGGTGAATTGACATTAAAGCTTTGGCTGAAGTTTTAAGGTTTCTTTTTGAACAATGACTCGAACCGTGAACATTTCAGAACCCATCATAAACTCAAACTAACAATCAATCTTACACCTCCTAAAATCTCATACATACATCATACCAACCAAATAGATTTTCTTTGTGTACACCAGGGCAACTAGGGAGAGCACAGAATAGCACATAACCATCTACCCAGATGATCGGCATATATATACACACAAAGGATAAAGAAAATAAATCCATAAATAACCCTTTCATAAATAATCCCTTTCGTGTCACCATTAATTTTGCCTCAACTCGTGGCAATTGTGCAGTGCAAAGTAACAGTGCGGGAACCAAAATTGCTCCATTGATATAATCAAGTGTAGAAAAACTAAAGAAATCTCACAAAATGCTGAAGTGCTTTTAGTTGATTAGGCATTATGCATGCGGATAGGCCTTTTTCACAGCAGTCGTTTTTGTCTAAAAGGCAGGAAGTAACACAGGTGCAACAAAACATTAATTAGGGTTTCCAACTTCCAGTCCATTTAGGTGTTCCAGTGCTGGGGCCCTAATTAGTGAGTTGGTTGCACCTGTGTTTAACTTGCCTTTTAGACATAAAATGGCAGCTGTGGAAAAGGCCCATCGGAGGCCATTACACGTCTGGCCTGTGAGTGACGTGACGAAGAGAGTGCAATCCCATGATGCAGCAGCCCCTGATGAGAGCAGCGATGTTGTACACCGGAGCACTTCCGTCCACGCCATGCCGTGAGTATAGCCAGGCCACTGTAGGCAATACAGGCGCCGCTACAGCAACCAGATCCACCAGGAAGCTGTTGCTCCAGTAGCGTTTGCCGACCACGGCCAATCCGGGTGGCACGCACGGCTCCTCTTCGCCAACACCGAAATCCAGCTCCTCCATGAACCTTCGGCTCTCCACGGGCTCCGAGCTGCACATGCCGGAATTGGTGGAGGTGTCAGGGCTCTCTGGGGGAGCAGGGCTAGTAGGCAGCGTGTCAGGGCTCTCTGGGGGAGCAGGGCTAGTAAGCGGCATGTCGAGGATCTCTGGGGGGGCGGAGCTAGTAGGCGGCGTGTCGAGGATCTCTGGGGGGGCGGAGCTAGTAGGCAGCGTGTCAGGGCTCTCTGGGGGGGCGGAGCTAGTAGGCGGCGTGTCAGGGCTCTCTGGGGGAGCAGGGCTAGTAGGCAGCGTGTCAGGGCTCTCTGGGGGAGCAGGGCTAGTAGGCAGTGTGTCAGGGCTCTCTGGGGGAGCAGGGCTAGTAAGCGGCATGTCGAGGATCTCTGGGGGGGCGGAGCTAGTAGGCGGCGTGTTGGGGATCTCTGTCTGGTCTGTGGGGAGGTTTGGGAGGCCCAGGAGACCACTGGAGGCTGGGAGTGCTGCGTCCCCCACTGTTCCCCCATGGAACTTCAGCAGCTGGAGCAGCAGACCTTGGAGGTCCAGAGACATGGACAGCACGTCGGTCTGCACTCCCTTGTCTTCCGTGACGGGCTGCTCTGTCAGAGGGGAGATGCAGGAGATGTCAATGGTGGTGGAAACAATATTTATTGGACATGCATCCTCACCCTCTTCCAGCACCGTGGACACCCCGGGCCCTGGCTCTGCCCTCAACTTGCCACTAGAGTCCTGACTGAAATCCACTGCAGTGGACATGAAGACCTGCTCCAAAATGTCCGCTCTGTTGGCCATCTCGTCGTTCACCAGCAGCCCACTGTCCGCCATCTCCTCTGCCGCCTGGTCCCCCAGCTCCAGACCTCCCTCTTCCTCCATCTTCTTCCCACTGCCATCAGGAGAGTTGCAGAAGAAGTCCAGGGGGGGTTCGTCTTGGAGGGTGCAGCCGCTCTGGGCAAGTTCCATGCTCTGCAGCAGGGACTCCAGCTTCCGGTTCTGGATGTTAATGTCAATGAAGTACTTCTGTATTCCCTTGTCCTTCTCCATCAGGCTGGTCTTCATGGTTTCCACCACCTGACGCAGCTGCTTGATCTCCTTGCGAGCCTCTTTCAGGGACAGCTGAGCCTCCACCCGGTGGCACTCCTCCTCGATCCAATCCTCCCTCATCCTGCCCAGTTGGGACTTCAGCTCCTCAATCTCCATCTCTCTAAATGTAGAGAGGGAGAAAGAACACGCCCAGGGTTACTCAAAGATAAAGGGTAGCAAAGACAAATCCCTAAAGGACAGCTTTTTACTAAACTGGATGTTGTCGTTACATAGTGAGCGTTCCCTGTGAAAAATTACTCTAAAAAGCATCACACCCATTTGTTGTTACATGGTGTGGAGATTTAAACAGCTGACCAAAACATCTGCACTACTGCTATGGTGGACTATGGTATCTCCTCCTGATATAACCACAGCCCTCCTACCTTAAAGTCGAGCTGGAATTAAAAATGACTTTTTTTCTATTTTAGGCAGCACTCTTGCCTCGGCTTGGAAACGGTAGTATGTCGGGAAGCAGCCAGTTGCCCGGTTCTCTGCGGATCCCACTTGTATAGGGGCAGAACACACTGAATCCCACTCCATTTGGGGGCAGAACATGCCATACAAGCACCACGATTGGTCAACATCAACGTCAGTCCCCAGAACAGTCAAATCACATCATCCACACGCTATGTCCCGTCTCTCGACCCTGTTCCAGTCAAAGCCATGCTTGTTTCCACTCGGATACGTCATCACAGACCCTGACATCTCACTACAGCTCGTCTTTCAAGTCATAAAACGATCCAATTAGAGGAGCTCCTGTGTCGCCGAATATTAGCCAACCTGTCATGAACTCTGTTCTGGGACTCCAGCAGCTTGGTCTTCAGGTGGCGGATGGCCACCTCTTTCTGCTGCAGGGGCGTGAGGTACTGCTCGGGGTTCGGGGGTCTGATGCCATGGTTGTCTCCACAGGAGTGGTAACGGCCCAGGCTCACCGTTCTGCCGGGCAAAAAGATGATGATGCACAAACATTAGATAAGCCGTCTTGTTGGAAGGCCAACTTTACACTTCTTGAAGACCAACAGTATTTCGTCACAGTCACCAACTAGCCATTTTAATGCAACAGAAAAAACCGACGCAAATCCCTGCCTGCAGAAGGTCATTACTTAGTTCAGTGTGGCTGAGAGAGTGCCGTCATGGCAGATGCTCTCTGAAGCCTGGAATTACTGTCTGACACAGGATTACCTGCATGCAGACTAGAGACAGAAAATAAACTAAAATGCTTGGTTATCTAAATCAATGCTAGCGGAGTCAGCTAGGGAACACCATTGTAAAAAATGCATTAATTTGTCTTAAAAAATGTAGACACTAACGGCATTAACATTCAAATGCCCTGTGCACGTTCGGGGAAAAGTCCTGTGATCATATATTTTATGATGTTCAAAGAAAACCGATAAAACAATGTTTTTTTCCTGTTGAGGATGAGTGGGTGGATTAAGCAGCAAGCCCATCTCTTCCAAGCAGACTTCACCAGTAGCATAATATCCTAGCAACCTGGGATACTTGAGGCTTTGATGCGAGCGCTCTGCATCCCTGCCAGAAATAGAAACAGCCCGCAGAAGGTAGCTAGAGACAAACATGTCACATGACACCTAGCCAGGGACAGGAGAGCTGACTGAGGGATGAAAATATCCTTAAGTGACGAGAGTGGAGATTATAATGCATTTATTAATGTGCTGCTGCACAAAAAGTCAAAAAGAAAAAGCTGTGGGATGGATTTGTTTTTCATTTTTTTCCAAGGAGTTTTGGGTTTATCCTTATGCAGGGTTTAGCTGCCATAGAAACACAAAGCCTATGGAGTAAATATTCTGTCACCAAGTAACAAGAGCCAGCAGCACCATGCTAGAAAGAGTTGCAGGCTGCTCATTTCATCTATTGATTCAGTGATGCTGAAATATTTATCAACCACACCAAGGTGCATGCACACTCAAAATTCAATTTCAACTCAGTTGCAGTCGGTAGGGTCACTATCTGGGTATGACTTTTGCTTTATTAAATCATCAATAACCCCATCCACAGCCAAATCATCGCCCATATATAATCCCAGGCAGCTGCAAGACTCAAGAGAGGAAAAGATCAAACAGTCTGAGCCTAATCAACCAACTACCTGCCCACTCAGTTTATGCTTCACATAGCCACAGCCCAGACCTCCCATCACATAGCCACAGCCCAGACCTCCCATCACATAGCCACAGCCCAGACCTCCCATCACATAGCCACAGCCCAGACCTCCCAATCTCCAAAATGTACTCCTCCAAGTGGAGAGTGGAGCGTAAGTGTGTAAGTGTAATAGAGGAGTGGAGAGTGGAGCAGAGAAGTGTAATAGAGGAGTGGAGAGTGGAGCAGAGAAGTGTAATAGATGAGTGGAGAGTGGAGCAGAGAAGTGTAATAGATGAGTGGAGAGTGGAGCAGAGAAGTGTAATAGATGAGTGGAGCAGAGAAGTGTAATAGAGGAGTGGAGCAGAGAAGTGTAATAGAGGAGTGGAGAGTGGAGCAGAGAAGTGTAATAGATGAGTGGAGAGTGGAGCGTAAGTGTGTAAGTGTAATAGAGGAGTGGAGAGTTGAGCAGAGAAGTGTAATAGAGGAGTGGAGAGTGGAGCAGAGAAGTGTAATAGAGGAGTGGAGAGTGGAGCAGAGAAGTGTAATAGAGGAGTGGAGAGTGGAGCAGAGAAGTGTAATAGATGAGTGGAGAGTGGAGCGTAAGTGTGTAAGTGTAATAGAGGAGTGGAGAGTTGAGCAGAGAAGTGTAATAGAGGAGTGGAGAGTGGAGCAGAGAAGTGTAATAGATGAGTGGAGAGTGGAGCAGAGAAGTGTAATAGATGAGTGGAGCAGAGAAGTGTAATAGAGGAGTGGAGAGTGGAGCAGAGAAGTGTAATAGAGGAGTGGAGAGTGGAGCAGAGAAGTGTAATAGATGAGTGGAGAGTGGAGCAGAGAAGTGTAATAGAGGAGTGGAGAGTGGAGCAGAGAAGTGTAATAGAGGAGTGGAGAGTGGAGCAGAGAAGTGTAATAGATGAGTGGAGAGTGGAGCAGAGAAGTGTAATAGATGAGTGGAGAGTGGAGCAGAGAAGTGTAATAGAGGAGTGGAGAGTGGAGCAGAGAAGTGTAATAGAGGAGTGGAGAGTGGAGCAGAGAAGTGTAATAGATGAGTGGAGCAGAGAAGTGTAATAGAGGAGTGGAGAGTGGAGCAGAGAAGTGTAATAGATGAGTGGAGAGTGGAGCGTAAGTGTGTAAGTGTAATAGAGGAGTGGAGAGTTGAGCAGAGAAGTGTAATAGAGGAGTGGAGAGTGGAGCAGAGAAGTGTAATAGAGGAGTGGAGAGTGGCGCAGAGAAGTGTAATAGAGGAGTGGAGAGTGGAGCAGAGAAGTGTAATAGATGAGTGGAGAGTGGAGCGTAAGTGTGTAAGTGTAATAGAGGAGTGGAGAGTTGAGCAGAGAAGTGTAATAGAGGAGTGGAGAGTGGAGCAGAGAAGTGTAATAGAGGAGTGGAGAGTGGAGCAGAGAAGTGTAATAGAGGAGTGGAGAGTGGAGCAGAGAAGTGTAATAGAGGAGTGGAGAGTGGAGCAGAGAAGTGTAATAGATGAGTGGAGAGTGGAGCAGAGAAGTGTAATAGATGAGTGGAGAGTGGAGCAGAGAAGTGTAATAGATGAGGAGAGTGGAGCAGAGAAGTGTAATAGATGAGGAGAGTGGAGCAGAGAAGTGTAATAGAGGAGTGGAGAGTGGAGCAGAGAAGTGTAATAGATGAGTGGAGAGTGGAGCAGAGAAGTGTAATAGAGGAGTGGAGAGTGGAGCAGAGAAGTGTAATAGAGGAGTGGAGAGTGGAGCAGAGAAGTGTAATAGATGAGTGGAGAGTGGAGCAGAGAAGTGTAATAGATGAGTGGAGAGTGGAGCAGAGAAGTGTAATAGATGAGTGGAGAGTGGAGCAGAGAAGTGTAATAGATGAGTGGAGAGTGGAGCAGAGAAGTGTAATAGATGAGTGGAGAGTGGAGCAGAGAAGTGTAATAGATGAGGAGAGTGGAGCAGAGAAGTGTAATAGATGAGGAGAGTGGAGCAGAGAAGTGTAATAGATGAGTGGAGAGTGGAGCAGAGAAGTGTAATAGATGAGTGGAGAGTGGAGCAGAGAAGTGTAATAGATGAGTGGAGAGTGGAGCAGAGAAGTGTAATAGATGAGTGGAGCAGAGAAGTGTAATAGAGGAGTGGAGCAGAGAAGTGTAATAGAGGAGTGGAGAGTGGAGCAGAGAAGTGTAATAGATGAGTGGAGAGTGGAGCGTAAGTGTGTAAGTGTAATAGAGGAGTGGAGAGTTGAGCAGAGAAGTGTAATAGAGGAGTGGAGAGTGGAGCAGAGAAGTGTAATAGAGGAGTGGAGAGTGGAGCAGAGAAGTGTAATAGAGGAGTGGAGAGTGGAGCAGAGAAGTGTAATAGATGAGTGGAGAGTGGAGCGTAAGTGTGTAAGTGTAATAGAGGAGTGGAGAGTTGAGCAGAGAAGTGTAATAGAGGAGTGGAGAGTGGAGCAGAGAAGTGTAATAGATGAGTGGAGAGTGGAGCAGAGAAGTGTAATAGATGAGTGGAGCAGAGAAGTGTAATAGAGGAGTGGAGAGTGGAGCAGAGAAGTGTAATAGAGGAGTGGAGAGTGGAGCAGAGAAGTGTAATAGATGAGTGGAGAGTGGAGCAGAGAAGTGTAATAGAGGAGTGGAGAGTGGAGCAGAGAAGTGTAATAGAGGAGTGGAGAGTGGAGCAGAGAAGTGTAATAGATGAGTGGAGAGTGGAGCAGAGAAGTGTAATAGATGAGTGGAGAGTGGAGCAGAGAAGTGTAATAGAGGAGTGGAGAGTGGAGCAGAGAAGTGTAATAGAGGAGTGGAGAGTGGAGCAGAGAAGTGTAATAGATGAGTGGAGCAGAGAAGTGTAATAGAGGAGTGGAGAGTGGAGCAGAGAAGTGTAATAGATGAGTGGAGAGTGGAGCGTAAGTGTGTAAGTGTAATAGAGGAGTGGAGAGTTGAGCAGAGAAGTGTAATAGAGGAGTGGAGAGTGGAGCAGAGAAGTGTAATAGAGGAGTGGAGAGTGGCGCAGAGAAGTGTAATAGAGGAGTGGAGAGTGGAGCAGAGAAGTGTAATAGATGAGTGGAGAGTGGAGCGTAAGTGTGTAAGTGTAATAGAGGAGTGGAGAGTTGAGCAGAGAAGTGTAATAGAGGAGTGGAGAGTGGAGCAGAGAAGTGTAATAGAGGAGTGGAGAGTGGAGCAGAGAAGTGTAATAGAGGAGTGGAGAGTGGAGCAGAGAAGTGTAATAGAGGAGTGGAGAGTGGAGCAGAGAAGTGTAATAGATGAGTGGAGAGTGGAGCAGAGAAGTGTAATAGATGAGTGGAGAGTGGAGCAGAGAAGTGTAATAGATGAGGAGAGTGGAGCAGAGAAGTGTAATAGATGAGGAGAGTGGAGCAGAGAAGTGTAATAGAGGAGTGGAGAGTGGAGCAGAGAAGTGTAATAGATGAGTGGAGAGTGGAGCAGAGAAGTGTAATAGAGGAGTGGAGAGTGGAGCAGAGAAGTGTAATAGAGGAGTGGAGAGTGGAGCAGAGAAGTGTAATAGATGAGTGGAGAGTGGAGCAGAGAAGTGTAATAGATGAGTGGAGAGTGGAGCAGAGAAGTGTAATAGATGAGTGGAGAGTGGAGCAGAGAAGTGTAATAGATGAGTGGAGAGTGGAGCAGAGAAGTGTAATAGATGAGTGGAGAGTGGAGCAGAGAAGTGTAATAGATGAGGAGAGTGGAGCAGAGAAGTGTAATAGATGAGGAGAGTGGAGCAGAGAAGTGTAATAGAGGAGTGGAGAGTGGAGCAGAGAAGTGTAATAGATGAGTGGAGAGTGGAGCAGAGAAGTGTAATAGAGGAGTGGAGAGTGGAGCAGAGAAGTGTAATAGAGGAGTGGAGAGTGGAGCAGAGAAGTGTAATAGATGAGTGGAGAGTGGAGCAGAGAAGTGTAATAGAGGAGTGGAGAGTGGTGCAGAGAAGTGTAATAGAGGAGTGGAGAGTGGAGCAGAGAAGTGTAATAGATGAGTGGAGAGTGGAGCAGAGAAGTGTAATAGATGAGGAGAGTGGAGCAGAGAAGTGTAATAGATGAGTGGAGAGTGGAGCAGAGAAGTGTAATAGATGAGGAGAGTGGAGCAGAGAAGTGTAATAGATGAGTGGAGAGTGGAGCAGAGAAGTGTAATAGATGAGGAGAGTGGAGCAGAGAAGTGTAATAGATGAGTGGAGAGTGGAGCAGAGAAGTGTAATAGATGAGTGGAGAGTGGAGCAGAGAAGTGTAATAGATGAGTGGAGAGTGGAGCAGAGAAGTGTAATAGATGAGTGGAGAGTGGAGCAGAGAAGTGTAATAGAGGAGTGGAGAGTGGAGCAGAGAAGTGTAATAGATGAGTGGAGAGTGGAGCAGAGAAGTGTAATAGAGGAGTGGAGAGTGGAGCAGAGAAGTGTAATAGAGGAGTGGAGAGTGGAGCAGAGAAGTGTAATAGAGGAGTGGAGAGTGGAGCAGAGAAGTGTAATAGATGAAAGTGGAAAAATGTTGAATGGTTAGACATGATGAAGAGGTGGTAATAGCTGATCCCACTATATAACAAATTGCCCCGCAAATTTCAAATCACAGTCCTTGTGAAATGATTATTAAACAGGTTTGTGTACCTGGAGGTGGGGCTGGAGTTGCTGCTGCTGTTTGTTGAGGAGGGGGCTCTGGGAGGAGTCCGGTAGGGAGCGTACAGCTCTGCATCGCGGTTGGCTGTAGGATTCCCTGCTGGTTTGAACACTGGAAGGGGTCTGATGTGGGTCCAACGACTTGATAAAGCATTAAAACAAGAAGAAAAAATATATAGATCATTTTGATCAGTTTACGACCAATTGCAAAAAAAAATCTGCATCATCAGCCTAAATGCAGCCATCTGTTTCGGAGACCATCTTTTGTAAAGTAAGGAAACTAATCACACTACTGAACCAGACAGAATAGATGCACCACATACCTGCGTGGAATTTTCTTTCCAGCAGAACTGCATGCAAGGCTCTCCCTGGTCTTTAGGCTGCCTGTGCTGCTGGAACAGCTGAAGTCTGCATCGCTACCTGCAGGGAAAGGCATCAGTGTGTCGCCAAGCTGCTGGACAACAAACCCCCACACCGAGCTCCACATGAAGACACACACACACGCTTAACATTCTGTATTTTCAAGGCCACAAACTGGGCATTTGTGACCAATCTTCTTGTTTCCCGTCATGTCTGTTGATCCTATAGCCTATAGCCCCTTTCGTCACTCTTTCCGGGTCCCTTCTCCGCTGGTAGACTTCCCCGCCGCTGAAACACCCAAGCAGTCTAAATCAGCGATACGCACGTATTTACAAGTGTCACAGAAACATTTCAAAGCCACCTACCAAAGCAGAAGGGTTCATTGCTTCTCTGCGGCGGGGTTTGAACGCTCGATGCTGCTAATAAATGCCTCTTTCTATCCAAATTCTGTGCCGGTGAGATTATTTTTTCCGGGTTAGTACCCCGGCCATCACAGCGCTCCACATAAATTCAATAATCTCACCAGCACAGAATTCTGATAAAAAGGAGGCATTTATTAGCAGCATCGAGATTTCAAACCCCACCGCAGAGAAGCAATGAACCGTTCTGCTTTGGTAGGTGGCATTGACATGTTTCTGTGACACTATCAGACTGCTTGGTAGTTTCAGTGGCAGGGAAGTCTACCGGTGGAGAAGGGACTCTGGAGGGGAGATGATGACGTCATATACCCAAAAGAGTGATGAAAGGGGCTATTGATCCTAGTTTCTGCTTTCCATAACCATTCAAAATGATGACCAAAACTTAAGCACCTTCCAGCAGCCCATCCTCCCTTGTTCGGATCTCAAGCAGTGACTATCACGTTACAGTTTCCGTAAGCAGGACCTCCGCTAAAGTCTCCCCGAAACCAGAAAGCAGAGCCTCAAACAGATACCTCTCATACAGCAGCTGTCTGATGGACTGCTCCCCATATGCTATACCCTTTGTTAGACTAAGTGAGTTTGAAGTAGGCAGACTCAGGCTCTTTCTATCGTTCTATCTCAAGACTTCACTGATGAAAGAGCCCTCTTTCCCTCTAGCCAAAATTCTTTCGGAAATCTGTGTCGGGCATTAAACTCACCTTATTTCTGCATTTTGAAGGCATAGGTAGGGTCACATGGGGCAACCTTATTATATCGGAATCTTAGTTGCTCCAAAAAGTGAGCAGTTGTTTTAAAAGCCAAAGTTTTGCGAGAATTGACCAGTTATCTGGGACCAGAGTGCCGATGCATGAGCACTGGCATCATTTTGTCTTCTAGTACAGACATTTTAGACAGCCCCCAAACACATGACATCAAAGATAGTCAGAAAGATGGCAGATATGAAACATTGCTCAAATTGCCAACAACCTTTCGGGGGGGGAAAAAAGCCCAAAAGGATACAATCGGTGGAAAACGTTAACATGCACCAGCCCAGAACCGGTCGCCATTGTAAATAAGAATTTGTTCTTGATGACTTACCTGGTTAAATAAAGGTTAAATACAATAAATAAAAAATTTAGAACCTCAATTTATTTTACCCAGCAGAATCACCAAATCATGCCAGTGCGCATTAGTCAGCACTCTGGTCCCAGACAACTATCCGATTATCCACAAACTTTGTCTTTTAAAACAATAACTGCTCACTTTTTGGAGCAACTAAGATTCAGATATAATAAGGTTGCCCCATGCGACCCTACCTATGCATTCAAAGTGCAGAAATAAGGTGAGTTTAATGCCCGACAGATTCCCGTAAGAATATTGGCTTGAAGTCTTGAGACGGGAACGATAGAAAGAGCCTGAGGGTAATAGACAGACATACAAATGATCCAATCTCATATGGTTACAAATACTGCCATCACTCTAAAATGTATAAATAACAGTCAACTCACATCAGAAGTGCATAAGCTAAATGAAATTAAATAATGCAATCTATCCAAATGTTGCAGACAACACATCAGCAAATTAAACCTGGAACACCACCTTCCACTCAAAGGGCTTGTGCAGAGAATCAATCACATCACCATACTGTCTGTTGCATTGCAAAGAATGGAGATTTAAAGCCATACCTGAGTAGCATCTCTTGCCATCAAATAAAACCATAGTGCACAATGGTGACTGTAACAAACAAAACGATGCAAAAAGTGATCCTCTAGCACTTGGTGAGTCAAATGAAGGTTGGTACACATTCAATCAAGACTAGTAAACTGCTAATCAGCCTAATTGGTTAAGCCCCTGAACCTTTTCATCAACCAATCAGCTTAAGTTTTTTGACTTGTGATCAAGCAGTTTTGTCTACCGGCAGATTTTTGGTTCATTCGCCTAGATTAAAAGAGAGGAAGGTAATTCTGCTGGGGAATAAACATTGAAGCGTAGCATAGTGTTTCTGATATGTTAACACAGCACAAGTCATTAGTCTCTCCTCTTCCTTACCAAGCAGCTGCTTCCCAGCCCGTGTCTGCTGAGCTCAACATGCCTGGGGAGCTGCTAGCTGCTGACATCTGACAAAATACACACTTACTGTAGTATTGTACTTTGGTCTTTGGGGGATATACTGTATATATATACATTATATATATATATATATATATATATATATATATATATATATATATATATATATATATATATATATATATATATACACACACACACACACACACACACACACACACACACACACACATACATACATATATACATATATGAGCAGTATCTTATTCCCCTACTACTACTAACAACAACAACAACTCTGATTCTATAAATGCTACAAATTCCTATTAAAGGCTGAGCTGATGAGGACTGTGATATACAATTGGTTTGACTATACTGTTGACAAAATGCACTTATTGTCACTTTGGACTAGGGCTGTCAAAAATATTCTATATTCGAATATATATTTGAATATAAAAATGTAAAGAATATTCAAATATGAAAATCTATATTCAAATGTATTATTATTTATTATTATTATTATTATTATTATTATTATTATTATTATTATTATTGTTGTTGTTGTTGTTATTGTTATTGTTATTATTATTATTATTATTATTATTATTATTATTATTATTATTATTATTATTATTGTTATTTACATTTAACCAGGTAAAAAACCTGGCCGTTTGTTTGCCTGGTTATTTAAAAACATTACAAAAGTGTAGGCTACTATATTAGTACTGACTGAATAATATGAAGAAGAAAAAAACAATGTTTATGTTGAAATAATAAAAATGTTTATGTTCAAATAAATATACCAAGTAGTTATATAAGCTCTCTGGTTGTATTGGTTTGCCTTGCCATGCACGCAAAAAAAAGAGAGAGAAAAATGATTTGAATATATTCAAATGAATATGTTTTGTTTAGAGGGAAAATTTGAATATGATTTTGGGCCAATTTTGACAGCCCTACTTTGGACACAAGTGTCTGCTAAATTACGTAATGTAATGTGATATAATGTAATGGTACTAAAGCATTTGCACCTTATTTTGGTTGCTTGTAATTTTTAGGTAAACCAGCTGAATTGATTGGTTTGTTTATTCTACTGATGGTCTGTATAAGATAATCAGCTGAACGCCTCCATAGAGAGGCAAAGTGAATGCCACTTCCTGCTTCAGCACTGTACCAGAGATTTTCTTCCGCAATTTATTTTCCCATAGACATTTTGTAAAGTGCTTATAAAAATAGTTTTACTTGGTCAAACCAAATGGTTCAGTTATATTTAAAATCGGGAGAGACCATAGAACATTTCACTTGGACCAAAACTTAAAAAAACAACATCAAAGAAATATTTTCTTTAAACCCGCATTTCTTTACGTTGTGGTCCCAGTGAAATGTTATGCGATCTCTCCTGTTTCTAAATATATCTGTACCGTTTGGTTTGAACAAGTAAAACTCTTTTTATAAGCATTTTATGAAATGTCTATGGGAAAATAAATGGCGGCTGAAAATATCTGGTACAGTGCTGAAGCAGGAAGTGACGTTCCACTTTGGCTCTCTATTGTAAAATGTGTATGTATATATATATTTTGTTTTAGTTCTTTAAACTGAGAGACTTGCTGTAAACGTGGACAATAATGATGGACCTATACAGTATGTGTCTGCAAGCTGTCCTGTCGACTGACTGATGAATCCTTCTTTACCTCTGGGTTTCATGGCAGATCTTGGCTCCCTCTTATGCCTCGGGGTGCTCCTCCGCTCGGTGCTCCACTCCGCCATCACCCTCACCCTCTTCACTTTGGTCTTGCGCTCGGCGGTTGATGGCAAGCCGTGGGGACTGTTGTCTGAGCCTGACGGGGTTTTGGAGGGGGACACACACTGACTAGTGGGGCAGCCAGTGTCATCTAGTGTAGACAGGCACACAGACAGTAATAGCCAAGAAGAGGCAGGAAGCGAAACACAAGCAGTCAATCAAAGCTCAAAGTTCAGCCTTGACTTTATCTGAGAGATAACTCAGACAACGGATTTCACACAATGGCTCATCACTCCCACAACAAGTGGTTATGGAATGTTTGGATTGCTGTGTTGTAGACTATGTAGTAGTGTATCACCACTCCCCCCCCCCCCACACACACACACACACACAAGCATTATGCAGTGTATGCTGAAGTATCTGAGGCTGTCTCAGGCTGTCATTCAGGGGTGTAGTCGTGGTAAATACAGAGGTGGGTAAACTATCCAAGGTGAGTATTTTACCCACCTTGTTTGCCCTCATTGATTGATACAGTTGATCTGAAGGTAGATGAGTAAAGACTGCCTCATTTCAAAGATGTGGGTAAACTGTGTTTACTTGTGTTTACCCTCTACTACACCCCTGCTGTCTTTGGACTGGAGCTGAACTTCTTACCAGAGCAAAAGCTGTTGGTGCTGATGGTCCTTTTGGAGTGATCTGAGCTGACGTCGCACTCCTTTCCTTCCTCCTCTGAAGAAGGTGAATCGGACAGCGGTGATCCTTTGTCTTTGGGCGGGGAGGGATGGAGGACCAGGCGCGGGATGCGGCTGCGGGAGCTTCCTTTCTCCGGCGACTTCTTTTCCTGTTCAAACCAACACGTGTCAAAGCTACAAGCAGGGATATAAACGACACCTCAAACTCATGTTTACCACAGAATATAGTTGACCTTTTAGGCTGATATAAATGTTGATTATATCAAATCCATAGTAGTAAGCTAGCTAAGTAGTATCAAAAACCAATCAGCATGAAGCAGAAGTCTACCACCGGTGACCAGGTGCAATGGAAAGACTCACCTCATATTCCTGGAACGGTCCCATTGTGCTTCACGCTGCGTTTTCCCCTAAAGATGGAACAGAGAAGAAGAAGGAGACAGAAACCAGGTGAGTCATATTTCTGTCAAGTGTGCATGTGGCATCCTCTTCACGTGGCTCTCAAACCCTCACAAACAAGGCCGAGTCTGTCTGAAATCTGTTACGCCACAAATACCCCCCCCCCCTTCCTCGCGTGCGCACGCACACACACGCTCACACGCACACACGCACACACACACACACACACACACACACACACACACACACGCACACACACACACACACACACACACGCACACCGCCTGGTACAGATGGCACAACAAGCACAGAGCCAACAGCGACCAAAACACAGTGAATTCATGGATTTATGAAACAAACCCTGTGTATCTCTTCCTACAAATAAACATTCCCACACATTGCAAGTTGACCTGTTCTCCATTGGGCTTTGGGCTGGCATACTAGCATTTATTGAATCATAATACTAATAATAATAAATAGAAATATATAGAAGCAAACCTGATAGTGATAAAATTCACAAGTAAAAACAAGAACTTGCCGCAAGATATTAAGGATAAGAATTGAATGGGGGGGGGGGGGGGGGGGCAAAGTCGTTGCATCAAAGCAAACCTACATTTATAGAAAATCAGTTTTAAGAGATGATTTCAAATAACATAGATGTTCTAATAATCTACTTCTGCTTGTGGTATCACAGGAGTTCTGATTTTGGTGCCTATATAGTTGGAATAATGAAGAAAGATGCCTAATATGCATTTGAATTTTTTTCTTTTCATCATAGTCATCTGAAAATGAAGATAGCCTACTACCAGAAGAAGTGTCCAACTTGTCATTCTGCTAAGCAATGCATAACAAGAGTAGGCTAACTTTCCTTATTGACATCCTGTGCCAAAAGAACAGTTCTGTGCAAAAACGATGGGGCTGCCAACCAAAGGTTCTGCTGCTGCCAAGGAGATATGATGAATAGAACAGTATCATATCCACAATATCCTATGTCAATAATGGAGCAAAAGCAGATACAGTAACTGAATTAAAAAAGTGGGAATGAATTTCACCCTGACATTGGGTTCCATTTCATACGTGGCGTGCACATACAAACACAGAATGGGGATATTTTATTGATGCTGTACGATTAAATAATTCAAAATTCTTCTCATGCTTGACTGAATTTTACACAATCATTTCACCTGTTGAATGCCGTGCCTCTTTTAGCATCCTCGCCAAAGGGGGTCAAGTTATGTAACTGCTGTGTTTGCTGCATTTTTCTTTTTTGTATTGGGGATGATGTAATTGACCCTAAGGCCTGAACATTGCTGTCACATCAGTGAATGTGAGCCCGTCTTTCCTCCCACATGGTATCTTTTTAGACATTTATATACCTGACCTATAGACTGAAATGTCATCATCTGCATTTCCACAGACCACGATACCATCACAGTATCATCAAAGCCTCAAAACACAATCAGATTAGCAAGTGGGGCAGAGCAACCAAAACCATACCCTAGCAACAGTCTTAGTGACCAAAACCATACCCTAGCAACAGTCTTAGTAACCAAAACCATACCCTAGCAACAGTCTTAGTGACCAAAACCATACCCTAGCAACAGTCTTAGTAACCAAAACCATACCCTAGCAACAGTCTTAGCAACCAAAACCATACCCTAGCAACAGTCTTAGTAACCAAAACCATACCCTAGCAACAGTCTTAGTGACCAAAACCATACCCTAGCAACAGTCTTAGCGACCAAAACCATACCCTAGCAACAGTCTTAGCGACCAAAACCATACCCTAGCAACAGTCTTAGTAACCAAAACCATACCCTAGCAACAGTCTTAGTGACCAAAACCATACCCTAGCAACAGTCTTAGTAACCAAAACCATACCCTAGCAACAGTCTTAGCGACCAAAACCAATACCCCAGCAACAGTCTTAGCAACCAAAACCATACCCTAGCAACAGTCTTAGTAACCAAAACCATACCCTAGCAACAGTCTTAGTGACCAAAACCATACCCTAGCAACAGTCTTAGTAACCAAAACCATACCCTAGCAACAGTCTTAGTGACCAAAATCATACCCTAGCAACAGTCTTAGCAACCAAAACCATACCCTAGCAACAGTCTTAGTAACCAAAACCATACCCTAGCAACAGTCTTAGTGACCAAAACCATACCCTAGCAACAGTCTTAGCAACCAAAACCATACCCTAGCAACAGTCTTAGTAACCAAAACCATACCCTAGCAACAGTCTTAGTGACCAAAACCATACCCTAGCAACAGTCTTAGCAACCAAAACCATACTCTAGCAACAGTCTTAGCAACCAAAACCATACCCTAGCAACAGTCTTAGCAACCAAAACCATACCCTAGCAACAGTCTTAGTAACCAAAACCATACCCTAGCAACAGTCTTAGTAACCAAAACCATACCCTAGCAACAGTCTTAGCGACCAAAACCATACCCTAGCAACAGTCTTAGTGACCAAAACCATACCCTAGCAACAGTCTTAGTAACCAAAACCATACCCTAGCAACAGTCTTAGTAACCAAAACCATACCCTAGCAACAGTCTTAGCAACCAAAACCAATACCCTAGCAACAGTCTTAGCGACCAAAAGCATCCCCTAGCAACAGTCAATAAAACCATGCCCTAACAATAGTCATTAAAACCATACCCTAGCAACAGTCATTAAAGCCATACCCTAGCAACAGTCATTAAAGCCATAGCCTAGCAACAGTCATTAAAACCATACCCTAGCAACAGTCATTAAAGCCATACCCTAGCAACAGTCATTAAAGCCATACCCTAGCAACATCTAAGAAAGTCTTCCAGTGAGCCTACAATGATACTGTAAGATAGTGAAGTGCTAGGAAAAGAAATGAGAGATGAGGGAAGAAGGATGACAGGGTTGATACTTCAAGCAAGTAGGGGAACGAAAGACATCCAAAATATTGGGAATGAAGATGAGGTGGATGAGATGTAGGAGCTGAATAGAGTCTTTCAAGAGCCTGGCCTGGCACACAGTATTATGGAACGTCTCAAATCATTTGTTCCAGTACCTGACTGTCTTCTTCTGCTGCTGCTGGTGGTGGTCCCACTGCAGCATGAGCCACATACTGAAGGTCTAGGAGGATTTGTCAGTCTCTGAAACCTACTGAGATGTTTTGATACAGAAGCCTGCCCATGCGTGTGTCACAAAGTGTAACCAGGAAGCCAGTGTCACATTGCATGTTTATATTTTTTCTATTTGGACAAACGGAAGGTGGACGGGCAGTGTGGAGTGCGGACCCAGAGGAGGACGGCACGGAGCCGATGGTAGAGGAAACGGCGCGACAGCTGGACAATAACGAGCGCCCCCACTACCACCACCGCCAGCGGTGGCCTAAAGACTGGTATCATTGACTCCTCTTAAAGGACGGCTTTTCCGTGGGGAATATGAATATATATTAAATCTCACGCCCCTAAGGTTTTCGAATCCGTTGAAATTTTTGAAATTGGTTGTTTACAGCCAGAGATATCAAGCATCTCTCACATTATTTCCATGTCGCTCTGACGCAAAACGCGTCAGAGCGACAGGGCCAGCCTTGCGGAAGTCGAGGACCTATGAACTACAATTGTTGTGAGCCATGGTCCCGCCTCTAGAGGTCCTCCACGCCCCTTCAGAGGTCTTGAACAAAAGCAAAAGGCAGCCATCTTTTTCCACCACCTAGCCTGCTGTAGCTAGGTTAGCTTTCCATAGCTCCTTGCAAAGAGACCATATCTCGGGAACGGAAGCACTAACAGACACGGGACTGGCGGCATTGGAAAGCTCGTCAAATTTTACATCTAGTAGTAGGTGCGTTGAAGTAACGAAATCAACGCTGGGCTATGTACCCGTTTTTACACATTATTACAGAAAATAGTTACAACATCAGATGCGCGTAACTCCTACGAAAATGCCTTAAAATGCATGAATTTTTTTTTATGAAGACATCTCCCGACATATATACTTTTAAATTTTATTAAATTTAAATTTGGTGCAATTTGGAGGCAATTTTATTTTCGATTTTTTTCTTCTTCTCATAGTGTATTATTGTCGAAGCCTTCTTCTTCTTCTTCTTTGAGTTTTATGGCGGTTGGCAAACATATATGTGCATTACCGCCACCTACTGGAGTTTTTTTTTTTTTTTTTTTTTTTTTTTTTTTAATTTTTTTCCCGATTTTTTATCCCATTTTTATCCCCCGTTTAGTGCTCATTTGAATTACTCAATCCTGGTTGCTACTCCATCCTCTGCCGATCTGGGGAGAGCCGAGACTGATTCCATGCATCCTCCGAGACATGGGCAGTCAAGTCAGCCGCTTCTTTTCACCTGCCCGAGGAAGCTTCACCGGTAGGACATAGCACGTGGGAGGTTCACGCTATTCCAACCAGTTCCCCTCCCTCTGAACAGGCGCCCTTAACGATCAGAGGAGGAACCATATAAGCAACCAGGATGTTGCATGTTTTTGTGAAGGGGGTTCCTATATGAAGGAGACCCCCGGGAGGCACGGGGAGAACATGCAAACTCCACACAGAAAGGCCATTTTGCCGACCCCCACCCGGGTGGTGGGCACTCGAGGACATGCGGACGGGCACGCATTCCTTCAGTGTTCACATCGGCCCAGGTGGGAATCGAACCCACGACCTTCGAGCTGTGAGGCGATAGTGCTTACCACTGCACCACCGTACCTCCCTCACCTACTGGAGTTTGATATCAGCCAAATGCCTGAGGGGTGGGCATGGAAACGAAGGCCACGCGAGCCCAGTGCATTGTGGGAAATGTAGGATTTCGAGTCCCCGCACCTGCACCTCCCCCCCACCAGCCCCCCCCCCACACACAGAGTGGATTTCTGTTGATATCTCTGGCTGTGAAGAAGCAATTTCAAAAATTTCAACGGATTCGACAACCTTAGGGGCGTGAGATTTAATATATATTCATATTCCCCACGGGAAAGCCATCCTTTAAAGAACATTGACACCGTTTTTAACATTGCCCGTCCCATGCCTACTGACTGTACTGCCTTCACCGGACAACGCCCCCCACCCCTCTCCAGCAGCATCATAAAGACTTTTATCCTGGACTTATCTTAAACATTCACTGCTGGTTTTAGACTGCTATCTATTTGATTTTTCCCAGAAGTGTCACCTTTTTGCTGCCGCATCTTTTATATAAAAAGGCTTTTACCACCCAAACTGTGTTGTGTGCTGCTGTCAAGACTGGGGTATTATACATTGTGACACGTGCTCTGCTCCCTATAGATAAGCGTCCGTCCCCCCGCCCAACCAACTAGCAGCTTCTGTCTGTTTTGATTGCGGCTCACCCTGTTCTAGGGCTAGGCGATAATTCGATATGATCGTTTATCATCTTCCAGTGGAATCCTTGTGATGATATAAAGATATTTTAATATCATGACACACTGCTGTCTAAATTGATGACAGCAAACTTTACTTAAAAACTCATCATAAAATGAGGTATGGGAGGAATATTATGAATGTATCTGTTTTATTTGACATCACACCTAACATTACCATTCGGTTCAATGAGATCAAGATTGATTTGATTATTTAAGGTGATTTTGCATACATGAATGATACCGTGATATATATTGATATAGAGAAAAATCCTTATTATTGTGATATTGATTTCAACCATATCGCCTAACCCTACTACTACCCTGTTCCTGCCCCGTCCCAGATCCCCATAAAGCAGGATTATGCAATCGGCTTGTTCTCCCACCCAAAACCTCTGCTGGACTCCAGATGATGTTGATTGGTTACCTGCTGAGTGATGGCCTAGGCATGATCTAAGCTGCAAAAAACATTTTTTCAACCAACTTCACCACAATGAAGAGCCGAACTGCCTGCATAGGTGATCCACAGTCACCCCAAAAATCACTTGTCTATAAAGCAGAACAACATAAGCCTGGGGGGAGGGAGAGTATTGTTGGCTATTTTAGGAAGCTGTACTGAGGAAGGGACAGTTAAAGGTCATTAAAGCATGGAGAGGATGAGAGCTATTGGATGCATACTGTGAGAGAGAACATGACTCCTCAACATCTACTAAGTATCTATTTCCTTTATCCAGATGATTGGAGCGGCTGTGACCGATGCCATCTCATAATCCATCCCCTCCCAGTCTGCTTTAACGTTCATGCATATGAAGTCGCTCGAAGCCGCTTATTCAAATCTGGTAATTCCCACAAGCCATAATGTGTTCAGTTCGTTTGTTCTGCTGACTTGATCGTTCCCGAGGTGTAAAGTTATATAATTTCTGCGATGACGACATTTGAACTGAAAGCCACACACTACTTTACTGAGAGAACATGAGCTTAACCGGGCATGTACGTCCACAATTTCCTTTTTTCTCTCTTGCTTGGATCTGTTGTGCATAGAATAAACTGTTCTCTGCAAACTGAAGGATTCATACTGTAACAGCACAGGCGAGACTGGTATCGAACCCAGGATCTGTCACTGCCGCTGTAATCAGGCCCGTAGCTACCGTTGAGAAAACTGAGGTCATGACCTCGGTATTTAACACACCAAAAAAATTTTTTTGAAAAAATTGAAAAAATTGAAAAATAGCCCCGGTCCCCAGATCTATTAATCTGTCATTGATGTTTTAATGCGACAGTTGATCGGAAATGCAACAATTTGCTTCCTCTCTGTGCTATAGAAGGAAGAGAGATAACTCACAACATTCAGATTTTGCATTGAGGCTAGATTGGGGCTAGACTTTGGGGACAGTTCTATTGAAGTGAATGGGTAAGTAACTCCCAGTGATGTTTGTGTAGATGGGCCATTGTATTTAATTGAGCAGTATTCTGCCATGTGACCTGTATGCAGAATATAAATTATATCATATGGGGAGACATTTATTTTTTGTATCATTTTAAGGCAACAGCACAGTAAAGAGGATATTAATCTAACATGATGTATGTAGTTCTTTATAGATGTAGCCTCTTCATTTTGCTCTCAAAGTGCACCAGATTGAAGCATTTTACTTTAAAATGGACAAAATTTTCTATCCGGGGGGGCACAGCCCGCCCTGGGCCCCCCACGCCGCGCTAAAATGACCTCGGTATTTCTCAAACCCTGGCTACGGGCCTGGCAGGCCCGTAGCTACCATTGAGGACACCGAGGTCATGACCTCGGTATTTTCCACACCATTTTTTTTTTTTTTTTTTTAAATAGCCCTGGTCCCCAGATCTATTAATCTGTCATTGATGTTTTAATGCGACAGTTGATCGGAAATGCAACAATTTGCTTCCTCTCTGTGTGCTATAGAAGGAAGAGAGATAACTCACAACGAATGGGTAAGTAACTCCCCTGTAGGTGATGTTTGTGTAGATGGGCCATTGTATTTAATTGAGCAGTATTGTGCCATGTGACCTGTATGCAGAATATAAATTATATCATATGGGGAGACATTTATTTTTTGTATCATTTTAAAGCAACAGCACAGTAAAGAGGATATTAATCTAACATGATATATGTAGTTCTTTATAGATCTAGCCTCTTCATTTTGCTCTCAAAGTGCACCAGATTGAAGCATTTTACTTTAAAATGGACAAAATTTTCTATCAGGGGGGGCACAGCCCCCCCGGGTCCCCCCACGCTGCACTAAAATGACCTCGGTATTTCTCAAAACCTGGCTACGGGCCTGTCTGTGTGTAGGCTAGATGTTTTCATGCCTCTGCTCTGTGTGTAGGCTAGATGTTTTCATGCCTCTGTGTGTAGGCTAGATGTTTTCATACCTCTGTGTGTAGGCTAGATGTTTTCATACCTCTGTGTGTAGGCTAGATGTTTTCATACCTCTGTGTGTAGGCTAGATGTTTTCATGCCTCTGTGTGTAGGCTAGATGTTTTCATACCTCTGTGTGTAGGCTAGATGTTTTCATACCTCTGTGTGTAGGCTAGATGTTTTCATACCTCTGTGTGTAGGCTAGATGTTTTCATACCTCTGTGTGTAGGCTAGATGTTTTCATGCCTCTGTGTGTAGGCTAGATGTTTTCATACCTCTGTGTGTAGGCTAGATGTTTTCATACCTCTGTGTGTAGGCTAGATGTTTTCATGCCTCTGTGTGTAGGCTAGATGTTTTCATGCCTCTGTGTGTAGGCTAGATGTTTTCATGCCTCTGTGTGTAGGCTAGATGTTTTCATGCCTCTGTGTGTAGGCTAGATGTTTTCATGCCTCTGTGTGTAGGCTAGATGTTTTCATACCTCTGTGTGTAGGCTAGATGTTTTCATACCTCTGTGTGTAGGCTAGATGTTTTCATACCTCTGTGTGTAGGCTAGATGTTTTCATACCTCTGTGTGTAGGCTAGATGTTTCCATACCTCTGTGTGTAGGCTAGATGTTTTCATACCTCTGTGTGTAGGCTAGATGTGTGTAGGCTAGATGTTTTCATACCTCTGTGTGTAGGCTAGATGTTTTCATGCCTCTGCTCTGTGTGTAGGCTAGATGTTTTCATGCCTCTGCTCTGTGTGTAGGCTAGATGTGTGTAGGCTAGATGTGTGTAGGCTAGATGTTTTCATACCTCTGTGTGTAGGCTAGATGTTTTCATGTCTCTGTGTGTAGGCTAGATGTTTTCATGCCTCCCTTTGTTTCAGAGCAGATCTTTAGCCTATTCTAACAGGCTTTTAGCTGGTATTTTGATAGGCTACCACACGGCCTGACCCCCCCACCCCCTATTCCAAAGACTGATTTTACAATTGTCATTTTGTGTAGCCTGGCTATAACCAGCAGTGGGTTTTTGTTTGGTTTCTTTTAGCGCCCCCACTGCCTGCTTAACATTGGGGATGTATAAAAACAAACAGAATGGGAGGGGGAGCTGCATGCACCAGGAATAAAGGCAGATAAGTGTGGAACGCGATCCATGATGCTGAAAACAAGTTCAAAAATTTGGCCAGATTGTTCAGTGCGCCAATATTCAAATGATAGAAGCATCACCGAACTTCAATTTGTCAACATCATTTCAGAATCCACCTGCACTTCCATCCGAGCATCCTGGCCAAGGCAACAGCTCCACATTTGATTTCTTTTTTCTTTTTTAATAGCATGAACTGAATGTGACATAGAAAATAAATCCTTGCCTGGATGTTTGATGGTGATTCCTCCAGTCGCAGAAGGATGCGCGCAAATCGATGAAGCACAAAGGGTCGTTCCTTCCGCCTCTGCTGTCTCCTGCGGTCTGCTGTATAGAAACTCACTGCGTTGCGTGCGTTCATCCTGTGGACACACACTATTGGACAAGAAGCGAGACCTCTGACAGTGCACGCACAATATGAGTAGCCGACCATCGTGTGTTACATAACGCATACGCCATTAGCTTACGCACGAACTCTCTCGCTCCCTGATGAAATAATCTAAGCCACATGATCATCAAACATAATTATTTTGGTATAATAGTAGGTTCTCATCCCCATGAGACCATATGGCCTACATTTAGTAGGCAAGCTATATATCACTCACAAAAACATTGGATTTAAGCAATGCTTTATAGTCATAGATGATGGATTTATAGGCTAATCCTCTGTCCAGGATATATTTAGCCTTCACTTGGTCACGTTACGAGCTATGGCAACTATCGCACAACGTGACATAGCCTATCAGATGCAAAATTGCATGACTATTAAATATAGGCTAGCCTACATATAGTAGCCTAGGTCTATGTGTGATGATTGCAGTTGAAGTAGGTATAGTCACTTCTGTCATAATGTCAGAGTGAGTTTCGGCTCTCCATGGTGCTGAAACCACAGAGTTCACCAGCAGGGCGCCACCATCCGGTGTGTCTTATAAAAACGCAACGCCTGCACTTTGAATGACAATAACAAGAGTTTTTATCACGTGATGTAGGCTAATTACATGTAGGCTACCACTTGCAGACAAGTGCGTGAAAGTAGATGCCTGAAGAATCACTGGCCGCTGGGAAATATTGAACACAATCTCAGCACGTGACGCAGCTTGTCTTGTCCACATGCTACAGTAAATGTAGAACTGGCCCCCTCTGCTGGAACTATAGAGGTACTGTGATGCTGTGTGTGGCAGTCATTTCTGTCAGGTGTAGGCTATTTATTATTTATTGCACAGAAATGCACGCCACACTTCAAGTGTAGAAAGTATTAGCCTATCTCTATATTATTTTACACAATTTTTATTTCATACTTTTTCCTCTGAAGACTTTTTACCCTGTAAGTACAGGGTACCAAATCGTACCACGTATTTACAGGGTAGCCTATAGTACGGAGTGTACTGGGTACAATATGTGATTTTACCCTGTAAGTACAGGGTACCAAATCGTACCATAGCTTACAGTGTAAGTAGGGGAGAGTGGGGTGAGTTGTGCCAGTTTTTACTTGAGGTGTCTTTAAAGTGAGGGCATGACAGTAATGCCTCCAACTAGAATATGTAAATATATTTCAGGATGTTGTGCACCACTGGGAACACTCCCTTTGGATCTTAAATAAACTGTTTAAAAAATATGGCTTTTCAAAAAAAAGTGGTCTCTTGGCACAACTTGCCCCCGGTGCGGGGTAAGTTGTACCTTTGGAGAGAATACGTTGGGGTAAATTGTGCCATTGATTACTGAAGTAAAACAGAACATTTTCATCTCATATACTGTAATGCTATATCAAAGCAAGACAAAATAAAAACAACATTAAAGTCCAGTGTACTATAACAGGGTTAAACAAGGCTAAACGGTAGCAGCAGTTGACCTACATATTTAACATTTTCAGAAATAAAGATTATGTTCAAAATGAACAAAATCAACTATCACAGAGCCAGGCTACACTTGCCAATACTGCAATATTCTTCAACAAGGTATATTTAAACATTTAAGAACAAAATGAAATTAAAATTCACTAAATCAACTGCAACTGCACTGGCACAACTTAACCCAGGCCTTTTGGCACAAATCACCCCGTCCCCACCATTTTAACAAACTTGTATCATATAGCTGGTTTGGAGCTAACATCATGCTAACAGTATAGCCTCATATTGTAGCTTACTAAAACACTAACACATGTGTGAAATGTTTTCAAGCTTGTCTATAATTGTTCAGACACAACAATCAATAAACCTTGATGATAAAAAAAATTACTTTGAGAGGCAAAAAACAGTTTTTTGAACTTAAATGTGCTTAGCGCTCTTGTGCCATCTGCCTCCCTTCTTTGCAGAGTGAGTAAAATGGATGCCTCTTCAAAAATGTGTGGTCACATGACCAATTTCTTCTATGGTTTTCTAGATACAAGGGGTGGCACAACTTCCCCCTGGCACAACTCACCCCACTCTCCCCTACGGGGTGTATGGGGTACAAGATGTGAATTTACCCTGAAGTACAGGGTACCACACCTGTACTTACATGGTAATGGGGTACAAGATGTGAATTTACCCTGTAAGTACAGGGTACCAAATCTGTACTTAAAAGCAGTGTTAATTCTCTCATAGTTACATAGTAACTACAGGGGCGCAGGACCTAAAAGCAGTCCTAACTATAGTTACTAACTACAGTGTAACTTCAGGGGCACGGGCTGTATTCTAAAGCAGTGTTAATTCCCTTGTAGTTACATAATCTACAGTGTAACTTTAGGGGTGCGGGCTGTATTCTAAGTAAGGGTTAATGCACGACGAGGTGTCCATTATCACTTTTTAAGGGACGACGCAAGAAGCGTGAAGGCGAGAAGCGTGAAGGCCTTGCTTCCGCGAAGGCCCTTAAAAAGTGATAATGGACACCTCGAAGTGCATTAACCCGCTTATACCATGGTCACTTGCCAAAGAAACAAAACAAGACCATTCATTTATATTTCCATGCATTTTGCAATCAAAATGTAGTTTTCATAACCTTGAATATGAGTTGAGAACCGGTGAGAAAAAATAGTCCCCTCGGCTGCTCAAGATTAGGCTAAAATAAAATAAAATTGCCGCTTAGTGCCTGCTGCACCTGGCACAATTCTAGAGTCAAGCTAACTAATAATTTGGCCAATTGTAGCCTATGTAACGACATACAAAATAAAATGGCAATGTCTAAGAATGCAACGCCATGTAACTGGGTCATTTAAACTCGCATTCCAGGGAATTGCGTTAACGTCTGCGGGTCTTATAAGACGTAAATGGCGCAAGGCAGGAGTAGATTGAAAACTATCTGCTTTCAGTATGTTGGAGTCCAGGTATGTTTTGTAGCCTACAAGGACGTCTCTCAGTGTGTTGGTGTTAACTCCCCATTTCGTTGTTTTCTTTTTGTTGATCTCGTTTTTTTCCTCTTTGACTTGATTTGTATCAGTGATAAGAGCTGCTTGCTGCTTGCTGCAAGTTGTAAACAGAGGGTTTGACAGTTGACAGCTGAGAGCCCGGCTTCTGTCAGCTGACCAGAATGAAAATCATATTTCTAAATAGCTGTTATTTTAATAAACTGAGCACTCAGGGGTAATCTAAATAGTTACTTTGACTGACTATTTTTTTTTCTAAACTTATAAAAGTGCCATATTAAGCGTTAACGGTGGTATAAAGCTCAAACGGCCGGGCTCGCCCCCGCAGGGCGCAGCTTGCCCCCGCTCAGCTTGCAGAGGCACGTACGTCACCTAATGGCTCAGAGCCGGCTTCTGTCAGGAGAGGGAAATCTCCGAAACGAAAATCAAAATTGTAAATAAGAGTTATTTTTGATAAACTGAGCACACAGGGGTGATTTAAATACTTACCCTACTAATTTTTTTCCCTCAACTAACAAAAGTGCCATATTAACCCTTAACGGGGGTTTGAACAGGTCACACTTGAAAATGAGACCTCGGTCTCAACATGTTTTTACCTGTTTAAATAAAGGTTAAATAAAAAAAATAAAAAAATAGAGCTCAAACTGCTCTCTTGATAACTCTGTTGAAACTATGGCGCATTGATATGAATGGTGAACAGACCATTTGGCTGAACGACTTTACCAACTGTACATTATCACTTTTTAATGGACACCCTGCAGCCAATCAGAATCGAGTATTCACCCAGACCATGGTATAAAGCAGTGTTAATTCCCTCATAGTTACATGGTAACTACAGTGTGATTACAGGGGTGTGGTGAAGTCACATCTTGTACCCTGTACTTACCCTGTAAGTCACATCTTGTACACTGTACTGATGTGGTACCCCGTACTTACCCTGTAAGTAGGGTGACTTCAGGTTATATGGCACACTTTTTGAATTTCCGCTTTGTGGAAGCTTTCTTGAATTAAAAAAAAGCTAGTGCAGTGCCCGTTCCCTCCATGCACGTGGAGGGAACGTGCCCCCCCCTCCCCCCCCCACACACACACACTGCACCCGTCAGGTCCCCCCTAAGCGCACTCCCCAAGTTTGAAGTCGATCCAACAAACAGTTTTCAAGATACGCGAAGGACAGACATACTGAAAGTCCTGGAATTATTGTATAAAAAGAAAATAATATAGTGCAGTGCCCTGTTCCCCCATTCACCACTCCGTGGACGCCCCCCCCCATTGCACTCTCGTCAGGTCCTCCTAACTGCATTCCCCAAGTTTGAAGTCGATCCGACAGTTCTCGAGATCCATGAAGGACAGAGACAGACAGTCCTGAAATTATATAATAATGTAGTGCAGTGCCCGTTCCCCAGTTCAAAGTCGATCGGACGGACAGTCCTGGAGATACTGTACATAAGCCGTGATCTTATTGGTTTGAATTGCACAAAATTCAACACTGCAATTTCTTGGGTTCGGGTTCCCAGCAGCACGTTTGAGCATGTCTGGTCTCATCACTGTCACTTTCACCCCATGGTGTGAAACTGACTGGGGTTTAAAAGGGAGTGTGCAGGCTAATTAGGTAATTGGTGATTGTGGGCAGCTCTGTGAGGTGCAAGAGGAACAGGTAGGTGAGGGAGTGATGCATTATGGTAAATGAGGGCTGAAGGGTTTAACAGCCCTGGACGATGCCGCGGACAACGGCACAAGCGGGACCCTCGGCCGGCCCGGACGCGGGTGACACCAGTGTGACTGTTCAGGGGGTGAAAAAGGGTGACCAAGCAATAGCAGTTCTGGAGGCCTGCATCGAAGGCTGGGGTGCGCCGGTGCTTGGTGGCGTAGACCTCTGCACCGCAGAGGAAGGCGGAGACAAGGGCTGGGCCTCACAGGAGGTCGGCGAGGAAGGATGGGCCCCACAGGAAGTTGGGAGCCCATCCTACCCAGCCCTAGAAGACTAGGGCTGGGTAACATGGGACGTCTAAGGCTGGGTGCCACAGCAGGTTTAACACTAAGGCTGGGGAACATGGGAAGTCTAAGGCTGGGTGCCACAGCAGGTTTAACACTAAGGCTGGGCACCACAGGAGGTTTAAGGCTGGGTGCCACAGCAGGTTGGACCTTGGAGAGCTGGCCTGGTTCTGGAACATCAGGACACTGGCATGCTACACTCCTCTCATAAAACAAAAGTCTATGTCTCACATGGTGAACTCGGGTGAGGTGGGTGACTTGAGGCAGGTTGTATCTGGGCCTGATGGTACTGCTTGGTGTGGTAGGCCGGAAGGTAGCCAGGTGGCTGTGGTTCGGCCCTTGGATCCCAGTCAGAGGCTCAATCCAGCTCGAAGGACCGTGTAAAAGACTGTATGATGTATGGGATAATTGACTGTTTCAAAGATTATGTTTATAGAAAAAAATAGTGGATCAGAGAGCCTCTGACTGTGTACATTAAAACACATTAGGATCCAAGAGCTGTTTAACCATTTATTTGGCAAGAAGAAGGTTGGATGGTTTACAATGGATGGAGGAAATGGAAAAGGAAAGCGGAAGTGACGGAAAAGCCACCATCACTTCCTTTTCTGTGTCCATTTCGGCTATTTGCTAATAACATTAACGCATAAACACACTGGATATAGAAGACGTCAACTTGTCTTACAACAACAGTGGAAAATTACTGGAAAGTCAGGGTGCAAGTTGTTATTTAGACTGTAAACAGTGGAGCACGGACGCGGAAAAGGAAGTGACGGTGGCAGGAGAGGTGCGCTGTACAGGAACCTGGGAAAAATGGTAGAGCTGTCCCAGAGTCTATTTTTCAAATAAAAATAGACTCTGGGTTCCCAGATTGGTTAATGATTAGTTGTCAGTCCCTTAGTAGAGTAATTAGCCTACTCATTAGTTAATGGTCAGTTTGTGAGTATAGTATAGTTAATTGTTAGTTAATCATTATTTAATTATTTCCTGTCCATTAGTTACTCTTTTTGTGTACCCTATTGTAAAGTGTTGCATCATACTGAGTAGTTCATGAGTACTGAATCATTACTTACCTATTACCTTTCCATTAGTTACTCTTTTTCTGTACCCTAATATAAAGTGAAACATCATATACTCATACCTAACAAAAAACATAAGCATTGTTCTGGGTGAGATTCAAATTAGCCCCAATATTATTAGTCTGGTTCTCTAACAACTGAGCTAACCAACCTGTTAAGTCACATTAGTTGGTAGAGCCATACTATGGATCTGTAGTACTCGTGCCACTGCTCTTGTCTTGCTCAGTATAATTTTGATTCATTAATGTTTCACAACTCTTAAATACCATGATAGGACAATACTTGTTAAACATCAAGTCCTTTCAATCTTATTCTCCCCCAGACGACGTGAATGCATTATATATTTCTTCACAGAGGCAGCAGGCATAATTAATATTGCTCTATACTTGTTAGTTCAGCTCCATCGCCAGGAGAGGGCACTGGAGTCATTCAAAAGGCGTCTGATGCAAATTGTCTTGCCTGTAGCTACCAACTGAGTTAACCAGCCTGTTAAGTCACGTTAGTCGGTAGAGCCATACTATGCATCTGTAGAGCCGGAGACCAATATTATGTTTTGAAGGTATATTCCACCCAAATACTACTTTCTGTCCAAGTACTTATAGTTTTGAAGGTAGGCCTATATTCTGTCCTTTAAAACAGTGGTCCCCAACCACCGGGCCGCGGACTGCTACCGCGCCGCAACGCATTTGGTACCGGGCCGCGAGCCGGGTCCAACATTTTTTTTTTTATAAACATAGGCTATAATATTATAGGCTGTGTGTGGTAGTTGAAACATAGTTTCAAGTTGACGTTTATTTATGTTTGTAGTTGAAACAAAAACATAAATACTGTAGGCTACATACAGTACAACACAAAAGGCTGTTATTTACCCTTTGTCGCCACCTGGTGAGTAAATATATAACTAAAACCATTAAAATTGACAACGGGTCCGCGACTTTTTTTCCCATGTATCTACCATCTACCATTTCTGCTTTAAAACACAAGTACTTAGTCAGAGGGCACACTATCTCATGCCTTCTGGTTTTGCCCTTCACTAATGGGATTCTGGGCCAAAATATTTGACTGGTACTCTAAGGCAGTGGTTCTCAAATGGGGGTCCGGGGACCCCCAGGGGTCCGTGGAACTTTGCTAGGGGGTCCGCGAAAAGTTTTCAGGAAAATAAAAATAAAAACCTTTTTATTTTTTGCAAAAGCTACATAGTTAAATGAAAATATTTGATGCTTTAAATCCAAAATGGTTCATGGATTACATTCTCAACAAACCTATCAATTTAAAAGTCAAGCACGTTACCGTGGAAACAATTAAGCTTAGCCCAAAATCACAAATCAGAATGAGGGGGTCCCCGGTATATTTTCTATCTTGTAAGGGGTCCTTGGCTGAAAAACATTTGAGAACCTCTGCTCTAAGGCCTACAAAATAACCCTTCAGCCGGAGGCAGAACTCGCCATCTTCGGCTGCTCAGAGTCCTCTCTGAACTTCCCTACAGCTGTGCAACAATCTCTGACACTGGGGACAACTGTCGCCAAAAGACTCATCCTGAAGGAATGGAAGTCCTCCTCTTCACCTTCTTTTCAAGTATGGCTGATGGACATGGTTTGCGTTATACAGATGGAGAGACTCAGGTTCCTGAGAACCAACTCGCTTAGAAAGTTCTTAACTATTTGGGACCCGTTTCTGGGCTACTTTGACGAGGTTAAAAATGATTAGTGAGCAGTGACTGGGTTGGGGGTGATGGACAGCATGCCCTGTCGGTTTCCTGTGGAGCCCTTGGGTGGGGTCCTATGCGTAATATCCCTCACAAGCACATACTGTAAGCACCTTTTGCGGCTGGTAGCACCACGTTAACAATGCCAAATGTCAATGATGTATGTATTTTATTTTTATTTTCCTGTGTCTACCTGTTTGTCTTGTTCGTTTATTGTTCTATGAAAAATGTGAAAATAAAATATAAAAAACCCCGAAAGAAAACACAAGTATTGAGACAGAAGTTGTATTTGGCTGAAACATACCTAAGTACTTGGACATGAAGTAGTATTTGGATGGAATATACCTTTAAAACTATAAGTATTTGGAGAAAAGGTAGTATTTGGGTGGAATATATATTCAAAACTATAAGTACTTGAACAGAAAGTAGTATGTCGGTAGAACATAATACTTGGTCTCTGGCTCTATAGATCAATAGTATGGCATTACTAACTAAGCTGACTTAACTGGCTGGTTAGCTCAGTTGGTATAGAGAGCCAATCTAACAATATTGCAGCCGAGGGTTTGAATCTCACCCGGAACAAGTCTTGAATTTATTTGTTAAGTATAAGTATATGATGTTTCACTTTATATTAGGGTATACAAAAAGACTAACTAATGGAAAGGTAATAGTTAAGTAATGATTCAGGCTGCTCATGAAATACTGAGTATGATGCATCACTTTACAATTATAGGGTACCCAAAAAGAGTAACTAATGGACAGGTAATAATTAAGTAATGATTTGGTAGCCTACTCGTGAACTACTCAATATGATGCATCACTTTACAATAGGGTACACAAAAAGAGTAACTAATGGACATGTAATAATTAAGTAATGATTAACTAACGATTAACTACTCACAAACTGACCATTAACTAATGAGTAATTACTCTACTAAGGAACTGATAACTAATCATTAACTAATGATGACCTACTATACTCACAAAGTGACTTATTAACTAATGATTAACTACTAATACTCAGAACTGACTTTAACTAATCATTAGGCCTACTTAATTATTAACTAATGATTAAAGGCCATTAGCTAATCATTAACTATTCCTTAACTAAAAGTTAGTTTCTCATTAGTTTACTAGTAGCCTAACTACTATATTATTTGTGTACCTTATTGTAAAGTTACCAATTATTTCACAGGAACAAAATCGCGCACGCACACTGCTCTTGTCTTGCTCAGTATAATTCTGATTTATTAACGTTTCACAACTATTAAAAATACCATGATAGGCCAATACTTGCTAAACATCAAGTCCTTTCAATCTCATTCTCTCCCAGACCACGTGAATGCATTAGGATGTATTTCTTCAGAGGCAGCAGGCGTCATTAATATTGCTCTAGATACTTGTATGCTAGTTCAGCTCCATCGCCAGTAGAGGTCAATGGAGTCATTCAAAAGGCGTCCGATGCAAATTGTCTTGCCTGTAGCTATGTTTTACAGATGGTTCACACCACCACATTTGAATATGTGAGACTTGGAGCCCTCAGGTTATTTACATTGGAGGTTTGTTTCTCTGTCCTGTCACTCATTATTCAAATGACAACACACTCAACACACAAATTCACCCAGTAAAAACCGCATTTATAACTTTTGTTAAATATTATTTAATAGTTTAAAGTTGACAAAATGTGCCCTGTTTTTTTCTTTTCTTCTTATTTTTCTTTTTTTGAAAAAACAAAACAAAACAACTGGCTCGGCACAGTGGCTCCTCGTGTAGCCCAAAAGTGCGTAAAATATGATTTGATGTGTCTTTGGAAGCTTTGCAGCATGTTGAGGACTTTTTGATCAGCTGTTTGAAACAGCCTGTTTCAGCTCCTCTGGAAACTGTGTCGACCTGCTGACCTTGGTCAACATCTTATTGTACCTTTTAAACTTTGCCTCCTGTGGCGTAAACTGGGAAGCGTCAGAAATGTCTCCTTAGTCTGAAGCAGTGCCTCTCAAGACTGAGAGGAAGTTCTTTGGGATCCCATAAAAATGTTGAAGTGTTTAATTTTACTAAGATTGAATACATTAACTCTTAACAATAAAAAAAAAATATATATATATATCCCAACATGGAGAACGTTAATTAATAGCACAATTCGCAATTCACAAAATTGAATAATCTCACCACTAGTATCTCCCACGCACAGTGCAGACAGTTCTACAAATCATTACTAAAGCAGCAACAACAAAAACCTTCCCATATGGGTCCTTGGGGCTGGCTCTTCTCCAGTGGGGGTCCGTGGGGCCTAGTGTGTGTGGCTATTTGGGGGTCCGTGACACGGAATAGTTTGGGAAGCCCTGCTCTGCGCGGCCATGTGGGCGTGTTTCTGGCGGTCCAACAGCCTCCGTTCTGGTGTGAAGTCCAGAGCGCAAAACGCACTTCTTCTGGTGCGACAAGGGGGGAGCGCAAACGTAGCAGCTCTCTGACCCTGACGCGCACACCGTCTCTGGCTCCAGCGGCCCCAAATCCAACTTTCATTGTGGGAAAAAGTTTCTTAACATCTCCCGGTGACTCTCCAGCCATGGACGCATTTCGAGTCGTAACGCTATATCTGGGCCTGTTCCTCGTTTTCCTTTGGAATATACCGTGTTTCCAGTCAGCTGCTATCCTCTCTCCCTCTGCGCCGAGAAGGACCAAGGGAGCCAGGGTCCCTCATCAGGACGGACACAGGTCAAGCAAATTTCTAAAAGAGATCTTTGCGTCCTCGCATCCTATGGTGGACCACCACCGAGAAGACCTAAAGGACGCTGTTGTGCCCCACGATTACATGCTCTCCATATACAGGACATACTCGGCTGCAGAGAAGCTCGGACTAAACGCAAGCTTTTTCCGCTCCTCTAAATCTGCCAACACCATAACAAGTTTTGTGGACAGAGGAACAGGTTGGTTTCAGTATGCACTATGCTCCATCAACTCAATCTTGTATGACTTGCCTTGCTTTTGCGCGTGGTACCGTTTTTCTCCTCTGAGTAGTCTTATATCCTCCATAAACCATATTATGTCAAAAATAGTGTGCAAATCTTGAGGAAATAGGCTATAGTTTAAAAGATAATTCCTGTAAAATCACCATATTAAAAGAGGGAATAAAAAATATATAAAAAAGGTGAGTCGTGGCTACTTTTACGCACGAGAAAAAAATATATATGCAAACACATGCACGGTTTTACGTGCACAAAAGTCCAATATCTACGCACTGAGCCTCAATAAAAATGCATCGATTTCGGAGGCTGCAGGACTGTTTTCTGTTTATAAGGACTGCATTAAATTTTGCTGGCGCACTCGAAGCTCTTTGAACACATGGGACGCAGTTTAAAGAGCCGCCGAAGCACGTAACTTTTGCAAAGTATTAAGTTATATTACACTTAAATTAACCCCCAGGTAACACGACAATAAAACACTAATTGAGGCGTTTCTCCAAATGAAGGTTGTAAATCACTGTCGGTGCAGGCGACACCTATAACCTAGTTGGGAACAGTTCCACTTGAATGGAAATTGGAAGTTAAACTTTGGGGGAGGTGTGGGGGGATGGGAGGGATATAAAAGTAGGATACTACCTGATTTTTTTTTTTTTTTTGCATCGATCTCAAACGCAATCAGTGGCTGAATCAGCGGGGGATTTTTAAGTGCAAACTGTGAAGAATGCCTGAAACTGGCACGTAGCTATCACAGTGAAAGCTGTTTCCATGATGGTGCCATATGCCCAACTGGGCTGGCAGAGAAACAGGTGTTTGGGTCAGTTAACATGTGTAACCAAGTGATATGTGACTGGCCTGAGAGACAAACACACCTTGATAAACACAAACACATCGAGCACACACATTCGGGCATAAACCGAGTTAATCTTTGCAGAAGTAACAGCTATCCTTGTTTGCATTCCCTGCTGTCCGCGCAAGAGACAAACTTCGCGCTGCAAAAAATATCCGTCTTGACACGTTTAATCCACTGTCGGCTCGTTTTTTTGGACGCAAGTGAAAAAGTCTATCGAGGCGCTTTAACCTGCTCCCACTACAAATCAAGAATTATGTCGACTGAATAAGGCTAATTTTGCATAGTGGGGTAATTTTATTCTATTCTGCCTCAAGATATCGACGCTGGTCTCTGGAAAGTAAATTAAACTGCATTGGAAACAAGGCATTTCCTCGCCTTTTTGGCAGAACTGTTCGCTTATTATGAGGGGAAAAAGATTTTAAGGCTGAACGGGGCTACATGGCTTGCTCAGATAAATATTTTTTGCAGCGCGAACTGATTTGATATAGGAAAAACGCCTCACTTTCTCTCGTGATTTTGATGTGATGTGTCACTGGCTCTGACCCCCCTAGCTGGACCCTGAGAGCTGCTTTGCATCGAACCGCTGATTGGAGTATTTGAACTCGGTGATCTAATTGAGTGTTCATGTCATAACATATCAAACACTGTCTATTCTCCCATAATGACCCAGCTCGGCTATAATGGCACATCACCAAAAAGAACGAGGGGAAAAAATGAAAGAGCAGCTTCCTCCGCTATGAAGTGGTTAGTATTTTACTGCGTAACCTCCCTGTGCGACCGCCACTTTAATTACGGAAAATTATTTTTCTTCCCGTTCTCTCAGCTCAGTGCATTGGTTTCTTTTGGGATTCCTCCCAGTATCCCCAAAGTGTTGTATTGCATTAACCTGCAGAGTGAGCCTCAGCTGAAATTATTCTTTGTTGAAATGCACCAGGAAATAAATGGCGGCTTTGAGTTTGATGCGCACAGTAAACAATTGGTTGGCTCTTTTATGCATTATTCCTCCAGAGACACTTCTGAGTGCATACATGATCTACTAGACTCGTTCTTTGGCTTCCACCGTGTAGGTAGCCTAAATGAGAACCGTTTGGGCGTTTCCTGCAGAAAATGCGAGATCAGAATATAATAACCCGAATCTGAAAATTATTTTGGCACTATGGTAACTCATTAAAGCGCAGATGGTGCAGACTGGCCTCTCTCGCGCTCTCTCTCTCCCTCTCTCTCTCTCTCTCTCTCTCTCTCTCTCTCTCTCTCTCTCTCTCACACACACACACACTCTCTCTCTCTCTCAACAGAGGCATAGATGACAATTAAAACATGTTTTGCATTAGTTCAAATAAACAAGGTCAAACAAAAGTGCATGGACGCCGCTGTTACCAAGCAATATACTGTTACGCGGACGTACCGCGCAGCATCTATGCGGGGGATGTAGTTTTTTAGGCTATATAGGCTATAACATTTTACTGTCAACACGCCTACAGTAGGCTATCTGTCAATAATCTTAACAGGCTGTATACAATCAGCACAGGCCTGACCGAGGGTGATGTCGTTGGCAAGATGATGTAGGAGGGGAGGATGTGAAATTCAGAACTGTTAATTTTCTGGTGACCCTGCATTCGAATTGTTTGCGATAGTGTGTGTGTGTGTGTGTGTGTGTGTGTGTGTGTTATATATATATATATATATATATATATATATATATATATATATATATATATATATATATATATATGTGTGTGTAATTCCTAATGCAGACCATACGTGCAAAGTTAAACAATAGGCACCAAGTGGCAACCGGATTCGAATAAGCCTATCAATTTGTAACAACTTTGCAAATTAGGATAGGCAATCACAGTCAAGTGTAGCATGTTCTCTTGTTTTTAAAACTGTAGCTATTACGGACTATTAACCGAGGCAACAAGTGTTAATTATACAAACACTTGTATAATTAATTTAATACAATATCCAAATAAGTCACTTGATTCAGTATTTGATCAAATATTTTCCTCAAAACAAGAGAAAAAAAATCTGACAGTGAGACTGTATGCTACGTCACTTGTAAATCAACTTGCTTCAAGAATTGTGTTAAATTAAGTGAGATTTTCTTCTTCTTCTTCTTCTTCTTCTTCTTCTTCTTCTTCTTCTTCTTCTTCTTCTTCTTCTTCTTCTTCTTCGAAAATTCCAGAAACAAGTGAAACTGTATTGGGAAGGGGGGGGGGGGGGGGGGGGGGGTGGAGTGCAAATGAAGAAGAAAAAATCTCACTCCTATTAAGATTTAAGACCCAAACCTGTTAAAATGGACATTTGTTTGGCAGTGGAGCCATTTGAAGAAACACACGTTTATTTATAGGCTTTCATCACATTTAAAATGCATGATAACATGTTACAAAGTACAGTCCTAATCGAAAACAATTTTGAAATGCCGTTTGGCAGCCTGCATATTTGGAGAAGCTGTTGATTTGTCAAATTGATATTTAGAAGGTATTTTGTGAAGCAATAAAACTGTAAACGCCTTTTATGCGTTAGTCCATAACGCCACATCTCAGTCTCACTGGTTCGCCTTGATGAAATATTTGCAGGCCTCCTGGGTCTCCAGCCGGGAATAATGCATTAATTGTGTATTGTTCAGTTGAGTGTACAGTAGGCTGTCGCCTTTGGTCCGTTGTGTCTGGCAGCACCCGGGGCCTTCACATCACTATGGCCCCTTGTTTTTCTGCCTCACAACTCTGCAAGAGCCCTCCAAAAACTTTCCCAACACACAGAAGAAAACTAATCACATTTCTGTTATTCGGCGCTTCAAGATTGAAGACATTTGGAAAGAGTAAAAGAGCAAAGTTTCCCTCCTTTCTGCCAAAGAGGGAGAAATTAATAATTAATGTCATCAAGTAAAATTAAAGCAAAACTATTTTCATTAAACTATTTTGACTTTGTTCAAAAGTGATGTGGTCCGGGTTTGATTCGATGTTTACAATGTTGTTATTACAATGTTTAAATTTGGCTCTAGGCTATATCTATGTCGGTGATTAGCGGGAAAATATAGCCTAATAGCCTACAAGGTGATCACTCAAAGGTTTGTGTTTTGGGAACATGCCCATGTTCCAACCTCGTGTGCTTTGCATACTTTTTAAAATGTGCGCTATACATAAGCTAACTTTAATTTGTAGGATGTAGAATTAGGCCAAATCAATTCCATTCCCTAAATTAACCTTACTACTGTATTATATACTGGAGATATGTTCCAAACCATTGTATTTATAAAATAGATCTGAGGTTACTTTGCTATTATTCTCTAACAGGAGGGAAATGGCCAAGATGGGCTTAACTGTTCCCTGTCAGAGTTATTACCAATTTAGGAATAAAGCTGCATGGCCAACACACAACATGCGACATGCAACACACCCACACACACACACACACACACACACACACACACACACACACACACACACACACACACACACACACACACACACACAGCTTATATATATATATATATATATATATATATATATATATATATATATATATATATATATATATATATATATATATATATATATATAAAATATCTGAAAAACTAGAGAGAGAGAGAGAGAGAGAGAGAGAGAGAGAGAGAGAGAGAAGGCCTCTCCTCTGTGAATGTGAGTCCCCCCCTCTCCCTCCCTCCGAACACTGTACACCCTAAGTGAATCTGACTGCAATTATTTCCCTTTTTTTATCCTTGCAGACGATCTTTTGCACTCTCCTCTGCGAAGACAAAAGTATCTGTTTGATGTCTCAACCCTTTCAGACAAAGAGGAGCTGGTCGGAGCGGAATTAAGGATATTTAGGAAAGCGCCCGGGGCTTTCCAGACGCCGCCGGGCCTCTACGACATCCAGCTCTTCCCGTGCAGCCGCTCTCAGGACAAGCTGCTGGCCTCCAGGGCGCTGGACTCGTTGGACTCCGCCAAGCCCGCGTGGGAGGTGCTCGACGTGTGGGAAATATTCCAAACCCACCATCATCACCATCACCATCAGCAGCAGCACCAAAAGGAGGGCAACCATCTTTGCTTCCAGCTGAGGGTCACCCACGGTCAATCGGACACGGAGGTGGACCTGAGGCAGCTGGGGCTGCAGCGGAGCGGCCGGTCCCAGCAGGAGAAGGCCATCCTGGTCGCCTACACCCGCTCTAAGAAGAGGGAGAACCTGTTCAACGAGATGAAGGAGAAGATCAAGTCTCGCGAGAAGGGGGAGGAGGGGGGAGGAGGAGGAGGAGAGGAGGGGACGGGGGTGCCGGCGAGGGGGGTGAGGGGAGAGGGCCCGAGACGGCGGCGGAGGACCGCGCTGAGCAACCGGCACGGGAAAAGGCACGGGAAAAAGTCCAAGTCCCGGTGCAGCAAGAAGGCGTTGCACGTGAACTTCAAAGAGCTGGGCTGGGACGACTGGATCATTGCCCCACTGGATTACGAGGCGTACCACTGCGAGGGTGTGTGCGACTTCCCCCTCAGGTCGCACCTGGAGCCGACCAACCACGCCATCATCCAGACGCTCATGAACTCCATGGACCCCAACAGCACGCCGCCCAGCTGCTGCGTGCCCACCAAGCTCAGCCCCATCAGCATCCTCTACATCGACTCGGGCAACAACGTGGTGTACAAGCAGTACGAGGACATGGTGGTGGAGCAATGCGGGTGCAGGTAGCGGCACCTTCCTGCAAGCCTAAACTAAATGAATGAACCTCCTTTTAAAGTCAAGAAGTCAAACAGAAGTCCAGATGGGTCCCATGTCGAAGATATCTAAAGTTTGGCAAGCATGTTGCTTTTCCTCCCAGGTCTGCAATGCATTGTCTTTATTCAAAAGGGATGCGCACAGAGGCGATATTTGCTATTTATTCTGTCAGTTCAGACTCAGTTACAGTCACAACAATAATGATCACTCCATGTCTCAAAGTGTTACGCCTACTTTTCCAAACATGCAACAAGCTGTCACTCATTACATTTCCCATACGCACAGAGAGAGACGTGTCCATATGGCACAAGGAGGAACTTGGTGTGTGTGGCGCATCATCGCCTGTTTTAACTGATCACCAAGGCAAGATGGGAGCCTATTCCACAGGTGCACCTGTTCTTGCTGAGAAGCCAGAGAGGACAGAGCGCTTTGTCGCGGCTCTGCCAGGCGGACTGCTTTGGCTGTAATTTGCCATCCTCCCGCTGGAGCCATGACAGGCCCGAGCAAATGCCTATTTTCCAAAAACTAAAGCAGGCGAATGCCTAATCTACCAAACACACACTGGTCTGAGGAAATGAGATAGCCCAGCGATGGTAATGCCTTCAAGAGATTTTCCCTTATTGGAAACTAGTTTGCTCCCTTTTAGCGGAGAGGTGCGCACCGGGCGAAGCGCTGCGCACGGGGAGAAGCGTGGCGCGCCTTTGCGCACAGAATGGACATTGGACGTTGACACAAAACCAGGTTGTGCTCCCATTCAAAGTGGACTGATTGGGACGCTGTTGTAAAAAAAGAAAGAAAGTAAGAAGAAAAAGCACATAGCCTACTGAGGCGAACTTTTTGCTCAAAGTCTGCATCTTTACGAAATGCACTTCCACAACTGACTGCGCCAAGGACATGTGGTCAGCAAGAAAGAGTTTTGTCTTCTTTGATAAATCGACTGACGAAAAAAAGACTCGCAAACGAGACGATATTTAAATGCACATTAGCTTTGAATGCACTGCTGTTCGTTATTTTGAGCTGTAAATATTTGTACAGTCGAAAACTTTACAAAGTGCAACGAATGGAGAAATGAGAAAAGGCATTTCTTTGTAAATATACGAATGCACTCAAATCGGTATAATTTCTATTCTATAATTATTTTATTATTTGTGATGTACAGAGTTTCATGATAATCATATATTTCTTACATTGATAAGAGTAATTTAAGGTGTATTCAATATTTTTGCAGAGGGTGGAAATACCATTATTAATGTCTACCTCATAATTGCATAGAATCTGAGTTTTGAGGTGCATCCAGTTAGAGTGTAAAGAGCTTTTACAATGATATATAAAATCATTTATATACATATATTATTGGATAATATTCCACACCATTACTGTATAAATAAAATCCAATCCAAAACAAATCTACCCGTCTTGTACTTCTACTGATTAATTCCACCCTCATTTCTCTCCAAACGCTGCTGTGAGCCTCTGTGGCTGAAAACATCATTTCATGTTATGTGTTATAAACGTCAGTGCACGTTGCAAATGAGGGTTTGAATAATCCAAAACCTTGCCAATTCAAAATCCATTAAGAAAGTTCTACGTCAAGAAAGTTTCCATTGAGAAAAAGAAGTAACCACATGATTGCTATTTATTTTACTAAGAGATAAGAGAGCATTTTGTATATTGTTCTTTTTCTATTAACATCAGTCGTATATAAAGAATCTCCCTGAAAACGGTGATATATTTCTCAAGTAACCATTAAATATGCTTGAATTACATGCTTAGCTTGGAGAAAAGCATTGTGTTTTACTTGTTTTAAGGTTAACTGCGACATTCATAAACTAAACTGAATGTCAGTTTTTCATGAAATATAGTGAGGATTTAATAAACACGCTTGGGTATTATTGGAATAAATAAGAGGATTGGTTAATTTCCTGATGCCTGCACATAAGATGTGTACAGATATGGGGCGCAGCTCTCAGATACCTTTGTCTTCAAGTGTAATGGTTAATCTACTATTCCCCCCTCTGTAAACAGTAGACAACAAATGCCATTGTTCATGTCTGGCTCAGGACTGCTCCACAAAAAACAAACATGTAAACATATGGTGACCATCTTAAGTATGAAATACACTGGCTGTCACTGATATGGCACTGAATGTATGAACCACCACAGCTATTTCCCAATGAATTAGCCAGCCTGGGTCAAGTTTACTTAACACTTTAATGTTTCCCAATCTGTGGATGAAAAAGTTTGAAAGAAGGGATTGCTTCCATATAGGCTATAGACCTTGGCCTGGAAACAATTAGGAAATTGCTTTGAAATGTTATATGTTGTCCAGACTCTTGTACAGTATCATGTCACTCCCCACATGCTTGCTGGGGGAAACAGAGGATGCTAAGTGCACTCTTTAGCGGTCGCTGCAAATGACTGACACAACAACCATTCCCCTGAGTATAACCAAATGGCCCTTCAGGCTATGTCTGGAACAGCATCATCAGGATGCTATGTGCTAGCCATGCTATCCCTCTCTGTCTCACACACAAATGCACTTTGTGGGATACTGTGCGCCACCCTGAGTCACTCCAGAGGGAGAGATGAGGGCTTCTTCAAAATAGTGCTAATTTGTAATGCGGCTTCTGCAGGCACTTGTTACATTTGTTTCATGAAATGGAACTCCATGGTAATTTGCGGAGTGATTTATGTATATATATATATTTCAATCATGAGAGACTAGTAGAAAGTTTAACAAGCTTTATTGATACAACAAATACATTTTGGCGTATGACTCCATGATATGATGACGCTCTCCTGAGATGATGAGAGGGCATCATCACTGAAGAATAGGATAGGAAATCCCCCCATAGGGAATTCTTCAGGAGTCATGACGATGGTGGTGCAGGGGAGGTGGTGGGGCGAAAACAACTGCTTCAGCGATGATGATCAGCAACTGAGAATGACACATGGCACATACACAGCACATAGCAAACAGATTAAAACATCATGGACTCTGATATACTACGCTGATTAGGTGATTGGGATCAGCTGGAAAGGAATAGCTTGGGCTGATTGGTTATTGCCACAAGCAGCGTGGTAAACTGTGAATGGATGAGGAGACAGCATCAATGAAAAGGGGGCGAGCCTAGCAATGAATGGGTTATACAACCTCCAAGAAAGGGGGCGAGCACTGTGATATGACGGACTGGGCATTAGCTGTTAAGTAGTCTTCATTATTGAAAATAGTCCAAGACATTATATATACATTTATTTATTTGACAAGTTCCCCGGTCTGGTGGGCACTGGCCTGAACGTGAGACTGAATGCAGGGGAACAGTTAAACAGTGATGAAAGGGAAAGGAATGCTTTGTTTATGCGTGTCAATCCCTCACTCTTAAGTTGAATGTTCCTATAAAGTTCTTCATCACAACTGCCTTATTGTCTCTCCATGCCGAGGCTGAGGGAGAGCAAAAGAGAGTTGTGTTTATTTGAAACTTCTTCCTAATATATTAGTTTAAGCAAACTGAAATTGGCGAAGGGACAGGTCCTTCTCATCAGAAATGTGGAGAATGTATAACACAAATAGTCTTGACACCCCACATCTGTGCGTGGAGGTTCCTCTTGGAGATGTGTGATGCACTGGTAGGCTGCGTGAGTGAAGATCTACAAGGTGTTGCTTCTAGTGGAAAGACCGGGAGCCTCTCCAAGAACACCTTGGCTCGCATGGAGACATAGATGTTCCTCATACTTAACCTCAGCGTTATCAGTGATGTCCTCATCAACGACAGGAAGGGAATAAATCAAGCTCATCTTTCAGCCAGCCAGGACCTCTAAAAAGCAAAAATTTGCAAAATTTGCAATAAAGAGAATTAGAGAATTTATTGCAAGGAATTATATCTCGCACACACTTTGATTTGTTGAATGGGCTGAAATTTGAATGCAGCAAGAGAAAAGAAAGGGAAGAGCTTGGCCTGACTTTGGAGGCCTTCTCTGCTATTGATGACATCCATCATGAATTTATTTATCGATGGTTTTCAGTGTCTATTTCTTCTCACAGATTTTTTTTTGGGGTCTCTCGAGGGGCCTCCACAGAGCACAAACACACACAAACACACTCATCACATGCACCTTCACTAACTCATGTGTTCACAAACAAGCATGATGGTGCAAAATAGTGTGTCTTTCTCTATATATTTGTGTGTGTGTGTGTGTGTGTGTGTGTGTGTGTGTGTGTGTGTGTGTGTGTGTGTCAGGGACAGAAGGGCAGCAGCATACACAGATGGACAGATGAGTCGTGCAGAAGAGCAGCAGATGCCTGGAGTGACCCCTACTGCCGCCTTTCATTGAACCACTGGCCTCAACACAAAGGCAGGGGCGGATCCAAACATTAAATACACTTGCTTGTGCCTGAATGCCAGAGGTCAATTTCTCCCCCCTGTGATTCTTCTTCTTCTTAAAAAAACTTCACATCTTGACGCCCTCCAGTATGAAACAGAGCTCGAGTTTGAGAATTTTGAAAACATCAAGTTGTCTGGTTTAAGAGAGTGGTGGTTGCTCTTGGCAGCTGCTCTTTAAGCAGAGACAGAAACTAAACCAGGATGCATAACAAAAGAGCAGGGTGTTTCCCAATAGAGCATCTGCCTGTCACTGCCTCTGCCTCTACCTCTGTGGTCCTACAGCAGCCCATCCCACTATGCAGCCACACCATACGGTCACAGCCAGACAGCAGACACCTCACCTTCACCATAGATAACCTAGCCTAGGTAAACCCAGCCCCCACGTGACCTGCTCTCTCAGTTCCCAGTCACTATCACACACATAGTGACTGAGAACAGGTCTGAGAGCAGGTCACGTGGGGGATGGGTTTACCCAGGCTATAGATAACCTGCTAATTGCATTAAACCCACTCCAAATTAGGCTGTTGAAACATGAGACAGCAGTCCTACATCACTAATGCCAGTGTATTTTACAGCAGTCCTACATCACTAATGCCAGTGTATTTCACAGCAGTCCTACATCACTAATGCCAGTGTATTTTACAGCAGTCCTACATCACTAATGCCAGTGTATTTTACAGCAGTCCTACATCACTAATGCCAGTGTATTTTATAGCAGTCCTACATCACTAATGCCAGTGTATTTTACAGTCCTCCATCACTAATGCCAGTGTATTTTACAGCAGTCCTACATCACTAATGCCAGTGTATTTTATAGCAGTCCTACATCACTAATGCCAGTGTATTTTACAGTCCTCCATCACTAATGCCAGTGTATTTTACAGTCGTACATCAATAATGCCAGTGTATTTTACAGTCGTACATCAATAATGCCAGTGTATTTTACAGCAGTCCTACATCACTAATACCAATGTATTTTACAGCAGTCCTACATCACTAATGCCAGTGTGAGACAGCACTCCTACATCACTAATGCCAGTGTATGCTGGGGCGGCATTAGCTCAGGATGTAGAGCTGTCGCCTGGGAATCGGAAGGTTCCCGGTTCGAGGCTGGCTCCTCCCCGCAGTGTGCCGAAGCGTCCTTGAGCAAGACACTGAACCCCTAACTGCTCCCGATGAGCAGTTAGCGCCTTGCATGGCTGCAGATGCCGTCGGTGTGTGAATGGGTGAATGTGAGGTATTCATGTAAAAGCGCTTTGGGTAGTCGATAGACTATATAAAATGCGCTCTATAAATACAGTCCATTTACCATTTACCATTTACAGCAGTCCTATATCACTAATGACAGTGAAACATGAGACAGCAGTCCTACATCACTAATGCCAGTGTATTTTATAGCAGTCCTACATCACTAATGCCAGTGTATTTTACAGCAGTCCTACATCACTAATGCCAGTGTATTTCACAGCAGTCCTACATCACTAATGCCAGTGTATTTTACAGCAGTCCTACATCACTAATGCCAGTGTATTTTACAGCAGTCCTACATCACTAATGCCAGTGTATTTTATAGCAGTCCTACATCACTAATGCCAGTGTATTTTACAGTCCTCCATCACTAATGCCAGTGTATTTTACAGCAGTCCTACATCACTAATGCCAGTGTATTTTATAGCAGTCCTACATCACTAATGCCAGTGTATTTTACAGTCCTCCATCACTAATGCCAGTGTATTTTACAGTCCTCCATCACTAATGCCAGTGTATTTTACAGTCGTACATCAATAATGCCAGTGTATTTTACAGCAGTCCTACATCACTAATACCAATGTATTTTACAGCAGTCCTACATCACTAATGCCAGTGTGAGACAGCACTCCTACATCACTAATGCCAGTGTATGCTGGGGCGGCATTAGCTCAGGAGGTAGAGCTGTCGCCTGGGAATCGGAAGGTTCCCGGTTCGAGGCTGGCTCCTCCCCGCAGTGTGCCGAAGCGTCCTTGAGCAAGACACTGAACCCCTAACTGCTCCCGATGAGCAGTTAGCGCCTTGCATGGCTGCAGATGCCGTCGGTGTGTGAATGGGTGAATGTGAGGTATTCATGTAAAAGCGCTTTGGGTAGTCGATAGACTATATAAAATGCGCTCTATAAATACAGTCCATTTACCATTTACCATTTACAGCAGTCCTATATCACTAATGACAGTGAAACATGAGACAGCAGTCCTACATCACTAATGCCAGTGTATTTTATAGCAGTCCTACATCACTAATGCCAGACAGCACCCCTACATCACTAATGCCAGTGACAGCAGTCCTACATCACTAATGCCAGTGTATTTTATAGCAGTCCTACATCACTAATTCCAGACAGCAGTCCTACATCACTAATTCCAGACAGCAGTCCTACATCACTAATGCCAGTGACAGCAGTCCTACATCACTAATGCCAGACAGCATTTCTACATCACTAATGCCAGTGTGAAACAGCAGTCCTACATCACTAATGCCAGTGTATTTTACAGCAGTCCTACATCACTAATGCCAGTGTATTTTACAGCAGTCCTACATCACTAATGCCAGTGTATTTTACAGCAGTCCTACATCCCTAATGCCAGTGTATTTTACAGCAGTCCTACATCACTAATGCCAGTGTATTTTACAGCAGTCCTACATCACTAATGCCAGTGTATTTTACAGCAGTCCTACATCACTAATGCCAGTGTATTTTACAGCAGTCCTACATCACTAATGCCAGTGAAACATGAGACAGCAGTCCTACATCACTAATGCCAGTGTATTTTACAGCAGTCCTACATCACTAATGCCAGTGAAACATGAGACAGCAGTCCTACATCACTAATGCCAGTGCATTTTACAGCAGTCCTACATCACTAATGCCAGTGAAACATGAGACAGCAGTCCTACATCACTAATGCCAGTGTATTTTATAGCAGTCCTCCATCACTAATGCCAGTGTATTTTACAGTCCTACATCAATAATGCCAGTGTGTTTTACAGCAGTCCTACATCACTAATGCCAGTGTATTTTACAGCAGTCCTACATCAATAATGCCAGTGTGTTTTACAGCAGTCCTACATCACTAATGCTAGTGTATTTTACAGCAGTCCTACATCACTAATACCAATGTATTGTAACAACACAGGCGAGGCCTGTGCGCGAACCCGGGTCTCCAACTTACAAGCCCAACACGTTAACCATCAAGCTAAAGGGACAATCCCTTTAGCTAAGGCTCACGTGTTGGCTTTTATCCTTACAGACCCAGGATCGCTACACTACCTACACCTGTGGGAAGCGCAGCCCCTGCGCTTCAGCTTACTCCCTGCCTCACCAGCCTGGTGCAGACGATTTCGGCTCCCTCACGCATCCCATCCGGGGCTGCCTTCCGATGACCGCGCGGCCAACCCATCCCACTTCTGACACCAATGTAACAACACAGGCGAGGCCTGTGCGCGAACCCGGGTCTCCAACTTACAAGCCCAACACGTTAACCATCAAGCTAAAGGGACAATCCCTTTAGCTAAGGGTCACGTGTTGGCTTTTATCCTTACAGACCCAGGATCGCTACAGTATTTTACAGCAGTCCGACATCACTAATGCCAGTGTGAGACAGCATGCCAGTGTATTTTACAGCAGTCCTATATCACTAATGCCAGTGAAACATGAGACAGCAGTCCTACATCACTAATGCCAGTGTATTTTATAGCAGTCCTACATCACTAATGCCAGACAGCACTCCTACATCACTAATCCCAGAGACAGCAGTCACATATCAATAATGCCAGAGACAGCAGTCCTACATGACTAATGCCAGTGACAGCAGTCCTACATCACTAATGCCAGAGACAGCAGTCCTACATCACTAATGCCAGTGTATTTTTTCAGCAGTCCTACATCACTAATGCAAGTGAAACATGAGACAGCAGTCCTACATCACTAATGCCAGTGTATTTTACAGCAGTCCTACATCACTAATGCCAGACAGCAGTCCTACATCACTAATGCCAGAGACAGCAGCCCTACATCACTCATGCCAGAGACAGCAGTCCTACATCACTAATGCCAGAGACAGCAGTCCTACATCACTAATGCCAGTGTATTTGAAAGCAAATTGCAGTATAGAAACATCACTTTTACAGGTTGTGACATTAGAGAAGTCATTTGTGTTTTTTTATACTTGGGAAATATCTGGATTACACCGTTAAGCCTTCTTGAGGTGTCGTGGGCCTAACTTAACGAAACGTCGGTGAAGGAAGGTGCCCACTTGAAAACCCCAATGACATGCTTCATACTGCTGTTGGCTAGGGTAGGTAACTGGTGATTTGTGTCTTGTTTATTAGTTTGTTAGCCTGTTAGCTTGTTTTATTCTGGATTGGGCTTCTAAATGTGTTTTTCCTCGGATTTTGGCACAAGGGATAGTAACATCTTGTCCTGTGTATTAATTAATAGAGATCTAGCATTAAATGCATCTGAAATTTTGAAAACAGCAAAAAGTCTAGTCGATAGATCTGCTTGGAGTACCTGTCCGGCGAAGCCCCTTTTCTTTCTGTTTATTTTCTAAAGGAATGTCTGCGGGCGCCCTTTCACCCCTCCTCATCCATTTACTACCCCTGGTCTATGTTACAGATGGTGACCTGTGTCCTCGCCATCTCCGATTCACAAGTACACCTTCAGATTCGCCCGCAAATCTCTGTACACTCAGCAGAAGGGCAGATTGTCTTTTGTGTGTGCTTATAGTTCATCTTTTTGTTTGGGCATGTGCCCAAGTGTCTGTGTGCGCGTGTTTGTTCGTGTGAGAGTCTGAATGAGCTCCAGTCTAAAGTAAATTTACTTAGCTAACTCTGACAATGCTTATGTTTGGGAGCACACCAAGGACATGACCTCCCTGCCAATTCACATCCGTGGAGACGAGAGGGAGGGTCATTGACCAATAGGGCCTGGACAATGGCATTCACTGCTGTGGCCACTCAACCAGCTAGAGGACAAAACAGCCCAACCATACAGGCTTTGACTTGCAGTGTAACTTGACAAAAGGATCAGACAGAAATTCAATCACAAGACAAACACCACAATAGCCAATACCTCAATGTCTCAAAGGTAAGAAAATAATGTCTGGAACAACACAGAAGAAGCATCAACCACGTCCAGAGCCGTTTTTCACCATATCCACAAGAATAGGCCTTAAAGTAAGATATGACCCCAGTGGTAAACACAGTTTTTGGTTCTGTATCGTAAAAGGAGACATGTAAGCAAACAAACTTGGGTTAGAGGCAATGAGGCAACAAGACAAGGATCTGACTTTGGAAGGGGATGCTGGTTGGTGGGGGGCGTGGAGGTGAGGTGGTGGTGGTGGTGGTGGTGGTGGTGGTGGTGGGGGGGGGGGGGGTACTTGATGGACAACTCCACAACTCAGCAGAGGCAGAGCTTTCACTTAAAAATGGTGCCTGGCCTATCTCAAAAGGTCAGAGCCCGGAGCACTAACACACTACATTAATCATGAGAGGCTGCGGCTTACCTGTCTAGCGTTTCAGCCATGCCATACAGTTAACCTCAATTATGCTTGATTACGAGGTGTGGAAGATGCAGGGTGCAGGCTCGGCCTTGCAAAAGATAAGGCATCAATAATGCAATTTCAGATGAGATGTGCCTGTCCATCAACTGTACAGAGCGGGGAGCGTGCAGCCTGTCCATCAGCTGTAGAGAGCGGGGAGCGTGCAGCCTGTCCATCAGCTGTACAGAGCGGGGAGCGTGCAGCCTGTCCATCAGCTGTAGAGAGCGGGGAGCGTGCAGCCTGTCCATCAGCTGTACAGAGCGGGGAGCGTGCAGCCTGTCCATCAGCTGTACAGAGCAGGGAGCGTGCAGCCTGTCCATTAGCTGTAAAGAGCGGGGAGCGTGCAGCCTGTCCATCAGCTGTACAGAGCAGGGAGCGTGCAGCCTGTCCATCAACTGTACAGAGCGGGGAGCGTGCAGCCTGTCCATCAACTGTACAGAGCGGGGAGGGTGCAGCCTGTCCATCAGCTGTACAGAGCAGGGAGCGTGCAGCCTGTCCATCAGCTGTAGAGAGTGGGGAGCGTGCAGCCTGTCCATCAACTGTACAGAGCAGGGAGCGTGCAGCCTGTCCATCAGCTGTAGAGCAGGGAGCGTGCAGCCTGTCCATCAGCTGTAGAGAGTGGGGAGCGTGCAGCCTGTCCATCAGCTGTACAGAGCGGGGAGGGTGCAGCCTGTCCATCAGCTGTACAGAGCAGGGAGCGTGCAGCCTGTCCATCAGCTGTAGAGAGTGGGGAGCGTGCAGCCTGTCCATCAACTGTACAGAGCAGGGAGCGTGCAGCCTGTCCATCAGCTGTACAGAGCAGGGAGCGTGCAGCCTGTCCATCAACTGTACAGAGCGGGGAGCGTGCAGCCTGTCCATCAGCTGTAAAGAGTGGGGAGCGTGCAGCCTCTCCATCAACTGTACAGAGCAGGGAGCGTGCAGCCTGTCCATCAGCTGTACAGAGCAGGGAGCGTGCAGCCTGTCCATCAGCTGTACAGAGCGGGCAGCGTGCAGCCTCTCCATCAGCTGTAGAGAGTGGGGAGCGTGCAGCCTCTCCATCAGCTGTACAGAGCGGGCAGCGTGCGGCCTGTCCATCAGCTGTACAGAGCAGGGAGCGTGCAGCCTGTCCATCAGCTGTACAGAGCGGGGAGCGTACAGCCTGTCCATCAGCTGTAAAGAGCGGGGAGGGTGCAGCCTGTCCATCAGCTGTACAGAGCAGGGAGCGTACAGCCTGTCCATCAGCTGTAAAGAGCGGGGAGGGTGCAGCCTGTCCATCAGCTGTACAGAGCAGGGAGTGTGCAGCCTGTCCATCAGCTGTAGAGAGTGGGGAGCGTGCAGCCTGTCCATCAGCTGTACAGAGCAGGGAGCGTGCAGCCTGTCCATCAGCTGTACAGAGCGGGGAGCGTGCAGCCGGTCCATCAGCTGTACAGAGCGGGCAGCGTGCAGCCTGTCCATCAGCTGTACAGAGCAGGGAGCGTGCAGCCTGTCCATCAGCTGTACAGAGCGGGGAGGGTGCAGCCTGTTCATCAGCTGTACAGAGCAGGGAGAGTGCAGCCTGTCCATCAGCTGTACAGAGCAGGGAGCGTGCAGCCTGTCCATCAGCTGTACAGAGCGGGGAGGGTGCAGCCTGTCCATCAGCTGTACAGAGCAGGGAGCGTGCGGCCGCGCGGAGGAACAAACTTGTTTTGGTGACTGTTTGCCTGGGTCACGACAGAGGAGAATCTTTTGTTTCGGGGATCCAGGATCAGTAATCATGTGAAAGTGGAAGTTCTTGGATTATCGCTCGGTCTGTGTCACTTTTATGGCTCTTTGCTGCTTAGCTGGAATGCACATGCAAACACTATATGTATGTAGACAAGCAGAAACACACATGTATGTATGTATGTATGTATGTATGTATGTATGTATGTATGTATGTAGACACAGATGTATGCATAAGAACACGCATAAGCAGAAACACACATGCACAAAGAGAGTCAAAGGCTTCATGCTGTCCCAGCCCCCTTCCTGGTAATTGCCCCATTACGCATTGGTGGTGGATGGAGCCGTTACAGATGTTTTATGACGGGGCCCTTTTCATTTTGTCTTCCCGATGAGGGACAGATTTATGGTGCAAGTCAGTATTCCATTCAAGGATGCATCCCCCCCTCCCGTATTCCCTAATGCAATGGTTCTCAAAGTGGGGTCTGGGGACCTCCAGGGGTCCTTGGGGGGGTTCCAGGGGGTCCCTAGCAAAAACTGGGATGTGTTTTCACTATGATACCACAAATAAGTTACACAATGACATTTATGACTATTTTGGTCATGGGTTTCATACACTTTCTGTAATAAAACATGTAAAAGCACTCTGGCACAAAATCGTATCAAATGGGGGTCTGTGGTTTAATTTGTGTCAGTTTAGGAGTCCTTGACATTAAAGAGTTTTGAGAACCACTGCCCTAATGCACACACACACACACACACACACACACACACACACACACACATGCACACACACGCGCACACACACACACACACACACACACACACACACACACACACACACACACACACACACACACACACACACACACACACACACACACACACACACACAGGCATGCATACACACCCACGTTTACACACAGCAAAACAGAAAGGCTTATAAATTAAAATGTGTCTGCATTATCTTTTATATGTCATAATTGTCCATCTGACTTCCCCTCCCTTGCCCAGCTCCCAGCTCGCCGCCTGTGCCCATGGCTGTAAACTGAGGTTGTTGGCAGCAGCTTATGAGATGAATAAATGTTTGATGGCCCTGTGGAACAAGGCACGCTTCCAGGCCGGTCGTCAGCCTATTCCCCAGGGGGTGAGGGAGTTCGCTGGGGGAAGACCTCCTCGAAGAGTCCCCGGTCTGTGGGGAGGCAGCAAGCCCAGAGTCAAACCGAGTCTGACACTTTCTCACCAAATGTTATCCTACTGAAAGTAACCATCATAAAGGGCAGAGTAAACACCAGTTAGCTTTTCAGAATGAATCTCTTTTAGGTGGCAGTGATGTGTTTGAAGTGCTGAAGTCTCTTTGGCTGTGCGGTTTCTTTCCACAGGCGCTTTTGGTGTGGTTCCCCAGAGTTCCTGTTGGAAATCAAATGTTCAGTTCAGTAGCTTTTATGCCTAGAAAAATATTGCTCATAAATTGGTGCATGAATAGGCAGCATAATTACAGGGCTGCATGCTGAAAATGTCCCCTGCAACTCATGGCTACAACGATTAAGGTTAACAATGGAGACACTAGAGTGCAGATTGAAAAGCTTCAAAGGGCTCAACTTATTTTATGACTCATTTAACCGGCACGAGGAGAAATTCTGAAATAAGAGTAGGTCCCTGTCCGTCTCAGAAATAGTTTTCCTTTTGAGCAGAAACTGTGGAAAGTTGTCAGGTCAGCAGAGGAACACTCATGATCAATCATTTACCAGAGGAGCACAAAGAGAGCTGGAGGCACTAGATAGCCCAGAGGACCGAAACACGGCCTCGTCCTGTTACACACACCGGCCGCTGTGATATTCTTCACACCTCACTCCGATCAGCCGTCGGTTCCATCGCTGAGTGATTGTCCCATTGTGAGCGTTATGGACAGGAGGCTCCTTGTTTTCTCCTTCCCAAATCCGTCACCGTTCGACTCCTTGTGGCTCCAAACAGAACATTTCTGTGGCAGCACTCTGCACTACTAACGTTAGGAAATCTGACCTGGCTTCAAAACTCGCTGCGTGGATGTGGAGCTGAGTGAATGATGTATGGCCGACCATGTCCGAGGTTAGCTTCTGTCAATTCCTGCAAATACCGCTCTTTATCCACTACAACATAAATTCTCCTCCTCTGGCATGAGGAATGGAGTGCGGTTTGTTTGACCAGATGTAACTTTATCAGGGACTCGACTTCCCTGGCTATTCTTGTGTCTCTCACATCTTTTAGCTTAGGCACAAAAAAAGAGTGAGCTCTCACACAATATTTCTGTTTGTCGTAGTCTGACCTCTTTGTGAACTGCGGTAAAGTGAAAGGCACTTTCAGCAGTAACCATATGCCTTTCAACTGATACAAAGGTGGGAAAGGGGAAGGTGGGGGCCGGGGGAGGAGGGTGCTGGGGGGGAAGCAGTTGCATGCTAGGGTGGAAAAGGAAAGTGCCGTGCTGCATCTTTTTGTGTTGGTAAAGTGGTGGTGGTTTAGGGGGGGGGGGGGTTGGGGGCAGTAGGGGGGTTTGGGGCAGGGGAGGTTTGGGGGCGGGGCTTAGCTGGATGCGACGCTGAACACAAGGGAACGTCCGGCTGACTGACTGTTGAGATGGAGCCCTCTTATGGATGAGTGCAATGAGTAAACAGCATTCCTTTCTCTCTGTCTGACTATCTGTGTCTCTTTCTCTCTGTAGTTGTCTAGTGTTAGCAAGAGCACTCACCCCCAAGCCTGTATCTGGTATCAGATGTGCACTAGACCAGTGATTCTCAACCCTTTTCATATCAAGGACACCTAATTTAGTCCAAATTTGAGCCATGGATCCCCATTTAATGAGAAATCTGAGAATATTTGCATAATTACATTTGATTTGTTCCATGACTATCTGTATATAGGATAACAGTGAACCTGTAATCAAAATAGTCATTCTTCTACATTCTCTAATTGTGTTAACTAATAATAATGGTGAAGATGAAAAATTCATCAATTTGCTGGAACCTCCTCAAGGACCCCTGGGGGTCCCCGGACCGCACATTGAGAACAACTGCACACACTAGCCCCTTCTCACCTGAGCTCTGACTGACCTACCTCCTCCTCATTAAGATAGTAACATTTGCCCAAATAAAACTCTGGTGTCAGGTTGATCAATGACAAATTTAGACTTCAAGTGATAGTCCATTCTTGTTTTTCTTGATTTTGGCGACATGTTTGGTGAAAAGCGATCATTGCTTTGGTGTTGTCAGCACCCGTCCAATATACTGTTAAAACACTATTGCTTTATTACACAGGTGTTTAAATAGTAATCATGTAGATGTTCTACTACTTGCTTGTATAGTGAATATGTAGTCACAACACTACAGCAACACTACACATGCAGGGCTAAGGCAACATTGAGGGCAGGTGTGGAGGGAAGCAGCACACAATGAAATGACAAGACCAAACTAGACAGAGTTCATGATGTTTCTTTTTCAATGTTGTAAACTAAATAGAGATAGAGAAGCAGAGCAGTTTCAGCAAGAAAGAGACTCAAAACTCCCAATACAATGAATCCAACTGTCACAGCGACAAAACAAAACAGTTTTTTAAACACTTTTAATGTAAAATCGTTCACTTGGGGAAAGAAGCACCAAAATTAGCACACATACTCATTGTGAATTGTTATTTTGAAAAAAGCTATTAGCCACGCAAAAACAAAAAACAAATCAAGATGGCCACCATTTCCAGCCCGAATATACTATTTTGGGGGCAACTTTGTAGAATTGTCCAATATGAATGATCTTGCTATCAAGCCATACATTTATGATGACAGACAGAGAAGCCAGAATTATTCCACGTACATTTCAAATGGCTGCCATTTAAAAATATGGCTGCCATTTCAGCCATTTTTACCATAGAATTTCCCTGTCCAGGGTGATTTTGATGATTCTTGTTTTTTTTGTAACTATGGAAGAATCAAAATGATCAGAAATCAGAAATCCTTTTACTCCTGCCATTCTGCATATTTTTGTTTAAAAATAAAATAATCAAGGAGTAGGCTATTTGTGCCCATTTTGGTGCTTTCTTCCAGAAGTGAATGATTTTTCTTTAAAGAGCATGGTGCAGGATAGAGACCACTTTGCATTAATATGTGGGACTTTTATGTAGCAATTAGGATGCTCTTTTGTTTTCCCCCACACATAGCTGCATCTACATTGTTTTATGTGAAGCATCTGACACGCACATAAAAACCCACAAATCAATCAATAGCACATGTGACGATTTTAATAAACAATAACAATAAATGTTCCCTCGGATCATTACCTCCGTACGCCAACCGTCTGTCCATCCGTCTCCGATGATATACTTATCCGGCTGAGACCATTCTGGAGCCGGCTTACATCAGCTGAGATGGTCGGGCAGTCTCATTGTAAGAAAGTCTACTGGTTTGTGTTTTGTTCTTTGTTGTCAAGCCCTGTATTATTGTGAGTTTGAGTTTTGTCTTACTGCACTTGCCGTAGTTGATGATGTGGGGCACGCCCCTAAGGCAAGATCCTTATTTCTGGAATTTTCCATGGGTGAGCAGCAGTGGATGTCTGTTGTGTGCGTTCATGCACAAATGTGAGTCAAACTCTCTTTCAGTTGGTACTAGACCACAAATTATTATCATAACTATTATCTGTTTTTTATTAGGCCTGGAATTGTTCTTTTGGGAGTTTTAGGTTTGCAATGCATAATTTTATCTGGTACAATCAGTGGGCAACAGAATATGGGAATTTCTGAAGCCCATCCTGGAATTCCATTAATTCGAAAGTCCGTAGGGGGGCGCACGTCAGGTCCGTACATTGGCTCCAATTTAAAAATAAGCCAACTTCTCTCTCGGTCTGTATCTTAAATAAACATTTTCCGAATGAGTTTATGGTCTGAATAAACAATTTCAAGTCTTTTTCATGCTCTCCTGGGCTCCGTTTTCTAAATTGTGGTCCCATTTCGAGTAAAAGAGACGATAAAAATTATAACTTTGGGGGCGGGATTTTCCTTGATTGACACCAGCCACAGGAAACCAGATGATCCCAACCACAGCACCAGTTGCGAAGGCAGGCTAGCTAGCTAGCAACGTAGCCAGAGATTAAATGTAAATTACCAGAAACAGCGTTACCTTTCTGATGTTTTAATGATGTTAGTAGACACACGTAACAGTATAGATCCCCGTTATGAGGTCTGTTAATCAAATGCTAACGCTATATCGAAATCGGGTTTTAGTGGAAGGGCAGCGACCATACAACCTGGGCTGATCACCTTTGGACACATTTTACGGCGAAATTATCTGATAAACTGGTCTGCAGCTCTGTGGTGATCAGCTAATGTCTTCATAGCATTGTGATTATGATTTAATGCACTATGGAAGATAGATGCTGGTTTAACATAATGAAAATAATTCCCTACCAAACATGTAAAGTGACGCTTCTGGGCAGTAGACCATTTGGGCATATTAATGTGACTTGTGACATGATCAGCACAATTCAATAAATATAACGTTTTTGCACATTTTAATGCTGCTGGTCGTTTGTTTAATGCTGTATATATTGGACATTTAAAGCTGATACACAATTGTGTTGAGGTAATTCCGCAAAGCTCAGTTAAAAATATAACGTGTAACACTTGAAACAATCAAATGTAACTTTTTCACAGCAATACATACAGTCCAGCCCACCATGGTATGGGAAAGGAACCATTGTTTGAATTACATTGAAATATATTTGCATGGTGTAGCATGCAGGGCCGTAGCCAGGGTTCCGAAATAGGGGAGGTCCAGCAAGGGGAGGCGGAAAAAATTTTGAGTTTTTTCCCCCCCTTTTTAAGCCATATTTAGAGTAATATATCATTTTAAATCAACATTAGGATTATACTGTTGTGATGTCATTATTCAGTATATTCTCTTTCATGTCACCACCTGCTCAGCTCTCCTGTCAACATAATTGTAACTAACAAACACAAACTGTTTTAGCCAAATTCATATCAAAATGACACCTACAAACACAGGTACACAACCCAAGCCGTACACAACACACAAAGTCATCATCGATAATAAAAAAAACATACAGAGGGACATTTATTTATTCCTGATAGGAACGATTGAAAAATAAAATAAAATATATTATGTTGTTTTTAACTTTACACCACCTCTTTTTGTTACTTATTGGGTCATGAAACTGAAACCATGCATATAGCCACCTGCATACCTGACTTTGGGAGCTTGGCAATTGGCATCATGCATGATTAGCCAGTAGCATCCCAACGTGTCACACAGGTAACATTACTTAGACAGACTAGACACTTACTTTCTTGGTTGTTGCTAAAAAATCTGTCAGTGTGTGTCACTCACTGTCTGTCGTTCACTCGCTCACTGTCTCGCAGCTCGCTCACCTTCAATTATCTCGCCAGGCAGACAGACAGTCATCTCTCACCACCATGCTGCTGCTCTCTCAGAATCAAGTTACCGCGGACGCTGCGTCAGATGACTTCCTGCCTGACCGGCCTTTCGTTTCAAAATAAAAGCGATCCCGTGTTTTTCATGCTTTTCCTGTTTTCCATGCAGATTGTTTTATTTTTTTACAATCTTCGTTCTCAGGACACTCTACAATTTTCTGTTCCCAAAGTCCGAACTGAATTGGGGAAGAAAGCTTTTAGGTTCTCTGCACCCACCGCATGGAACAGTCTGCAGTCTGATCTTAAACTTAATAGCTTAGTAACCTTAAATGGTTTTAAGGCTATGGTAAAATCTCTTGAGAACAGGCTGTCTGTATGCAAATGTTTTATTTGATCATTTTAATGTTTTTCAATTGTATGTGTTTATGTGTTTGTTTGTTGTAACTTTGTGTTGCTGCTGTTTCTTGGCCAGGTCTCTCTTGTAAAAGAGTTATTTGATCTCAATGGGACAAACCTGGTTAAATAAAGGCTAAAAAAAAAAAAAAAAAAATCTCTGAAATATTAAAAAATCTCTGAAATATTAGGGGAGGTCCGGACCTCCCCGTCCTCATAGCTAGCTACGGCCCTGGTAGCATGTAATGCAGTCTGTTAAGATACTGTAAACATGCTAGATACTCTGTGACACAGAAAGGCAGACGAGCTAGCAGCAGGGATCTTGTCACCCTGATTTCAGATAAACTTGTCTGTCTAGCTAGACAGCTAGACAATATTACTGTACCATAATACCACAAGCTAAAGGCAGCATACACCAATGGAAGGATGGGTAGCATTAGCTAACGTCATCCAGGCTATACAGTAACGTTAGGCTATTATAAAGTTATGAAACGCTGATTCAGACGTTACAATAATATGACATAATATGAGCCAGTTAGCCTAGCTAGAGAGAGTGATTTCAGACGACCAGATATCACCATATTTCATTTCAATAAATATAAAGCATTCGTTGATTGAAGCAGACTGCTGATCGGTTGTTTCTCCGTCATCATGTCCTCTGGTCCAATCTTCGGTTCGTAGTTCGTGTTCACTCGACATCAACAATCTTTATATCACATCTGATAATTTTATCCAACCTGCCTCTGACCAGACAACTAATGGATCGTTCTGCGCGATCATATTCGCGACATTCAGAGACATGATAATATACAAGGCTATCTTTGTTGACAATGTTTATTGACAAAAGCATTAAAACAAGCAAATATAACAATATTCTCCGGTCACTGGCAGATACTAGCTACAACTTGTTCAAAGCAAATCTCTCATGTCAGCATTTGGCTTGTGTGTTATTGCAATTTCCTATGTTGAAACAACTGATCAGCAGTAACATGTAGTTTAGCGTTAATCTCAGGAGAACAGAATATTATAGCTTTGATCTTCACAAATCATGATCCTCTGTTGTGTGTCCCATCGGTACTGGACGGCGGCCACCCCTTGAAGAAACGAATGACACTGTTAATCACTGTATAACGTTAACGTTTGCTTACCCAACACTATGTGCGATTGGTAAATACTGTAAATGCAGAGGTGGATAAACTATCCAGAGGAGTTTAACTCCCTTGTTCCCCCTCATTGATTGATAGTTGATCTAAAGTTAGCTAGATATATAAAAAAAAACACGATTTCAGACGGACAAGCCCGTCTTTATTGTCACACGATTACAATCAACACATGCACGGAGGGCCACAACACACACATGCTGACGGTGGCCGGTGAAATTTGTCCTCTGCATTTAACCCATCCTGGCTTTGTCCTTTCCTCCGGGGGGCAGGCCAGGAGCAGTGGTCGCTTTCTCGTACAGCGCCCGGGGACCGACTTCGGATGTTGTCGTCACTGGTCGGATGACGATGACGATCTGATCTTCTGCATGTTTTTAATGGGGGGGGTTATATACGGAGGAACCCCCCTGCGGAGCACGGGGAGAACATGCAAACTCCACACAGACAGAATGGCCCTTACGACGAGATACCCCACCTGGGCAGTAGGCACTGAAGATATGGGTGGGAACACAACCACAGCGCCCACAGTGTCCCAGGCGAGAATCGAACTCAGGACCTTCTGACTGCGAGGCGACAGCTCTACCACTGAGCCACCGTGCCCCCACAGATATTAGATAGATAGATAGATAGATATTAGATAGATAGACAGACAGACAGACAGACAGACAGACAGACAGACAGACAGACAGACAGACAGACAGATAGACAGATAGATAGCTAGATAGATAGATATTTCCCTTTTCAGGTGAATTTCAATAAAAAGGTTGAACATCTAATCATTAGTAGATTTTAAATTTGGGGTGGCAACATTTAGGCTATTTCGGGACGGCTTAGATTGTATTTTGAGACGGTTCCGGGACAATGGTGAAAAAAGTTAATTTCGAGCCCTGGGCTCATAGCCTTTTTTCTGATAAATTCCATGATTTGTTTGGTTCTCATACAGGTACATTCTTCTGTTATCACACATCACAAAAACCATCTCACAGGACACCTAAAGCAGGAGTTTGCAGTGATCTGACTACAAACTCCTTCTTTAGGGCTTATAAAAGTATTGTCTTGGCTGAACATCACTCCAATGAACGTTAGAAAATTCCCCTTTTATTACATTTTTTTTCATGCCTACAAAATGTTACTTTGTATTTGAGTTCTCCCCTGGAAGTGATTTTGGTATGTGCCATTGTATTTAAGCCGGCAGTGTTGCAACTTCACAGTAACGTTGCGTTTTCGCTACAAGGAAATTAAGTTATTTTGATTGTCTATAAATGTTAACGTTTCTAACATTAGGATGCAGAGAACCTGCAGAAGCAAGTAACTTACTCAACACATCTGTTCACTGTCAACTGTGGTAACAATGAGGTTTGCTGTGAGGAGCTGGGAAAGTTATAACTAGCGTTAATTACTACAGCCATATATAACGCAGGCCACCGTGCTATTTTGTAATAGATAATAAAAACGGTAGTTAACGCTAATGCCTGATAGCTTCATATTAGCACTGCTGTAACCTAGGCTGTCACTAATTTAGTTTGCACAAGTTGACAGGCAGCTGCAGTGACACTGATGACACCAGGCAGACATGCTCAAATGTGCTGCTGGGAATCCGAACCCAAGAAATTGCAGTGTTGAATTTTGTGCAATTCGACCAATAAGATCACGGCTTATATATCGCCAAGACTTTCCGTCCGATCGACTTTGAACTGGGGAACGGGCACTGCACTACATTATTATATAATTTCAGGACTGTCTGTGTCTGTCCTTCATGGATCTCAAGAACCGTTTGTCGGATCGACTTCAAACTTTGAAAATGCAGTTAGGAGGACCTGACGGTTGTGCAGTGGGGGGGGGGGGGGGGGGGGGGGGGGGCATGGGGTGGTGAATGGGGGGAATGGGGCACTGCACTATATATATCTTCTTTATACAATAATTCCAGGACTTTCAGTATGTCTGTCATCCGACGTATTTTAATAAGAATTGTGAGTCCTAACTATAAATTATTACGTTTTACCTGCACCATGCTCTTTAATCTGCCCCACTGGTTGTGCTTTTTAGGATAAAATCATGGTTGATTTTGAAATATTGACTGATGAAATTTTCTCAACATGGATACATAGCATTTTAGAATGAAACCCTTCAAATGTAGTCTTGTCAAGTCAAACTAGCATCAGTATACAAGTATTCAGTATGGTATGAGGAGATGTCAGCATAATAATAATGTGACACTATTAATCCCTGTAGGGAAATTCTCTTTGTTCTTCTCTGTCTCCACAGGGAGGTCAGAGGTTAGGCTCAGCTGCAGAACAACAACACTGGAGCTGGTGGGGATTCAGCATCTTGCTCAAGGACACTTCAGCAGGAGGGGTGTTTTGCAGACGCAGGGTCTAACTCAGACTTTGCACCAATTAGGGATATGAGCAAAATCGCTTTTTTTCTCTCCAATAGACTGGCATGGAATGGATCTAGTTAAAGGCTAAACTGAACAGAAATCGTTGTCTAACTTTGTCACCCACTTTGTCAGAGATACTCACATTAACCTATAATGATGCAGGAAAAAAAATGGTCTACAAAAAATGGTCCTAAAGTAGGAAAAGGAAACACTGGGTCACTTGGGTGTCTAAAACATCTTAATTTGTTTTATGTAGATGGCAAAAATCAAATCACAACCTTTATTTTATATGAGTTTAGATCTACATTACATATTGGAACATAGCAGCCAACATGTTGTGACAGAAATGAAGCACAAATGCCTTATCAGTTTGAAACCACAGCCAACACAATGCTGATGCATGCACACATGTCATCTTCAAATGATTTGCTGCTTTATTGCTATAGAGACTCTAATCTCTCTGTATGGTTACAGTAGATATAAGGAACCAGTCTGTTTAGGAGGAGGGGAGGACAGACAGGAAGAAGGTTTGTTACAGAAGCAGCAATAATCTATTCCTCTCCGAGCTCTTTGAAGAGCAGCAGCAGCTATGACAGGCTAAATGTTTCCAGAGATGTCACATTTCCACAGCATCTAAAAAGGCTCTTGTGAGCACTCATCCTTTCATGTTTGATCGTGTGTTGCAGATCCTATGATAAACAGACAGGGTGGCGGTTGGTGGAGCAGGGGGGGGGGTCGTTTGGAAGAGGGCTGGGATGGGAACGCACTCCACTGCCTCACCGGCTTTGCCACAGGATCCAGATGCCTTCGCAAATTACCTCTTTGTCTACTTCAGAGGGGTTTGAAATGCAAGTCTGAATTAAGATCTTGAGCTTCCCTTCAGACTTCTAGGATTGCAGGGTTATTGCATCGAATCTGATTAATTTGGGGGCAAAACTATCCTGCACTGCTGTCCCTCCCTTCTCCACTTACTGGCCCTAACAAGGCACACAGCCACTCAGGCAGACACTGAGCAGATGCTGCAGAGGTGGTTTAAAACATTAGCCATGTGAGATATGACTCCTCACAACTGTATTTGAGCAAAACACAGAATCAGGCAGAACAGGTACATTTAACACCATGTAGGTGCTTTAGAGGCCATGCATACTTCCTGTCATTGATTCCTCCTCCGATACATGTGCAGTCGCCAGTTTTTTCTTTTCACCCGACAGCGAGGAATTTCACTGGCAGGACGTAGCACCTGGGAGGATCACACCATTCCCCCCAGTTCCCCTCCCAACCGAACAGATGCCCCGACCAGAGGAGGGGCTAGTGCAGTGACGAGGACTCATACCCCACCGACTTCTCACCCGCAGACAGGGCCAATATCTTCCCACCCGCAGACACGGACAATTGTGTCTGTAGGAATGTCTGACCGAGCCAGAAGTACCGCTGCCAGGAATCGAACCCCGGTCTCCGTGGTGGTAGGTGAGTGCTTTTACCTCCACAGTACCCATACGCTACTTTGTGAAATGACCAAAAAAAACTTGAAGAAGAAATATATGTGTTGGCTGTACACAAGCTCGGTCGGTCGCTCTCTCTCTCTCTCTCTCTCTCTCTGTCTCCCTTGCTGTCTCTCTCCCCCTCATTCCTCCAAGGCTTTGTTCCTGTGTGTCAGTCCCGTCCTGCCAGCACTGGTTAAGTGTTCTGTGTCTCAACACTCTGTAAGAGAGTCATAAAATGCTTGTGGAGAGAAACAGAGCATTTCCAGCTGAACTCCAGAAAGGAGGCAGTAAAGAGGATGTAAACTCAAGCAAGAAGCAAGACGGAAAGAGGAAAAAATAACGTTCTCATAAAAATAAAATCATAAAAATACCAGAACAGTAGTGAAACATCTTTTCACTGTTTTTAATAAAACTTCATAACAAGCAATAATGAATAGTTTCATATCATTGCGCCATTTACGGCTTTTAAATTACACCAGTTAACAAATAGGCACAAGATGCTGCATGGCTTCCCTACTGGGCATAATAGTTTCTCAATGAAATATGAATGAATATGAATGAACTCGACATGTTTGAAAGAGAAAGAACAATGCAGCAGC
>NC_139623.1:2063754-2076254 GCF_964638095.1 Poromitra crassiceps
AATAAAACATGAAGATCTTATGAAAAGGGACCGTCGGGCCAACATGAGAAACACATGGCGCCCGCTGGTTGAATGTGGATCCGGCTTAAATCATTTAGTTTGGAAAGGAGAACAAAACTATTTGTGTGCGTGTTTCTCTGTATCTCTCTGTGTGTGCATGCGTTTAAGAATGTGTGATTGTGTCTGTGAGTTGTTGTTGAGTTACAAGAGGCCAAAAAAACTTGAAAATGACAAAGAAACGCAGACTGATTGCAGACACGGCTGCACCCCAACACTAATAAGCTGTAACAAAGACCGCTGTCTGAAACATAGCAGATACCCCTGAACACACACTAAACACACACACAGGCACACACACACACACACACACACACACACACACACACACACACACACACACACACACACACACACACGTGCGCGGAAGCGTGCACTTACACAAAGGCATAGTCACAAACTTCCATGCCATCTTTACCATGTTTTCATGATCTATTCTCACTTACAACACTTAATCTTTCATTTCCCCTGATTCCTGCTGGGCCTGCTGATCAAAAGATGCTTGTGATCAGCTGTAATAAGCTGATTGGATGATACAGCGTTGCTCCGAGCATTAGAATGTTGATCAACTTAAGCCCAATGTCCACCAGATGCGGCATGGCTCCGGCACGGAAGCCGTGTGTGTGCCGGAACAGACTTGCGCCCATGAAGGTGAATCAGCACTGAAATGCCCCTGCTGTCCACCAGGGGCCGATGCATTGTGGTAGTGGCACGGCAGTTTCTGTCACTCCGTTTCCCCCCGCGTTTGGTCTATTTTTGCGAGATCCGCCTGCGTCTGACAAGTGTGAAACTCAATCAAACACGTGCGGTGTAGCCTACATTACCTACTCTCACAAGGGTAAGATGCTTTTGACTGACAACATTCCCATTTGTATCATGCAAGTCTACAAAACGTGTCACTAGAATTTTGATCAACTTTAAAGCTGCTCTAGGTAATTTTGCACATTGGCGGCCCCAAATGGCAGCAAGAGGTAACTGTTTGGATGTTGGGCACTTGAGTAGCCAGAAACTGTGTCAACATGTTTGTAAACGGTATAATCCTCCCACATAAATTGTGTCTTAGTGTGCGGTGTGGGTGGAGGTGGTGAAAAACTTCAGCCATCGTTGGTGAGTCCAGTTTTCACTGATGTTTAGGAGACAGTTTAGCATTTTGAGCTTAAGCTTTGATTGCCATAGCTGGCTGACAGCCAATTAAAATGTGGGCAAATACAGGAAAACTACGGAATGAAACATTCTTCTCTGTTGCAGTCCCACGTTGTGATTTAGTCTGATGAGACAGATGTATTTTTTTAACACAAAGATTTTGCCCATTGCAGAATATCTCCAAATTCCTCATCAAGACTACTAGGTTAGTACTGACCAACATTGGCTCATAGGTTTTGCTTTCATGGCAGCCTAGAATGAATCATCCCCACTCACTGAAGCCCTTTACACAGTCCAGGTCTGCAGTCCAGGGAATGTGTGTGAGTCACTGCCGCTCATCGGACGACTGTCTACGGCTCGCCTGCGGCTTCTCTCCCTGATCACTCCCCGGGGACCCATTCAATCAAATCCCCATATATTTTGTAATTAACTTTAACTGATGACTTTATGCAATAGTTGTGTTTTACTGTCTCCTTTAAATGCCATTTATCATCCTCCGGGTGTGGAGGGCCGCAGCGAGACCCTCCCCTCTGCTGAGCCAGTCAGGTCTGACTGGGCCTGTTCTGAGCCTTGACCCTGGGCACCCCCCCCCCACACACACACACGCACACACACGCACACACACGCACACACACACACACACACACACACACACACACACACACACACACACACACACACACACACACACACACACGCATACCCCTCTCTTTCTCTCTCTCAGGGTGTCTTATGACTGACCAGGACAGTTTTATTAGCCTCCGACCAACAGCAGGAAAGGGAGAGCTGTCGCAGGCTCTTAGCAAACACACTGGCAGCCGAGGAAACAACCACCGCTGCTGGGTAGAAAGGAGGAATTTTCCCTGAGAGATTGATGACGGAGCTGAGGGAGGATTGATAAGCAACTGTTGGGTCAGGGTCAGGGGACACGAGGAAACAGTCTCTTGACTGAATGAGAGGAAGAGGTGGAGATGTGCCGCAATAAAGTTTGTTTTTGGTGTGCAACCTGCTTGTTTTTACACCTTGGTCAGCTGAAAGAGTTTGAATTGTAAAGCGCAGAGACCACTTTGCATTAATATGTCAGACTTTTATGTAGCAATTAGGATTCTCTTTTGTTTTTTGTTTTCCCCCACACATAGCCATAAAAACCCACAAATCATAACAATAACACCTGTGACGATTTTAATAAACAATAAATAAATGTTCCCTCGGATCATTACCTCCGTCCGCCGAGAGGCCGCTCGCTGCAGTACATCTCCCCTTTGGAGCTAAAACTCCTCCCCTCTGGAGCTCCAGTGAGCGCCACTTGCGTCTGTCTCAGACGATGTACCTATCCGCCTCAGACCATTCTGGAGCTGGCTTACATCAGCGGAGATGGTCGGTCGGCTGTGCGCTCTCATGGTTCTCCAAAACTATATTCCGAAATAGGCGTTATTTTGAAAAAACGATTGCATATTGGGGGTCAACTAGTTTTACTACTACCGTAGTTACGTTTGACTGCTGAAACTATTAAAACTTTATAAAGTGGCATTATTAACCATAGATAGAGCCCAAACAAACAGAAACAAAATAGTTACCTTGCGGGGAAAACAAGTTTTCTCTGCTGGCTCAGTGCCAAAATGCATTCGGCAGTGTTGAATTATCGTACCAGAGGGTCAAAATGATCATTGTTGGAGGTAAATTATCGTACAAATACGATAATTATCGTACGTCTGGTGTTTTGGAAAGTTTTCTGCTGTACACATTGACTGTATTATTATTATTATTATTACAGTAAGTACAGTAGCCCGAGTGACGTCACAGGTGTTATCTGCAGAGACAGATTTTATTTTTTTTACATGTGCATTGTAATGCCACCTTTTTCTCCTTATTTCTGCCCTGGGGGCATGTTTTAATTTTGTTTTTGTTTTTTGGGGTATTTTCATAAGAATCTTGAGTCCTAACTGTAAAATTTTTTTTTTAAACCTGCAACACACTCTTTAAAATGATATTCAGATTCACTTTCATGTCTTTTTGCTCATGGAATCATATCCACTCTTCTGCAGAATTTATAATCTTTCATATGTCTTCGGGACAAATATGTTCAGGTAAGTACAGCACATCAGAAAGGGCATAACACAAGAATGAAATAATCAAATTGGTGAGGAAAAGCACCAAAGGGAAGGGAAGGAGCTTTCTCTTTCCATACAAAACCAGATCGGTACGTTCCCTACGATCTGCGTGTTATTCTGCAGAGTTGCATGAGCCAAACAATAACCACCGCTGCCAAGCTGGCTGCTACCTTCACCAGTTTGTCCCCAGATGTCTTGGCAAGGGATGTGAGATGGAGCCCCTGAATATCCTCCCCATTGCCACCTCCTCTTTTCTTTCCAGGTCATATTTGAGGTCCAGGTCCCTGGTGTACCCCAATACACATAAATGACCCGGGCCATGCAGCATATGCAGATGGGGCGCTCATGAGTCTCTGCTCAGTCAAAGGTTAGATGTTCCAGAGGCCTTTAATCAAGCCGTGTTCTCAATTTCCTCCCTCCGTGTTCCTCTGCTTGACCTCTGCTCCTCATAGTAAGGCTAGCCGTGTACTGTAACACCCAAGACAATGCTACTCTTTAATCTTCTGGCCCTCATTAGAATTACTCATATTTCTGTGGCCGATGAAAGGTGTTTGCATATAGGGAAAAAATGTGTGGCTGCCTGCATGTGTGTGTGTGTGTGTGTGTGTGTGTGTGTGTGTGTGTGTGTGTGTGTGTGTGTGTGAGTGAGTGTGTCTGTGTGTGCGTACAACTGCGAGGTGCATGCATGCATGTGTGCGTCGGCATTTGGCTGAGTAGGGAGGGAATACTTGAATAACAGCCTAATAAATATCAGGGGTAGGTTTATTGGTTTTGAAGCATATTTGCCGTTTGTTGGGAAACACTAAACCGAGGAAGGTTCCTGGCGAAGTGGCAGGGTGGTGCTCTTTTCTGGGTCACCGAGAACGCAGAGGAAATCCACTCTGACATTAACAGGCTGCTATAGGAAGTGTTGTTGGATTAAATTAGCATGCCATGGGCGGGTGGCTGGTCCGGGCCAGGGGTGGAGGTATGAGGGTTGGAGATTAAGGGTCAAGAGGGGCACATTGCACCCCTTTGTGCCCAGTCGACGGACGAAGATGACACCGATGACTGGGTGAAGAAAAGGAGAGCAGAAATGGGAGGTGTTGATACAGCTGCGATCTCTGAAAGCGGTTTAATGACGCAGGACGTGTCGCCAGTCACAGGAGGATAAATCACGGGATGGACGGACGCCCGAGACTCGCTGGTTTCTGAGTTGGGGGAAACAGGGGGGGGGAGGGGGCTGGGGTTAGGGGTTTAGGGCGGGGGGGGGGGGGGGGGGGGGGGGGCAGGGGTTAGGGGTTTAGGGCGGGGGGGGGGGGGGGGGGTGTTTAGGGCGGGGTAGCAGATTCACATGACGTATTTGTTCCTTCGGAGGCTCTTTAAAAACCATGGGGTTTTGGCACGGTGCCCAGAGAGCATGCCCAGGGGAGGGAGGGGTGATGGGCGAGGGCACCGGCTCCCTACTGCCAGGAGCAAACCATGGATGGGATGAGGCTCTCTGCTGCATTTGAGTGCGCTGTGGTCGGGAAAATGACCGATGTCCGATTTTATGACCAGAAGGATGATTTTTTTTTGTATCTAAAAGAGATGCAGAAATGATTTAATGTCTCAGTATGTATTGCTATTATTCTGCTCTAACAGCCACCTGCTTGATTTGACCCCCAATGTACCCAACTACAAACTTTAAATACTGCTAGGTACAGTAAATGGCCTGCATTTATATAACACTTTTATCCAAAGCGCTTTACAATCAGTAGGTACATTCACCCATTCATACACCGATGGGGGCAGGCTACCACGCAGGGTGCTGGCACACCATCAGGAGCAATTCGGGGGTTCAGTATCTTGCCCAAAGACACTTCGACATGCAGACTGGAGGAGGCGGGAATCGATTCAACAACCTCTTTTATCCAAAGCGATTAGTGGACGACCCGCTCTACCTCCTGAGCTACAGCCGCCCAGCCCAGCCGTACAGTAGATATTCAGCTTTCATCTAGGATTTGTTATTTTGTTATGTTTGACCTGTGTCAGTAGATTGATTTGTTTGTCCTCTTAGGGACAATGATTTCTTACTTTGTTTATCTTTCAATAAAAAACAACAACTTTTAGTTTTCAGATTATAAGCCATCTGCATTTGACTGCCTTTAATAGGACTACAGACCTACTAAAACAGCACGAGGATATTTTACTCCGTTTCATGCATCTCATCCCCAGATGTTTGTACCTGCACGGACATTTCATCCCCAGATGTTTGCACCTCCAGATGTTTGTACCTCCAGATGTTTGTACCTGCACGGTGCAGAGTTGCTCTTGTGCACAGGTGACTCCCTGACCTCCCTGATTTATCGCTCTTTACATCCTGCAACTTGGAGAGAAACTCTCCCTTTCCCCCCGCTTTCCTCTGGATTTGGAGAAGGAGGGAAGCGGGTTTTCAGCCCTTTGTCCTTGAAGTAGGGTCACAAAACCTGGAATGTTCAGGAAGGAAGTCACAGAAGCAAGGCTATCTGCATGCAGCCCCTTCCCCGCCCTCCCTCCTCCTTTGTTTCCCCTCTCCTTCTCTTTCTGATAAAGGAGAGAAGGGATGACGGGGCAGGGAGTGAGTAGGGCCCTTGGGTGGGGGTCCGTGCGTGTGAGCGTACGCGGCTGTGCGTGCGCGCGCGCGTGTATGTTGTGGGTGGGTTAAGTGTTTCAGAGGCGGCCGTCTCTCCCCTCCCTGGCTGTCTCTCATCACACCGTTGACCCCCCAGGAAGCTTTAGATGTCCGTCTGGCTTCATAATTCTCTTATCGAGCTAATCTGGGAGATAAGGAAGGGGGAGTTGAAAGTGTAAACGGAGCACCGTGGCCCTGGAATCCAGTTGCAGCGGGCTCATTCTTTTTACCTGCCTGGCTGGGAGACTTGTTAACTGTTTGTGTGTGCATTGCACCGCACAGGGAAGTGTATACCAGAGCTTTTGTTTGTGTGTGTGTGTGTGCATGTGTGTGTGCGGGTGTGTGTACTATACCCCCCCCCCCCCCTCCCCTTCCCCATGCTTATACTGATATGGTTGCCCCCCACATGGAGCTCTGCTGGAGTATGATTGATCTGGGCAGAGGTAGCGGTCACATCCTGAACTGGAGTTGATTTCCTCTCCTCCCGAAATACAGACCTGGTGTTTATCATAGGCTCAGTGTCATGTTTGTATGTTTTCATAGATCACCGCCAAAATGGAAGGAGGTGGGAAGGTATAGAGGAGGTGGGATAGTCTGAGAGGAGGAAGAGGAAAGAGGAAGAAAAACAAGAGAGAGGCTGAAATCAGAGAGCGCTTTCTCTCTCTCCCCCCTCTCTCTCTTTCTCTCTCCTTCTCTCTCTCTCTCTATCCCTCTCTCTCTTTCTCTCTCTCCCCCCTCTCTCTCTTTCTCTCTCCTTCTCTCTCTCTCTCTATCCCTCTCTCTCTTTCTCCCATGCAGGCATAAATCTCCAGCCAGACAGAGCGGATGCAGCTACTCAGAGAAAGTGCTAATTGATCCACAGAAGTCGGGCCGTTCTGAATCAAACCAGCAGATGTGTATAAGATGCTGTCACCAGCAAACTAGCAGCAGCGCTGTTTGATGTAGGCTGTTCTCGCTCTCTCTATTTTCTCTCTCTCTCTCACAACACACACACACACACACACACACACACACACACACACACACACACACACACACACACACACACACACACACACACACACACACAAATACATATATACACACTACGGCTAGACAGATAGCCAATTAGTTTGTTGATATTGTCTGTTTATTAAAAATATGGGACAGTCAGTGTCGACCTACCTCTGATATGATGGATATGCTGCAGTTTACTTGATTATATATTTATAGAAGTGTAAATCATCATATTAATCAATACTATTGCTTGTCAATAGGAAACCCTTAATCTGAATCAGTTCTAATAGTAGAGCGGATTAGCTCCCAAAAATAGAGGAATTGTGCACTTTTTGACAGAAGCATGAAATTTCTCACATAGTGAGTGAATACCATAATGTTTATTGTCAGATGTGGAGGAAAGGTGGATTTGGCCTCAAATCCAAGATGGCTGCCATTTCCCTGGGTCTAATGCACTTAATGTGCTTATAACACTTGTGCACTGCTTCAAAAAAGCACAAAATTTCTCACATAGTGAGTGGGTACCACAAGGTTTATTGTCAGATGTGGAGGGACGTCAGATTTGGCCTCAAATCCAAGATGGCCACCATTCCTCCCTAGTCCAATGTTCAAGTGCTCATACCATGATAAAAGTGTCACATGAAAGTATTTGTTGGTGAGAGTGTAGGGTCCCCTTGGTAATCTAGCCCAGATTTGAAATGTGTAAATGTAATGGTCTTTGAACTAGACCTGGTTTTATGAGGTCTAGATGGGGGAAAACAATGAAATCTTCAAATTTTCAGATTTTCACAGATAGAATACAATTTTCACAAATCTCAAAGTGTTTATTGGTGAGAGTCTAGGGTCCCCTTGGTAATCTAGCCCAGATTTGAAATGTGTAAGTGTAATGGTCTTTGAACTAGACCTGGTTTTATGCGGTCTAGATGGGGAAAAAACAATGAAATCTTCCATTTACTTAGAAACTTGGTTTGTATTGACACGGCATGACATGCACTTCTTCATGAATATGTTACATTTGAATAAACAGTGGTATGGCATTTATACAGTGTGTTTTACCCACCTGAATTAGTGAGAATGACGGACATGCTGCCGTCTGCCGTTTGTGGTCGTGTTTCTTGTTTGAGGAATGAGCAGCAGGAAGTAGCCAGAGCAGCAACCTCGATCCCCCGTTCAACTACAGCGCCATCTAGCTGGGTGGTGGAGGAGTGTACTACAAAATAAGGTACGGGATAATAATGTTGGGAGCATTTGGGAGCACTTTTTTTTTTTTTTGGCCAGAAGCCAAGGTATGGCGGCTGCCATATCTTGGCATACTGAATTGATGCCCTTGGTAGCCTGCAGTCTATATTTATATAGGCCTACTGTAGCCTACAGTCTATATTGATCTACTGTAGCATACCATCTATATTTATATAGCCTACTGTGGCCTATGTAGCCTACAGTCTATACTGTAGCCTGCAGTCTATATTTATATACTGTAGCCTACAGTCTATATTGATCTACTGTAGCATACCGTCTATATTTATATAGCCTACTGTGGCCTATGTAGCCTACAGTCTATACTGTAGCCTGCAGTCTATATTTATATACTGTAGCCTACAGTCTATTGATCTACTGTAGCATACCGTCTATATTTAGCCTATATAGCCTACTGTGGCCTATGTAGCCTACAGTCTACTCTATACTGTAGCCTGCAGTCTATATTTAGGCAATATACTGTAGCCTACAGTCTATATTTAAATACTCTAGCCTACAGTCTATATTTATATAGGCCTACCGTAGCCTACAGTCTATATTCAAATAGCTACTCTAGCCTACAGTCTATATAGCCTACTGTAGCCTACAGTCTATATACTGTAGCTTACAGTCTATATACTGTACCCTACAGTCTATATTTATATAGGCCTACCGTAGCCTACAGTCTATATTCAAATAGCTACTCTAGCCTACAGTCTATATAGCCTACTGTAGCCTACAGTCTATATACTGTAGCTTACAGTCTATATACTGTACCCTACAGTCTATATTTATATAGGCCTACCGTAGCCTACAGTCTATATTCAAATAGCTACTCTAGCCTACAGTCTATATACTGTAGCCTACAGTCTAGATACTGTAGCCTATAGTCTATATGTATATAGGCCTACTGTAGCCTACAGTCTATATTCAAATAGCTACTCTAGCCTACAGTATATATACTGTAGCCCAGGGCTGGACTGCAATGTAATTCTACCGGTGCAATGGCCGGTGGGCCGCTGGCTAGTGGGCCGGTCAGGTTGGTGAAAAAGTATGTATTATGTATTTGATTGGGCCGGTAGCGGCCCATTCAGGCGTCAATAATGAATGATTCTGGAGTGAGACCAGCCCTCTAACCAATCAATGTTGGTCCACGTGGGTCTGGGCCGGCCGTCAGCGGCCCATTCAGGCGTCAATCATGAATGACTCTGGTCTCTGGAGTGAGACAGGGCCCTCTAACCAATCAATGTTGGTCCACGTACAATTGGGCCAGCCCATTGCAACTGTCTGTCACTTCAATCACAGTGTTTGAAAAGTAGCGCTGCATCATGGCACCACCGTCCACCTAAACGGATTAAAATCACTGACTTCACATCGACGTCGTCGTCTGCGTCTCACTCGTTTGAGGTAAGTGTGGCAGCTATTTGAATTTGACCAAGCGATAGGATTCTGGCTTGTAGCTTTGACGCGCGCCGCGGTACACGCCAAACTCTATTAGAAAATGTGGCAAATTAACACACTGCCTTCCTTGATATCGGCAATCGCACCTACCTGGTAGAAAACTACCTAAAGGTCTTCACAAATTCGGAGAGCCTGCTGGTAAATTCGGCGTACATATGATCGACCAAGCACTACATAATTTCAACAAAATGACAACTTTTAGGATTGGTGAACACTGCTAGGTAATCGATGAGGGAGCTAGCTAACGTAACGTTATTCATGGTGGTAGCCAGGTGGGTTAATCGGCAACAACGACGTTATGATTTTCACGTTTTTATAACGTTTAGATTAATATCTAAACTGTGCTTATTAGAGTAACTTATAAACAATATTTCATTTCCAATGACTTGCTTGCTTGCTCCATCAAACACAGGCATAGAATGAGTTGAGTTGTAACAGACTATGGGGAAAGATACATCAGACATATGGGAAATGTTTGTGTGGCTATATTATGTTCAAAGTAATCTACTCTATATTTTTTGGTTTTGAGTATCTAAGTTTTAGTTAAGTTTAGTTTTATAGTTTCACCTATAACAATACTGATTCCTAGTGGTAGGGACGCCAACATGACAACAATCAATACACTTGTATTTGCTTTAAAAAAAAATCAGTGTTGTTATGTTTAGTACTGTACTTATGTCTATTTAATAAGTAAACGTTGAGTTCTCACTGCAGGGCACGTTTTTTCAATGCTGCAACATCATTACACCTAAAACCCCTAGACTATATTATTAAATAATTAAAAATTAGATTATTAAAAATATTAATGTTTACATATGTTTACGAGATCTAAACTGACACTGCCAGATGATTTGTTTTCACACAACCATCTGGGAACAAGTTGCTCAGGAAACAATTTCAAAGGGCAGGCACTTTCCAAAATACCTGGCAGATGATTGGATGAACCATCGGTCTATCTATCACATGCTCGATCTCGCTGGCGTCACACCAAAGCCCACCCATAGCTGCCTCATAGGATGCTGATTGGTGCGAACCACTGGTGATTCGAATTCAAACTAATAGATTGGAGCGGGGCAAGATGGATTTGTCATGTGATTGTGATCTCACGCGAATCCAGCTGCCTCATACAGTTATACGAGATCTCATTGTGCTAAGAACCAAACCACGGGGTTTACAAAAGCGGGGTTAAAGCTTCAAGCATCCATGGGAAAAGCCATTCTATTTTTTTATATATATATTTTTTTCAATTTTAACAATGTACAAACAAAACAAACAAGCTCAGACACAGGAAAGGAAAACAAATAAAAGTATACATATAATATTGACAATTATAATATGGTGCTACCACCCATATAAGGGTGCTTACGTGCTTATAAAAGATGCCGTGCATGCGGTCCCACACAAGGGGGCCCAAGACAAACCAGCCAGGCAAGTCACCCACTGCCCCTAACCTCGTCAAGGTAGGCCAGAAACAGGTCCCAAATTGTTTGAAAGTTTCCAAACGAGTTGGTTCTCAGGGATCTGAGCCTCTCCATCCTTATAACAGAGATCATGTCCATCAACCACAGTTGGAAAGAAGGTGAAGAGGGGGACTTCCATTCTTTCAGAATGCATTTTTTGGCGACAGTTGTCCCCAGTGTCAGAGACTGTTGTGGGGAAGCCCAGAGATGTCTCCGAGCAGCCGAAGATGGCGAGTTCTGCCTCCGACTGAAGGGTTATTTTGTAGGCCTTAGAGCAGGGATACTCAACTTGCTTTGCCCGGGGGCCACTTTCGTGAAATGATAGAAGGCCAGGGGCCAGTTAATAAACAATCAATATACATTTTTCTGTAGCAGATTGTAGGTTTTTGGGGTGTCAGCCGGAGTTTAGTCTGACAATGTTGTGCACATCGGATAGTTAGTTAAATTAGTTAGGTTAAGTAGCACACGGCGGTATTTGACAATTTAGCAGCTAAATGATAGATTATTGAAAGATATTCCATATTCCAGACTGAACTGCTATAACAGAAGTGGAGTATTGGCCAGAATGACGACATGACAATGACATTAGGTGCACTGTAAACATGCATGCGGCCCGCGGGCCGCAAGTTGAGTATCACTGCCTTAGAGTACCAGGCAAATATTTTGGCCCAGAATCCCGTCAGTGAAGGGCAGAACCAGAAGGCATGAGACAGAGTGCCCTCTGACACCTGTCACACAGTGGTGAGACAGTGGCGAAGAACTTGTGCAACTTATGCTTAGAATAGTGAAGACGATGAGCAACTTTAAATTGAATCAGCTGGTGTCTACTATTAACTGAGCAGAGTTGTATCACAGACAAACTCCTTTCCCATATAATGTCAGATAATTCAATACCAAATTCCCCCTGCCACGCTTCTCTAATCCTCTCAGTGAAGGCCATGATGCAGTTATCAAATAGACATACAAATCTAGAAATAAGATGCTTGGAGTGAGGAGGGCTGAGCAAAACGTTCAAAAAGGCATATTCATTTGGGAGCGTTTCAAAGGTTTGAATCTTGGATCGAATATAATTTCTGATTTGCAGGAATCTGAGCCAGTTCGTAACTCAAACTTTCTTTTCAGTAGATCAAAGGATGCAAAATGACCATCTACATAGTCTTTGATGGAAATTAGCCCCTTCTCACTCCAGGCATGGTAGCCTCTGTCCAGCCATGGAGCCAAAAAAGAGTGATTGAAATAAATTGGCATGTGGACAGAAACACTTGGTAGACTTAAAACATTCCTAACTTGGTTTAGACAACAAAACTTGAATTTTGAAATGTCCCAGACTTCTCTAGCTTAGAAAATAACATGGCTGGTAGAGAACAGTTGGCAACAGAGCTGGCCTCTATTTTCAGCAACAGG
>NC_139623.1:2080067-2105044 GCF_964638095.1 Poromitra crassiceps
CTTCTATCTACCTACCCTCCCCCAGGCCCTTTTCCATTTAATCTGTGTGATTCATATCCAGCAAGTCAAAGCATAAACACTCACACAACTCTTTGCCCAGGTAAACCATACAGTGGAGCATTCCATAGACCTAGGTATAGAATAGAATAGAATAGAATAGAATAGAATAGAACAATAGGCAACCATAAGTAGGGAAACAAGGTATGGTGGTCAAATTTGCTTAGCTTAATGCATTCCATAATATTATTACTTTTCCCAGTAGAAGGTGTTACTATTTAATTTTCTGTAATAATAAATACACACACACACACTTTATGCCCCTGGTCCACATACGGGGGGTGCATGCGTCGCGGCTGGTGTGGTCCCATCGCACCAGCTCTTGTTTGTTGTTGTTTTTCAAATCCAATATCAAACCGAGATTGAAATCATCTGCTGACCTGGCTAACAATGACACCCTAAATAAAAAGACAGAAGTTAAGGTGACATTTTTTGGACAGATTATTTCCTGGCGGAGTCTTCAATTGTTTCCTGTGGGCATCAGGTGATTGACAGTAAGCAGAGCGTAACGTAATGCAGCGATGATATGAAAACCTTCAACTTGGCACAATGAGATGAGGATCAAACGGAAACTTTGACAAAACCAAATGAAGTCTTCATGCTTACTGTGATGGATTATCTCGCTCCGTGGAAGTTGGCTTTCATAAGAATGAATGGCTTCTTCTGAAGCCAGGCAAACAAGCCCTGATATCTCCAACTGTGCAGGCTGACTATGTGCACAGCAGCATGAGTAATGGAAAGGAGCCCTAGACCACTGGCACAACTTTACCAAAAACCAGGATTATTATTATTTTTAAGGCATCACAAGGCATAAAACACAAGGCATCTCAACCAGCAAGTCTGACTACTGTTCAGACCAGGGCAACACCCTCCCAGACTGCCAAGAACCGTCTTTCTTGGCCTGGCAGGGCAGCCATGACCTGATCCGGTATTTTTGTCTGGATTTTGTCCAAGCCCTCCTCAAAGTTTCTTTTTTTACTTTTGTAATTTGGTGAACATGTCATCATAACACCTTTTCTATGAGTAATTAAAATGGTCCAAGAGACTATCGCCCCTGCATCTATTCAGGCCCTCCAAAGTCTCACAGCTGCTAGTAGACCTCAACCAATCAGGCGAGCTCCCTGCAAGGAGGCGTAGCTTCTGTGACACTTGTAAGATGAGCGTTTTACCCTGGACCACTGCTTGTGACTTAAGACAATCGTAATAAGGGGCTGTGTAGGAGCATACAGCGTAACTGTGTAGGATCATAGCGTAACTGTGTAGGAGTGTAGCTACAGCGTAACTAGTGACAACACAGTCCTGAAAGAGGCTGGTTCCCAAACTTTTTAGACCACCATAAGTACCAAACCAAATTTCCCAAGCAGGCTCAAACAGCAGACAAACATTATTTTTTCCCATTCAATTTAATTAACTGATTTATACATGCAATAGCATCATAAAGGCTAACAACTAGGCATGTGCCGAATGTGAAATTCTGGCCGATATACATTTTTAAAATAACAATTTGTCCAATAGCCGTTTCACCCCCCATTATGCTATAATTTGCAAGCCAAACATGGGAAATTCCTAGCGTGAATGGTACATTTAACACACCATGACATCACCAAATTTCCTATGTGCACTTGAAGGCACGATCATTGACATTGAATGGTCGAATGTCAGTTTTGTCATTTTTCCATGTTTTATCGGCTTTCAGGTATGCCTAATCTTTGTACACTTCTTCATATCTGCTTTTCAAATGGCTGATGAGATGATGTGTTGAAATTATTGCTTGTAATAGGCCTCAGCCTACCTCCACTTGCAATGTCACTGGAACACGTCTTACAAATGGCATATTGCTGATCTTTCTCCGAGACGGTGAAATACTCCCACACGGCTGACATTTAGTCAGACTGCCAATAACTAACACAACATTTAACAGTGCAAAATTGATGTGACAGACAGTCAGCAAGCTCTTGCGTAACACCAGGTGGAGGCTCATGGACCACCAGTGGTATGCCTACCACAGTTTGGGAATCACTGGGAATAGCTGGCAAAATAAACTTCATTAGGGTTATTAAATAATGGGCATTTTACTTTTTATGTTTTTATTATTACTATATTATATTATAAAAACAGTAACCCAGCAAACATTTTCATGTATAACGACCGTCTTCTGCACGTCAAACCCAGGCACCCAGGAACTAGCCTGGTAAACCAGCCAGTCACGTGAACTCAGATTTCATTTGGTTCTGTGGGACCGTCTCTGGCCTCAACTCTGGGAGGGCTGTCTGCAGAAATTGCAAAGTGGACGAGCCAATCAGCGACCAGCCTCGTAGTTGACATCGTAACCAGCCAATCAGAACGTCGCTAAAACAAAACAGCAATGGCCGCCCTCCTTGCCTGTCCGCCTCGAGGAGTAATGTCAATGTTCGTCTAGTTTAAACAGCCATAAAGTGCAGTTATTGCAGAAATGGACTCAATAACAACAATTAAACAAGTACAGGAGTATGCAACAGCGGAGTTTCTGGGCGGAAAATATGTTTTTGCCGTTCTCCCGAGTGGGTTTGGGTTTGATTGGATCCAACGCTGATTGGCTGAAGGAGTTGTCTGTCAAGGGCTATATAACATAAATGTCTTTCATATAAAAAAAAAAGGGGCATTCAGTAATAGTAGTCATTGTACGTGGAGTGCACGTGATGATCTGATCAAATAAATTGTCAATTGTTTATGGATCGGCAGGTAGAGTAGGCAGTATTCCCTCAACTCAAATATGATCATGTTTACCATGTATTTCTGGCTGTTTTGATCATTGAATGGTTGAATTGCCTGGTGAAATGATGATGTGCCTTTAAGAAGGCTTGAGAAGGCAACCTTTTCCCTCTTGCTTCCGGAAGGAAGTGGTTCCGGTGTGAGGCGGACAAGAGTCCATGGCCGTTTCTCAATACCAAGAATGCGTTCTTGTTCTTGTGTTCTTGGGGAGAACGTTCTTGCTAGTCGTTCTTCTAAGAATGAACTTGCTAGGTCACAAGCACACATAACGCTGTTGGCAGTTTGAGACGATGCATTCTTGAAGGTATTGCGCAATACCAGCACAGAGGCTGCCTGCAGTACTACACAAATAAAAAGCTCAGCTGATTTAGATGCAGCCAATTGTGCTCTGGAGCTTTTTTGCCATTTTTTGCCATACATGTTCATAAAATGGCACTTATTGAAACCTACTACCCTGCTTGTAGGAATCAAAAGTCATCAGAAATTAATTTAGTAATTTAGTAAATTTTAAATTATAAAAAACTTCCCGGAGCTTATGGCGTCTTCTCTGCTGCGTTCTGCCTCCACTTATGCCAAAATGAATGCTGGGATAAGTGCCTTGCCAAGTTGACACAAGTCACCAACCAGAGCATCATCGGTAAAGTGGGCATGTCGAGAACACATCTGGGAATTTTAAGCGTTCTTGGCGAAATGTGAACTTTGCATTGGAACAGTACTAGGGCTGCGACTGATGATGTTGAACAGGGACACAAGAACGCAAGAACACACAAGTGACAATTGAGAAACGGCCCATGAGAAGAATCTCAGACTAGTTAGGAGCTACCTGGAAACTAATATTTCAGTCTTGCCCTTTTGGGACGAGGCAGGCCTGGACGGCTCTCACATCTCCCAGACGACAGAGCTGCCCCGCGTCGAGAGGGACCAAGCTACTAGCCGGCCCAGTGAAGGAGCTTACTACTAGATGGCGCCGGACGACCTGCGCCTATGGTCCAGGTAATTCGGCTAAATTCAACAGTCAACAGCCTAATCTTCTTGTAATCTTTGTCCAGCATGTTACAGTAGTTGGTACTGTGACAAAACACCCCTAGACACGAGTTTGATTGCCAAGTTGGAACCCGATGTGTGACACAATCAAATGTTGTTTTATTCAACAAAAACACAAAAGACACCTACTGTATATGTGGTGTTTTCAAAGCAATGTTATGATAAATATTTCTTGTTTTAGTAAGAGACAGCTAGAGGGTACTTTGGGGGAACGTGGAGACAACTGCCCCTATCTTCCGACAGGCGCTATCCCCTAATAGCGCTTGCGCACTTGTTTGCGCGTGCCTTAAGTCACGGAAGATAGCATTCCGCCTTGCGCCGTCCACCAGGTGTTCTGCCGAGTTTTGCTCCCCCGCCCAGCAGAGAAAAAAAACCATCCCCACCTCACGGGAGCATACGTAATGATTTATACAGAAATGTAACTGTTTAAAAGTGATATAATTGTCTGGTAGACGTGACCTCCCTGATTTCTAAGTTAAAACAGCCCCGAAATATGTTGGGGATGCAATTCTCGGCCGGGATGCAGAAAGGTTCACGGCACCTGTCGCAGGCGCAAATTAGAACCATGCCAAAATCATCTGCGCCCCAAAATGCCTGTGCAAACGGGATTTGGGCGGTCTTAACTACCAGAATTATTCACAGGCGTGGTCAGGCAAGGCTGGGCATTACGTCAATCAAAACCAATCAGACTCCGGTCTCGCATTGGCTGTTTGCGCGAGGCCTCGCCGTGGCATGCGATATGCTGTAATTCTCTCCATACGTAATAGAGTGTACTCACCCGTGCGAGGACAGAGAGAGCTTATTGACAGATCGTCTGTGGTGCCAATGACCCTCAGAGAGGTTATGAAGGTAAATAGCCTATGTCCATTGTCCAACAAGTTTTCTCAATTAATTTCCCTCTTTGCGATGTGATAAAAGTTTCTCAGTGAGTTATAGTTGATTGCCTCACTGAATTATCTGCTAATACCCAATTTTAGCAGCATACTTTGATGTCTCGGCTGTGCGTAATGACATCTCCAAAAGGAATTCTACTTTGCACTGCGCTGCGCGGAGATTACGGGTGCGCTCCGAGAGCGCGAGGTATTTGCGCGTAAAAGGTCATTTTCAAAGCTCTTAGCGCAAAGTAATTGCGCGCTGCTGACGATAGGGTAATGCCATCTATCACCACTGAAACGCCTGTGGCTTGTGTCAGCCAATGCCCAGTACAATTATCACAGGCATGCGCTTGTGTCCACCCCCAATTTCCATTGCACACGGCATTAAAAGAGCGCAAACGCTAAATTAGCGCTTTTGGGAAGATAGAGGCCAATGTCATCTTGCATTGGCCTTCTGGTTAGATGACCGGCATAAATTAGATTGTCTGGTGATGTCGCGGTCTAGACAATAGCGAGTTTAAGCAACCACGGCTTGGAGCAACGGCAACGGCATCGAGACCCACTTTGCGCATGCGCGATTCTATCTAGCCACCTCCCCCTGTTGTAGCCCAGCTGCCGACTATGGGAGAAGGAGTCGTTTGACGTACCCCACAGTACGCCGAGCTGTTAGCAGGTAAATTTCAAGTTTTCACAACAACAACAACAACAACACAAACTCCTCGTCTGATATTAAATTGTCGTCTGAAGCAAATGCTCTTGGGCCACTCTCAGAGACATTGTAGCCTAAATGTTCAGAGCAGCAACGGTTTCAATGAGCTTCTGTGCGGTGTCGAGTAGCGGTAGTGTTTTGGTGTCGCACGGCTTAATGATATGGGCTCACGGGACTACAGCAACCCGGTTGGAACCCCGCCGCCGTCCTTAAAACGTCACTGCTTAAACTCCCTAATGTTTGCTGGGAACACACGCTGTGAACGCAGCCTAATCAGGGATTAGAACAGTGGTTCTCAAAGTGGGGTCCAGGGACCCCCGAGCCAGGGGTCCTTGAGGGGGTTCCGGGGGTCCCCAGCAAAAAGGGTAATGATTTATTTTCACTATAATTCCAACCACAAGTAGGCTAACACAAAGACAGAATGTATGATTATTGGTCGTGAGTTTCATACATTTTCTGTAATAAAACATCTAAACGTGAGATGACCCTCCCACTCTCCTGGCCCTGTCTTGCAGGAGCCTGGTGTGGGAGTCGTTAGGCTGATTGGGTATGATGTAAATGCATCATGATCAGGATGTGATCAGATCTTCCTGACCACATCTGGAGGTAGTCTGGCTCACATTGTGTTCAGATCTCTTTCACCCCATTTACACCTGGTTTCTAAATGCGACCTGTATCCGGATAACATCTGGATACAGGGGGTGTGAGACAGCGCCGGAGAGGGAGTGTCATCACAAAAGCTAAAATCTTATCAGATGGGGGACCCTGGTAGCCTGGTGGTATCCAGCCCCATATGAATCGCAGTTGTCAGCACTCTTCATATGGGTCTGCAGTCTGGACGCAAGCCCATCCACTGGTGATTATTCAGGACAGATTTTGTCCTGGACACGTGATTCGCTGGTCGATGTAGGCGGCAGGACTTATCTAACGTTACTGATGACGCATTAAGCTGCCTCCACATGATAAGCGATCTTCTCTTCTCTCACACCGTGAGGTAGAGCGGAGAAAGGTCAGGTAAATAGGTCAGAGTTTAAACAGTTTGAATTTTGAGCGCAGCATGTGTGGGGGGGCTTTACAGAGCACTGCAGCAACACACCTGTATGTTAAATAGCTAGCTAGCTGTTAGCTACGTGAGCTAGGCCCACTAGTGCTGCTGTAACCACTTCACCGGCTCAAAACGGCAGTGTGAGTGACCAAACGTTTCACTTGTTAACCAGTCGGAGTCACGCTCTTTCCAGTAAGCCATCAGCTTTGGCCTGCAGCTAAAGTTAATGTTAAACGGTTGACGGTGTAGGTACCCGGATGTAGCAGACAATGGGCTCTATCTTCCCGACGGCGGTAATTTTGCATTAGCGGCCGTTTTGCGCTGGAATAGCGCCGCGCAAAGCCCTAATTGTGGGTGTGTCGGCCCGCTGCGCTTCACGTCATCTCGGCGCACATCTCCGTATAGGCGTGGTCATGTCCATAAAACCACAGCGTCACGTCAGCAGCTTCCTCCTCACTCAGAGGGACTAGAGTGAGAGAGAGAAAGAGGGAGAGGCTGCTGCCCAAACGTCTGACTGTATGGACTGTATATTCCTTTTCGGGCTCTCTTCTCCTGCATCTCCACTACGGGCATATACTGCATGCGTAATTGCGCAGCGTACTGAGCCACGATGAGTGATGCTGCTCTATTTGAAGTTGAATTTCGTTCCACCAGAACACATTTTATTAATCAGCTATTTTCTATTTGTTTCTATTAATATATATACATCGAATCCCACCAATTTAGCCCGTCATTTTCCCCTTGGCGCACATAAAGACACATGCTTCCGTCACTGTCTGCTTGATGGCGAGAGGGACTTCACTGTAGGCTACTCGTGACAAAACCAGACATCGAATTTTCAACAGTTAACTTTTGCAGCTAGGCCTATAGGTTACTGGCTATTATGAGGTGAGGCAGTATGCCCCGTGTCTCTCTCTCTCTCTCCCCCCGACGAGGGAAGTGGAGAGGGCTATTGCAGTCCTATTAAACGTATAATGGTTGGAAAAGATCATTTGCTTTTTATTTTCTCCTACCCTCTCCTACCTAAAGTAATCTAATGTTACACCACAGACCTGTATGGTCGGGAATTATGTAGCCTAATAAAACCATGACAAACAAATTCTCATTTTTAAATCAAGGTGTGTTTTTTCTGGAATGCAGGCTATAGTTGGAACTCAACGTGGCATTCTGAGGAGAGAAGAGTGTGTGCAGGTGCGAGGAGAGTGACATCCATGCCGTGCATAAATGTATCCAAGCAAGGATTTTCTGCACTGCACGGAGATGTGCTGACTGTCTGCGGTCAGGCGTACGTCTGCGTTTGCGCTAAGACCAGCTATTTCCTGGCGTTAAAATTGAGAGCACCCAAGGCAATTTTTTCTAACACATTGCGCTGTAACGCCTATTTTGGAACGGGCAACTCCCAAACCTCTCTTTGCGCTCGGCACATACCGACGGTATCTTCCCCACAGCGCTAAATGACACTTGCGCGAGACACATGATAGGGTAGAGGCCCACCGACACGCCTGGGCCACACTTACACCTGTGTCATCACAGCGCAAAACTGGACGGTGGAGTCAGACGATAGCTTAGACGCTGAGAAGATAGCAATAAGAGGCGCGCAAAGGGAGCGCAAACGATAGCGCCGTACAACGATAGGGCCCAAAGAGTTTTGAAGGCAAGAAGATACACACACACACACACACACACACACACACACACACACACACACACACGGCCCTATCTTCATACAGGCGTTATCCCCTATTTGCACTTGCGCACCTGTTTGCGCGCGCCTTAAGACAGGGAAGATCGAGGTCTGCCTTGCGCATTGCGCATTTGTCCAGGTGTTATGCCGAGTTTTGCACCCGCGCCCGGCAGCATCCCCACCTCACGGGAGCATATTGTAATGATTTATACAGAAATGTAACTGTTTAAAAGTGATATAATTGTCTGGGTAGACATGACCTCCCTGATTTCTAAGTTAAAACAGCCCCGAAATATGTTGGGGGTGCAATTCTCGGTGGGGATGCGGAAACGTTCACGGCACGTACCGCAGGCGCAAATTAGAGCCGTGCCAAAATCATCTGCACCACCAAAATGCCTGCGCAAACGGGATTTGGGCGGTCTTAACTACCAGAATTATTCACAGGTGTGGCCAGGGAATGCTGGGCATTAGGTCAATCAAAACCAATCAGATTCCCGTCTCGCAATTGCTGTTTGCGTGAGGCATGCAATATGCTGTCATTCTCTCCATGCGTAATAGAGTGTACTCGTGCGAGGACAGAGAGAGATGGAGAGACCTTATTGACAGATCGTCTGTGGTGCCAACGACCCTCCGGGTTATGAAGGTAAATAGCTAATGTCCATTGTCCATCAAGTTTTCTCAATTCATTTCCCTCTTTGCGATGTGATAAAAGTTTCTCATTGAGTTACAGTATAGTTGATTGCCTCACTGAATTATCTGCTAATACCCAATTTTAGCAGCAGAATTTGATGTCCTGGCGTGGCAAGGCTGTGCGTAATGACATATCCAAAAGGAATTTTACTTTGCACTGCGTTGCGCAGCACGGAGATTATGGTATGTGGTACAGCGAGGTATTTAGCGCTAAGAGGTGCTTTTCAAAGCTCTTAGCGCAAAGTAATTGCGTGCTGCTGACGATAGGATAATACCATCTATCCCCACATTTGAGCACTGAAACGCCTGCTTTGGCATGTGGCACGCCTATGCCCAATATAACAGGCATGCGCTTGTGCCTGCCCCCAATTTACATTGCGTACGGCGTTAAACGAGCGCAAACGCTAAATTAGCGCTTTTGGGAAGATAGGGCCCACGGTGTATTAAGTAACCTATTCACTTTTAAGTAGAACTTTGAAACAAGTATGCTAAGTAACTTTTCCCTCATTATATGAGAGTTATTATATTGACATTAGCATAATTTTCATACGAGTAAAAATACCAATAGAAACCTGGGTGCTTTAGCCCTTTTGTCCCTGTGATTGTGGCTTCTCAGTTATGTTTTATTTTGTTGTCTCTTGTACTTTTTCACCCAGGCTCCTTTGGTTGATGGTGAAATGCAGATGCTGACTTTCTTCCAGTCTTTCATGCTGTAAGTCACTCAGGAAAAATATCACCTGCCATACTTGCCGTAGTAAATACCTCATTAGAGTTATATATTCCCATATATCTCGCCATATTGGGATGGCTGGATTGATCCCATGCCAGGAAATGCAAATCCCCATGCTAGCTAACCTGTGACAGGACGTTATTTTCATCATACACTGTACTATAAAGATCTAATGAATTCATGTCTAATACACCTAAAATGTTTATTATGGATGCTTTTCCCCAATACTCACTTAATCAGGAATAATGTGATTCCCGTCAGCCATATGTTTCTCATGAAGTGGAATGTTGAGGAATGTGGACTTTGGTGAGAAGCTGCTATGATTTGTGAGGTGTGTGCGGTGGAAGAAAGATGGGGGATGGGAGAGTACAGGGGGATTTTCCCCTCCATGCTCCCAACCTGCTTACCTATAGCGGGTCCTCCTTCCACTTTTTCACACTTTTACACCCACTTACTTTTCCATATGTTTTATACGCGTGCGCGTGTCTCCATGTTTGTGCACAAGCATGCATGCATGCACAATTTGCTCTTGGCGACTACATTGTATAGGGCCAAATATCCACACGTTTCCCAGGCTTTCAGGCCAAGCCTAGTCCCCACAGTGCGACCCTTGACACATGGGTCCCAGCCCATTTTGAGCTCATATAGGATGAGGCAATGCAGGACCTGGGGAGGTTTGCAGTAAGCAGACACTGTTAGTCATAGCAAGGACAGACTCACTCTCCCTCCCTCCTTCTCTCTCTCTCTCTCTCTCTCTCTCTCTCTCTCTCTCTCTCTCTCTCTCTCTCTCTCTCTCTCTCTCTCTCTTCCTCTCTCTGTCTTTCACCCAGACAGACAGGGGAAAATGCATTGCCTCGCTGACAGAGTTAGTTGGATTGGGACCCCGTCCTCCTCTTCCATCTCTCCCAGATGGTCAACACTTTGGACCGCACAGAGAGAAGGAGAGAGGGAGATCGAGTGCGGCTGTGAGTGAGGGAGCGCTGGTGATGATATGACCATGCCTGCTCGACACACGCCTCGATCGACTCCCAATGAGAGGCTGGACCGCAACAGCGCTCAGATCTGCAGGGACGTCTCTGTTAAAGTCCCTCTAATGCTAATGACTTCCCCAGCTCCTCAGCTGAGCAGTCTGGGACGAGACTGAACCCGGGACCGAGCACACATCCCTGGTAAAACAGCAGCTGAATGAAAGCATTTCAAATGTTTGTTTTAAATCAATAATCTGCAACAAAATACATTTTTATTTTCCTACTATCTATCACTGACTGATGTAACACAAAAGTGATGCAACTATATTAGCTAGCTAATGAAAGCTTTTATATTAAGATCATAATTAAGATGTTATATTAAGCTTAAGTTTTATGTTTCTGGCAGCAGCAACAGCAGTTTGGAATAAATAGAAGTAGAACTGGGTAGTTGGCATGAACTCTGATAGCCACCGTGGCTGAACAGACAATGAAAAGAGCGCCACCTACAGAAACCTGACAAAGAAGACGTCACAGTGCGGACACAGTTTGATTGCATGGAAATTCAGTGCAAGAACAGCACAGCAATGAGCTCTGCACAAAAGATTAGCAGTAGGCTATTAATGTGAACTCACTTAAAACATTCAGCTATAATAGTTTGATTTATCATAGTCTCTCATCTGTTTTTCCTCATTTATATGCACATTTATGCAGCAAGGTGCTCCTAAATCTAACCACAGCATCTGGGAGAACCTGTGGTGTAAATATGGAGTTTCTATCATGTATTGTTATTGAGTTCAGAATGCAAGTACACGGGCAGACGTCACCAGTGCAACATAATGTTTCACCAGGTATCATGGTGGAGGGACAAAAACCAGGATCTGGCAAATTAAATAAAACAGCACGAAGACCTGAACAAGAAGAACATTTCTTTGCCCTACTTTGAAATCGACTGATTTGACTTCCAAGCATTTTCAACTGTGTAACGTTCTTGACACATTAGAGAAGTTACACCTCATGTGACCTTATTTCAAGCCATCTTCAATATTTTACTATCATGTTGATCAAAATATGGAAATCCATCCCAAATCTATGAGTAAGACAGAAGCTGTTATGGCCGATAACCGATATTTATCCATCAAATGGTGTACATACTTAAAAACAGATGTAAACACTGTGAATTTGGAAAAAGTCATGTTTTTCTTTATTTCAAAAACATTTGGAAGAGCCCATACTTGATAGATTTACCGCCTTGTTTCGGCTATACCGTTAATATTAATATTGCTGTTATTTTTGCTTTGTTATTTGTTATTTTTACCGATATGATTGCGGATATATTGTGCATCCTTAGCTACGTACTGTCATATTATGTCATAGCTATGATAGCAGCAGTAGGTTGTCGTACAACTTTATCAGCTCCCGGTTAATTCTCTTTCATATAGTTGCTGATAGAATTCAGCTTTTTTTAACAGCTTTTTCACTCCAGGAGGGTTAACCATTGAAGCCTTATGTTGTTGAGACCAGCAAGTTTAGAAACTACTGAATAATGTTTTTGAACTGGGTATAAGCTTCAGTGTAGGGACGGTAGTGTTTGTTTAGTGTTGAGCGGGTGTGAAGGGTTTGGTTCTGGGATGTCAGGCCTTACTGTTGATCCTTGTGGAAGTGTTGTGAGTCAGTGAGAACAGAGCCAAGCCCACCCAGTACCATAATTACTGTATGCTGTTGCTCTCTGCTGGACCTCTGACAACCAGAATGATATTATGCACTGGCTGGCTCAGATCATTTCCATCTCCATCTGCACTTAGCCTCCATTGTTCCTTCTTGTCTCTCTGTACAGCACAGGTAGGGTGCCATCTCCAGCCTTGGTCCACCACTATGGCCACATCGCACTCTTTCACATGTGACTGAAGCCAGAGCCAGACCTTGTGCTCCCTATAGGCATAGAGCAGGGGGAGGGATCTGTGTGTGTGTGTGTGTGTGTGTGTGTGTGTGTGTGTGTGTGTGTGTGTGTGTGTGTGTTTCAAGCCGCTCTGAAGATCCCAGTGAGATCCCACCCTTTGACTAAAATGCCACAATTAGTGCAAGTGCCGCCTGGATCACATCACGAGGGCCGTTTGTAATTGTTGAGCGGCAAACGCAGCCTGGGTTTCTAAACAGGCCCGGTCAGGAGGGGCCGAGCAGAGAAGGTTTGGTTATTTCTCAGCGGTCTAGTTGAAATCCCTGACCCTGCGTATTATTCTATGTCTGTGTTCATTACACAGGGAGATAAATACTACCGCTCCAATTGTACAACAGAGATGAAAAAGGAGAATTCCTTCTCTATTTTGTAATATCTTCTCCCACAGAGGAGGATCATTGCATGGCTGGATTGTGTCCGACAGCCTTCCAGATCTCAGGGCCTTACCTTCGGGACCTCTGTACATCTGGGGCACTCTGCTGGGTCCATCCCCCCCCTCCCCATCACCATCCATATTATTTGCTCCTCATAAGGGATCTGCTCGTAATCACATGTCCTTCTTTATAAGCTCCCTGTCTTATTAAAGCACCTCATAGCTGTATTTAGGGGCTATACATCATCTTTTGTAATATAGGCGGATAGGGGGACAGTTGGCTGGGAGTGCAGAGGAGGGGTGTGTGTGTGTGTGTGTGTGTGTGTGTGTGTGGGGGGGGGGGGGGTGGGGGGTGAGAGCTTGATATGAGTCCGTCTCCTTTACACCCCAGGGGACACTAGGGTAGACGGAGAGAGAGAGAGAGAGAGAGAGAGACATGTGTGTCACCAAGGGTTGCAAGAGGTCAGTCCTCTGATCAAAGAGCTGCTGCCATGGGGAATTGAGTTTGCTTTACTGTATCGTAATTTATTATGATATAAATATAAACATTCTCATCTGTGCATTTCATATTACCAGTGGTTTGTGTGTATGTGCGTGTGCGTGTGCATTACTGTTGTCATGTGAAAACGTCACAGCTCCAATTTGGGGGATTTTATTTGAACTTCAGAGCACTTGTCTCTGTACGGAGTGAGACATTCTAAAACCCTTCAGAGGACTTGTCTCTGTACGGAGTGAGACATTCTAAAACCCTTCAGAGGACTTGTCTCTGTACGGAGTGAGACATTCTAAAACCCTTCAGAGGACTTGTCTCTGTACGGAGTGAGACATCCTAAAACCCTTCAGAGGACTTGTCTCCGTACGGAGTGAGACATCCAAAAACCCTTCAGAGGACTTGTCTCTGTACGGAGTGAGACATCCTAAAACCCTTCAGAGGACTTGTCTCTGTACGGAGTGAGACATCCAAAAACCCTTCAGAGGACTTGTCTCTGTACGGAGTGAGACATTCTAAAACCCTTCAGAGGACTTGTCTCTGTACGGAGTGAGACATCCAAAAACCCTTCAGAGGACTTGTCTCTGTACGGAGTGAGACATTCTAAAACCCTTCAGAGGACTTGTCTCTGTACGGAGTGAGACATCCAAAAACCCTTCAGAGGACTTGTCTCTGTACGGAGTGAGACATCCTAAAACCCTTCAGAGGACTTGTCTCTGTATGGAGTGAGACATCCTAAAACCCTTGGGCTTATGAAAGCCTCGCAAAACATTGGATAAATCATTCCCGGTTGTATGCCTCCACCAACAAGTCAAGTTGCAGTCTACATCCATGTCTGTCCAGACTACAAGCACTATTGAAGCCCACGGCGCAGTGGTGTGGCCCTTCAGCCTTATGACACTTTAGACAATGTTTGGGGTACTTCAACAACATTGTTTTCAACATGTAAAATGGTCCTACCCCATACCCGTACCCTACTCCTACCCCTAACCCAAACCACCCACATCCTCGAACCACAACTCTCTATGACCTTCCTATCTCTAGCTACGGCCCCTTTCCACTAACCCCACCCCCTTCCCTCACCACACACCTCCCACTACCCACCTCTCGAACCCCGACTCTCTATGACCGTCCTATCCATAGCTACGGCCCATTTTCCATAGCCACGCCCCCTTACTGATCACACCCCTCCCACCATCAATATCCCCCTAGCCACTCCCTCGAACCCCGACTCTCTATGACCTTCCTATCCCTGGCTATGGCCCTTTTCCCTAGCCCTGCTCTTTCCCTCACCACGCCCCCTCCCACCACACGCACCCTATAGCCACTCCCCCTACCTACCCACAGAGATGGGCAGTATTTTAAATACATGTATTTCAAATACGTATTTCAAATACATTTGTGTATTTTGTAATTTGTATTTGGCTGGACCGAGAAAAATAAGATGTAATTTGTATCAAGATACTTTCAGACCTTGTATTTTGTGTATTTTAAATACATAAAATACTTTTTTCTTTAATTTTTTATAATTTTTTTAATTTAATTTTTATTTTTAATCTCAAATTGACAAATTCTTACCATTGACACAGGTTTAAACTGTGGAGGAAAAAAATGTGACATGTCACTTCTACTCTACCTCTGATTGGCTTACCCTCAGAACAAACTCAACCACAAATGAGGCAGAGTAGGGTGGGTCTTGAGTCAGAGTTCACATCACTTCTTCGTCTATGAAGCCTTGTATTGGTGGAAATTGCCCCAGAGGTAAATTAGTAATATAAATTGATGATTAGATATTCCATGCACTGGTCTATCTGCAAATGAAACGGTTTACTGCATATTCAAACCAGTGTATCATATTAGAAAGACACAACTAATTATCTTCTTAATTAAAATTTTATTTTTTATTTTTATTTAACCTTTATTTATACAGGTGAATCACCTTGAGACCTGGATCTAATTTTCAAGTGTGACCTGTTCAAGCAGCATCCAGACAGAAAGTTACAGTAAATTGGAAAAATGGGTGGCAGTGTGTGTGGCGGCAGTGTGGGTCATGATTGTGATGCCATCAGTGATGTCACTCGACCAATTGTGATGTCATCAGTGATGTCACTCGAGCAACTGATTGCTTAACTGTGATGTCACTCAGGCAGTTGTGATGTCATCAGTGATGTCACTAGAGCAACTCTGATGTAGTATGAGCGCACATTTGCACGATGGCACCAAGGTGGGTGGGCGGTGTCTGTCTGTCAGTCATGATTTTGGGAGCCCGTGGAGCCGGCGATTTCCATAACTGCAGCCATGGCACATCATCTCCAGGGATACTGTTATGATGTCAGATATCTAGGGCTAACATGATCAAAGTTCCAAAACTTGAGGTTAACATGTAGAAATGCTGCCTGTAAGTCAAAAGCCCTCACAGAAGGTGATTAACATTGAAACCAATGGGACAACTATGCAATGGACTTTGAGACCATGTAACTCCCCCAAATTTTCTACCAACTCCAAGGTTAGATATTAAGGTCAAATTTCAAGGTATTTGGTCCAGGATGCCCGCTGAAACAAATGAAATAAATTAATTTTGTAAAAATTTGCTGGGAGTACCAATAGAGTGTTTTCAATGGAAGTCAATGGGTCCATCAGATGGACTAACAGTAAATTGAGGAGTCCTTTTGAAACAAGGTCTTAGGATCGTAGAAAGATGATAGATATGATTGATTTTTGTCAAATACCCCCCAAAAAAATACCTAGCCTTAATTTCAGACCATTTACTCAAAAAATGTCGAAACGGCCCATACGCGACTGTAGGAAATATCCATCAGATGGACTAGTAGGACAGAACTGTAATGTGTTAGAGGGTACACAAAGGAGAATACTGTCACAGAGGACTAAGAGATGATTTACCATCTAAGGAAACAAGAAAATTTCACATTTGAGAAGCTGGAATCAGAGAATTAGGACATGGCTCAAAATGATGATAGATGATCCAAATAGGCAATGAATGTAATATTTGGCAATTAATTGATGGATTGACTAATTGTTGCAGCTCTTTATCAGTTTTTATAAAATGTATTTTTATGTATTTTCAAAATACAAAATACGTATTTGTATCTCAAATACATTTTTCAGACCAGTATTTTGCATTTGTATTCTGATACATTTTTTTTAGCAAGTATTTGTAATTTGTATCAAAATGCTTTATGATGTATTTTCGCCCATCTCTGCCTACCCTTCGAAACCTGAATCTCTACCACCTTCTTATACCTAAGCTAGCTATGGCCCCTTTTCCCTAGCGCTGCCCCTTTCCCTCGTAACGCCCCCTCCCACCACCCACACCCTCTAGCCACTCCCCCAAATCCTGACTCTCTACGTCATCTATGACCTTCCTATCTCTATGGCCCCTTTTACCTAACCCCACCTTTCTTGGTGGAACAGATGGACGTGAGGTCACAGTGACCTTGAACTTTGACCTTTGATCACCAGAATCAAATCACTTCATCCTTGAGTCCAAGTGGACGTTTGAGCCAAATTTGAAGAAATTACATCAAGGCATTCCTGAGTTATTGCATTAATGAGCATCGTACGTACGTATGGACGTACGTACTTCCATAAACAACCCAAAAATCATATATATATATATTTATATATATATATATATATTTTTTTAACAATGTGTGAGATCACTCATGTACTGTACTGAAGGACAATAGATAGACAGATAGTACTGTATGGTTAGTTAGATACTAGAGTTAGATGCTGTCACGTGTCGGTTCGGAACTTATCATTCAACTGTCTAGGGGTATTTTATCAGGTCGCCTTGTGAACACCTTGTGAAGCATATTTAAAGCAACAGTCCATACTTCCGCCAGGCAATTAAACATCATTCAATGATCAGGACAGCCAGAAATACACAAGTAAACACTATCATATTTGATCTGAGGGAATACTGCCTACTCTCACCTAAGGAACTGTAACAATACTGACATTAGTCCTTTGTTAAAAATGTCAGTCATTGTCATCCATGATGGATATGATGCACTTTATTTGATTACATATTTATTGTAATGGATTATTATACTGGTTGTCTATCTGGGACTCCCAATTGTTTCATACTAAGTACTGTATGCCTGATATGTTTGACTAATGTTCTTTTCCTTCAGAGGCTTTTCTACCCCGCCAAAGAATGAAATTCCCAGGAAAAACTCAAGCTGAAAATGAAAATCAAATTTAAATATATTGGCAATCGGCACAAGATCTGTTGACAAAAGCCCACTCTGGGCGAAGGTTATGAGCTACACTTGTTATGAACCTGTTATGGGTTATGGCGGGTAGGGGGCAAAACAAGAGAGGGAGGTTTTCAGATGGCTGGTTGGGGAGGAGGAGAAGGAAGAGAGAGAAGCAGACTGTAGTATATGTGTGATAGTTGACGTATGGTTAGCCTACTTTTCATTATTATTACTCAGAGGGACGGTTCCCTTCCCACTGTGGTGATCCAGCCTCCTCTGTGTTTGCTTAGCCGAGTGGTTCCATGTGGAAGAACACATCAGCGCAGCATCTGGCACCAGAGAGAGAGGAGACAAGCAGGTCTGGAACGGGACACAGAGCCATATTCCCTGCAGCTATCTCCATATAGTGTATACAACTCAACATATCAGTGCAAGACGCACCTGTACTGTATACGTCTCTTGATGATGCTTTGCTCTCCTCGAATCAACTGTGTTATCTTCCTAAAAATCTTTTCTTAGAAATCCTACAAACATTACAGATGTTTTAGTGACAACGGAAAGGCACAGCAAAGGATTAAGTTGTTGCACAGGGTCTGGTGAATGCTCAGCGATGGCCCGGCATCACCTGGGAAATGCTCCACAGCGGCATTAAGAGCTCTTAACACTTCCTTAGACTGGGGAATGTTACCCTGAAGTATGGAAACAGGATTTTATGAACCTCCCTACAATACGGAAACACGCACGCACGCACAGACACACACACACACACACACACACACACACACACACACACACACACACACACACACACACACACACACACACACACACACAAACACAAACACACACACACACACACACACGCACGCACGCACGCACGCACAGACACACACACACACACTTAAACAATTAACAGCCTACTGTACGTTCATGGCACACAAAGAGTCCTAAATTACTGTGCTTAAACTGTCTGTGTGTGAAAATGTGTGGATGCCTCAAATAAGGGCCTCAGGCTCCGCTCTCCCTCTCCTTGTGGTGCAGTGTGAGAGTGCGGTCGCTCGTTCCACCAGCCTCTCCCTCAGGACTGACGTTTGTTTGATGAAATTGAGGCGAGGACTACGGAACTGCCCTCCTCCCTGTAGTTTGTTTGTTTGGCAAAATGACAAACAAAATACTGCATCTCACCACAGTGTTCTGGCGTTTTCATCATCTGTTTGTTTGTTGCCAGACACCGCTGATGAGATGACGAAAACTTGGGGGAATGACGATCTCTTCACTGCATTTTGATGAGTTAAACTGACTGTTAATTTGTTTGTAGGTTCACATGTCACATGCAATATCGCAGACCGCACTAATCAGACACAAGTGTTTTCAAAATGACATTGATGGGCCAAAAAGGGTGCCTCAACTATAGGTCAAAACAACATGCCATATTTGTTATTGATTGGCCCAGATGAGTAACCTGACGCTGCAGGATGGTTTGCTTCTGGGAACTTGCTCGGGAAACCATTTAAAAGGGACAGGCGCCTTAAAAAAAGACCTGGCAGGTGATTGGATGAACCATCTGTCTATCACGTCTATCACAGGTTCGCTTCCCGCTGTCATCACAGCTAAAGCCCACCCGTAGCTGCCTATCTGGATGCTGATTGGTGTGAACCACTGGTGGTTCAGATTCAAACCAATAGATTGAAGCGTGGCAAGATGTCATGTGATCATGTGATCTCAAATCCAGCTGCCTCGCAAGGTTACCAGATGAGGGCTCCATCGTTATTCAGCAACTACATGTTTGTTCTTATTGTTATTATTATTACTAGTGCAGTGCCCGTTCCCCCATGCACCACCCCGTGGGCGCTTCGCCCCCCAAACACACTAGGTCCCCCTATGTGCACTCCCCAAGTTTGAAGTCGATCCGACAAACGGTTCTCGAGATACGCGAAAGACAGATATACGGACAGTCCTGGAATAAGTCCAAATTGCATGAAATGCGGCAGCGCACTCCATCAGGGTCCGAGCAGCGCACTCCCCAAGTTTGAAGTCAATCGGACAAATGTTTCTTGAGATAAACTGCTTTTTGTGTTGCCAGTAGGTGGCGTGGGAAATTGCAAGAAATTGCAAGATTTGCAGCGCCACCCTACTTCGGGGTCCCATGAGCACACTCCTCATGTTTGAAATCAATCGGATGAACGGTTCTCAAGATAAACCACTTTTTGTGTTGCCAGTAGGTGGTGCTCTGCCAAATTGCACAGAATTCGGCACTGCACTGTGTCGAGTTCCCATCAGCGCACACCCCAAATTTGAAGTCCATCGGACAAACGGTTCTTGAGATAAACCACATTTTTTGTTGCCAGTAGGTGGTGCTACCCAATTGCATGAAAATAGGGCACTGCACTGCACAATAGGGCACACTCCTAGGGCCCTATCTTCGTACGGCGCTATCTTCCCAACTATCGTCTGCCTCCACCGTCCAGTTTTGCGCTGGGGTCTAAGCACAGACACAGGTGTAGGCATGGCCCAGGCGTGTCCTGGGCTTCTAGCCCAGTGATACTCAACTGGCGGCCCGTGGGCCACATGCGGCCCGCGGGCGCCCCCTGTGTGGCCCGCAATGGAATTGCAATTTCTTTTTTTTTTTTTCTTTTTTTTACAGTGCACCTGAACACAACATGCAAGATACCCGCTGAATAAGTGTCCAAATGTTCATGTCATTCTGGCCAATACTCCACTTCTGTTGTAGCATTTCAGCCTGGAATATGGAATATCTTTCAATAATCTATGATTTAGCCGCTAAATTGTCAAATACCGCCGTCTGCTCGCTACCCAGGCACTTATGTATGTACTTAACCTAACTAACTATCCGGTGTGCAACATTGTCAGACTAAACTTCGACTGACACCCCAAAAACCTACAATCCGCTACAGAAAAATGTATATTGATTGTTTATTAACTGGCCCCTGGCCTTCTATCATTTCACGAAAGTGGCCCCCGGGCAAAGCAAGTTGAGTATCCCTGTTCTAGCCTATCATCTGTCTCGTGTCATTTAGCGCTGTGGGGAAGATACCGTCGGTATGTGACGAGCGCAAAGAGAGGTTTGGGCATTGCCGTTCCAAAATAGGCGTTCCAGCGCAATGTGTTAGAAAAAGGGGCCTTGGGTGCTCTCAATTTTAACACCAGCAAATAGCTGGTCTTAGCGCAAACAACCCCACTACGCCAGGTGTACGCCTGAGCGCACACAGTATTCTCCGTGCAGTGCAGGAAATCCTTGCTTGGATACATACGCACGGCATGGATGTCTCTCTCTCTCTCTCCAACACTTCGCGCACGCAGACACTCTTCCCTCCTCAGAATGCCACATTGATTTTCAACTATAGCCTACATTGCGGAAAAAACACATCTTGATTTAAAAATTAGAATTTGTTTGTCTGGTTAGGCTACATAATTCCTGACCATACAGTTCTGTGGTGTAACATTATATTATTTTAGGTAGGAGAGGGTAGGAGAAAATAAAAAGCAAATGTTGATCTTTTCCAACCATTATACGTTTAATAGCACCGCAATAGCCCTCTCCACTTCCCTCGTCTGGGGGAGAGAGAGAGAGAGACACAGGGCATACTGTCGGCCTATAATCTTACTAGGGTGCTCAATTTAACTGCCTCACCTCGTAATAGCCAGTAACCTATATAGGCCTAGCTACTGCAAAAGTTAACTGTTGAAAATTCAATGTCTGGTTTTGTCACGAGTAGCCTACATTGAAGTCCCTCTCGCCATCAAGCAGACAGTGACGGAAGCACGTGTCTTTATGTGCGCCAAGGGGAAAATGACAGACTAAATTGGTGGGATTCGATGTATATATACCGTGAAACTTCAAATAAGGGCCCGGGCGTTTATTATGCTAAATCGAGTCTGACCGCAGGCGGTTAAAGGAGACCAGGCGGCAATTGGAGTCAGGCAGTTATTTCTTTATTGCATGAAATCGACCCAGGCGATTATTATTTTTTGCACAGAATTTCTGGTCAGCAAAAACGGAAAGTATCAAATTGCTTATTTAAACCAGTGAGATAGTACTTAGTACACACAAGAGGGTAGGTACAGGCGGTTTTGATTTTTGAACATGCCTAGTATTGTACTGAGTAGTATTGCCTTCATCACCATCATCATCATCCAACTACCAGTACGTTACAGTATCAGTTCATTGCTCTCCTCTTAATCCCTCTGCCAAACAGCCATACCATATTTTAAACAAGTAACATTAGCCTACCGCTCACACATTCAGTTGTTTGTGTTTCATTAGTCTCGCTGACCAGCCCATGGCCAACCTCCTCTCCCTTCCGTGAGTAGGGAGGGGACGCTGACCAGCGAGACTAGTGTTTCATTGGAAACTCATAGCAACGTCATTGTAGAACGCACGCTAACGTTAGCTACCAAACTAACGCTAACGAAACAGCACTGCAGCACTACTAGACAAACAAGCAGACTTACCAAATAGACGCCAAGACAAGTTTCCAATACATGTCCGAATAAAATATAAAACTGTCTGACGGGGAGAAAGAGCATGACTGACTTCCGCCTGACTTCCTCCAAAACACACGTCATTACCGTAAGTGACTGAATTCAGTCAACACAAAAACATACCGTAGGCCTAATGGGGGAGAAAAGACATATTTATTCTAATAACTGCTCCCGGCGGTTAAGGGAAGACCGGCGCTTATATGCAAAATTGAGTTTGACCCCCTGCGGTTATTGGAGACTCGGCGGCAATTGGGGAGAAGGCCCCTATTAGAAGTTTTACGGTATTAATAGAAACAAATAGAAAATAGCTGATTAATAAAACGTGTGCTGTTGGAATGAAATTCAACTTCAAATAGAGCAGCATCACTCATCGCGGCTCTCATTACGCTGCGTAATCACGCATGCAGTATAGCCCCGCAGCGGAGATGCAGGATGCATGACAGCCTCACATCTCTCTCTCTCTCTCCCTCTCTCCCTCTCCCCATCTAGGCTATCTTTTCTCTCTTTCACTCTAGTCCCTCTCAGTGATGAGGAAGCTGCTGACGTGACGCTGTGGTTTTATGGGCATGACCACACCTCCACAATGCTTTTGGGCATAAACACGGCTATACGGAGATGTGCGCCGAGATGACGTGAAGCGCAGCGGCCCGACACGGCCACAATTAGGGCTTTGCCCGGCGCTATCCCAGCACAAAATGGGCGCTAACGCAAAATTACCACCGTTGAGAAGATAGGGCCCTTAAAGTTTGAAGTCGATCCAACCAACGGTTCTCGATGGCATGCAGCAGATGATGCTCATCCATAAGCAGTGGAGAAATGGCCAGGTTTTACTCTGGGAAGTTGAACCCTACTTACACAGGATGGGGATTCCCAAAAGTGGCATGGCACTAGAGGATATTATTTCTGAATGCGTGACTCATTATAGCCTACCATTAGCCACGTAAAAATCTCTTAGAAATCTCAGGTCGCTTTCAACTTTCAACATAAGCTGTTTAGTCCGCTTTAACCGCGCCAGAGTTCGTTTCCTGGGATAGTGCGGTTCGTTTGGGGTGGTGTGAAAGCACAAACGAACTCTGGGGCGGAACAAACAAACAAACTCTGGTCCGCTTGAAAACGTGGGTCTCGGTTCGCTTCCAAGTGAACCCTGGCACGGTTCATTTGTTGTGTGAAAGCAAACCGGACTAAACACAAGAGCGCCAGTGCATCTGATGCACTCATGCAGTGCATCATAAGTAGAAGACGGTAGAAGGGAGCAAAACAAACACTGCGGCGTGCACACGTGTACAGTACCTGCGCGCCGCGTCGTGACGTACGTCGTCATAACAACAACACATCGTTTCTCAACAGCTGGCTTGGCTATCTCCTTCGCTACGTAGGCTCTCATCTGCAGAATGAAATGTTCAACAGCTTTCTGCCTCATCTGCTGCTCATATTGGGCACATTCTTGTCAAATATTTATTTGATAGTAACACCAAAGTAAAACCAGAAATCCCAATATCGCAGGTGGTGTTGCTCCATGGTTTGTGTTTTGCGGATTCACTTGTGTTGTTCAGTCAGCCCTCAGCCAGGCAAGAAGCCTGCTGAAGAGAGGAGAGATTTCCCTTCTCTATTCTGTCCAATAGACGAGTGACTGTTTCGACCATGTGCCATTGTTTAGAAAGTTTGGTGCGCTTGTGACAAATTGCTGTGTGAAAGCGAACCAGACCAAATGAAAATCGCAACAATGTTGCAACTTCACCCCCCTGAATCGCACCGAGTCCACCAGCTTAAGGCTGGCTACACTACAGGATTTTCGGGCCGATTTATGCCCGATTCACCCCTCCCGAGAATCGGAGGAGAAATCTGGCCTGGCAGCTTGCCAAGCTTGGTCGGGCCCGACTTTCGGCACCGATTATCTTGTAGTGTGAGCTGTTTGCAGATCCAATCTTAACCCTCCCGATCTGCTCAAAGCCTCATCGGGGCCGTCCCGATCATATCAAACATGTTTGATATTTAGGACTGAAAATCTGTGCGAATACATCATCCTGCTGCTGCGTCAGACTCCCGTCATTATCATTAATTGACGCGGCTCATTTGATGCACTGCAGGCATCAGATAGGCTACCAAATACAAACAGCACAGAACCATGAGGATTTGGGGGAAAATGTCACTAATTTATATCACAATGAATGACCAATGAATAAAAAGTTGTGATATCGTAGTTTTGAGCCCCTGCCAGTCAGAGGCTGTAATCTCCTACCTGTTTTATCAGGCAGTGTGGGGAAAAAAGGCATTGTTGCTGCGGGAAGCAATCCAGTCTATCCAAACTTTTGCCGATCTCATGACATGCAGCAGGGGAATATATTTTGGTAGCGCATGTGTTTGTGTTCTCACTTGTACAGACAATAGAGTCGCGTTCAGGGCCGCTGGAAGTCATTTTAAGCAGGGGGTGCTGGGAGGGAGGGACGTTTTTATTTTTATTTTTTTGCCATATGTAGAGGAATATCTCATTTTAAATTAACATTAGGATACTGTTGTGATGTAATTATTCAGTATTTTCTCCTTTTCTCACTCATTCAGAGCAAAGAGGGAGATATATAGCATGATGATAATGCTCTATATCTCCCTATTTGCTCTGAATACACCAGTTAACATGACACAGACTTAACATGATAGAAATATTATCAGCAAACTTAATGACTAGACTAATTATTCTGATCTGAATGGCATATATCAAGAAACATTGACTCCTCTCTTTGCTGTATAGTGGGAGGTGCATTTTTGAGTAGGCTATTAAAATAGCATGTCAAGTTCACATTTCTTTATTGCCAGATTAAACAATTCGTATTGGTTGTTGGTTGGTTCAACACAACATGTGCGTGCATGCGCGCTTCTTCTTCTT
>NC_139623.1:2105244-2115244 GCF_964638095.1 Poromitra crassiceps
TCTCCCTGCCTTTGGTGTGCCTCTCCCTGCCTTTGCTCTGCTATGCCTCTCCCTGCCTTTGCTCTGCTATGCCTCTCCCTGCCTTTGCTCTGCTATGTCTCTCCCTGCCTTTGCTCTGCCTCTCCCTGCCTTTGCTCTGTTATGTCTCTCCCTGCCTTTGCTCTGCCTCTCCCTGCCTTTGCTCTGTTATGTCTCTCCCTGCCTTTGCTCTGCTATGTCTCTCCCTGCCTTTGCTCTGCCTCTCCCTGCCTTTGCTCTGTTATGTCTCTCCCTGCCTTTGCTCTGCTATGCCTCTCCCTGCCTTTGCTCTGCTATGTCTCTCCCTGCCTTTGCTCTGCCTCTCCCTGCCTTTCCTCTGTTATGTCTCTCCCTGCCTTTGCTCTGCTATGCCTCTCCCTGCCTTTGCTCTGCTATGTCTCTCCCTGCCTTTGCTCTGCCTCTCCCTGCCTTTGCTCTGTTATGTCTCTCCCTGCCTTTGCTCTGCCTCTCCCTGCCTTTGCTCTGCTATGTCTCTCCCTGCCTTTGCTCTGCTATGTCTCTCCCTGCCTTTGCTCTGCCTCTCCCTGCCTTTGCTCTGTTATGTCTCTCCCTGCCTTTGCTCTGCCTCTCCCTGCCTTTGCTCTGCTATGCCTCTCCCTGCCTTTGCTCTGCTATGTCTCTCCCTGCCTTTGCTCTGCTATGCCTCTCCCTGCCTTTGCTCTGTTATGCCTCTCCCTGCCTTTGCTCTGCTATGTCTCTCCCTGCCTTTGCTCTGCTATGCCTCTCCCTGCCTTTGCTCTGCTATGTCTCTCCCTGCCTTTGCTCTGCTATCTCCCTGCCTTTGCTCTGCTATGCCTCTCCCTGCCTTTGCTCTGCTATGCCTCTCCCTGCCTTTGCTCTGCTATGTCTCTCCCTGCCTTTGCTCTGCCTCTCCCTGCCTTTGCTCTGCCTCTCCCTGCCTTTGCTCTGCCTCTCCCTGCCTTTGCTCTGCTATGCCTCTCCCTGCCTTTGCTCTGCCTCTCCCTGCCTTTGCTCTGTTATGCCTCTCCCTGCCTTTGCTCTGCTATGCCTCTCCCTGCCTTTGCTCTGCTATGCCTCTCCTTGCCTTTGCTCTGATATGCCTCTCCCTGCCTTTGCTCTGCTATGCCATACCTGCCTTTGCTCTGATATGCCTCTCCCTGCCTTTGCTCTGCTATGCCATACCTGCCTTTGCTCTGCTATGCCTCTCCCTGCCTTTGCTCTGCTATGCCATACCTGCCTTTGCTCTGCTATGCCTCTCCCTGCCTTTGCTCGCCACCTTTCAAGTCCAAGCTTATTTTGAAGAGGAGGCTCAAAACTATAAATCCTCATACATAAGTTTTGGGTTTAGTTTGCCAAGCGACTCTGAGTGAACTCCTACTCTGGACCGGAGTGTGCGCTGAATGTGACTTTTTTCTTCTTGTTTTAAGAAGGAAATCTTTTGTTATTTTTTCTAAATCCCGTCAGCGCTCAAGAAGCCAACATTAGAAACAGAGGGATAAAACACAGGTTGAAACAGGTCATAGGACTTGTGTTTAACATTTAGTCCTTATCATCCTTCATTGTGTCCATGTGTGTGTCATATGTACATGAACGTGTGTGCCAGTATGTTTATCCATGTGTTTTATGCATATGTGGAGTTTTCTCTGTGATTCGCGTGTGCCTGACAGGACTCACTAAAATCATAAACAGAACCCGCCTCCCCCCGTCTTTTTGCCAAACGTGATCCAAGGAGCCAACAAAACAATCGGGTTCAGTTGAATTTGTCACTCCAAATTGACCCTAAAAACAATGAAGTCCTAGGGACCATTAACTATGTATAACCATCATAATGAAGTCATAGGGACCATTAACTATGTATAACCATCATAATGAAGTCATAGGGACCATTAACTATGTATAACCATCATAAAACATGTTCCTGCACCAGCAAAAGAAAATGGGGTAAAAACGTGGTCACAGGAAATGAGGTAATAAGGACTGCACAGCTAGTCAACCTGTCTTGCCGCTGCACTGCCTCGCTGACCTGAGGGGAGCCAGATGAACTTTTTTGGTGTGGGGAAAGGAGAGGGAAGGGTGGCTGGAGGGGTGGAGGGGTGGCTGGAGGGCTGGAGGGCTGGAGGGCTGGAGGGGTGGAGGGCTGGAGGGGTGGCTGGAGGGCTGGAGGGGTGGGTGGAGGGCTGGAGGGGTGGGTGGAGGGCTGGAGGGGTGGGTGGAGGGCTGGAGGGGTGGCTGGAGGGCTGGAGGGGTGGGTGGAGGGCTGGAGGGGTGGCTGGAGGGCTGGAAGGGTGGGTGGAGGGCTGGAGGGGTGGCTGGAGGGGTGGGTGGGGGTCTGGAGGGGTGGCTGGAGGGCTGGAGGGGTGGGTGGGGGTCTGGAGGGGTGGCTGGAGGGCTGGAGGGGTGGGTGGGGGTCTGGAGGGGTGGCTGGAGGGCTGGAGGGGTGGGTGGGGGTCTGGGTTGGGGGCGAGCGGGGGGGATTTGGGTGAAGCACGCTCTGTAATCTCGCGCTCAGCCAAGCGATCTCATGATGCAGGAGGCTTAGCCACTGCAGTGAAAGCAATCTAATGGCCAATGAGTAATCAACACTATTGCCTGTCTCGACTAATATCCCTACGGCCTAGTCCGCTGAAGCAGGGAGAGTTCTCCACTTAGGCTCCCCTTCGCACAGGGAAGGGGAGGGGAGAAAAAGGAATTAAAAAAAAAAGGGAGACAGACACACAAAATAAAGATGTAAACATGTATTTGATTTACTTTTGGACGTGGCGAAGACCACTTATCCGACGGACATTTGTTTGGAAGACTCGGAGGAATTTAAAAGCTGTCACATGGTCGATTCATTCTCGTAAAGCAGTATGTTTTGCATGCTCAAAGTCCCTTTCCCAGCATGCTTAAGAATTTCAGCATAACCTGTATGACTATAATCAAGGGATCAACTGAAGGATAACAGAGAATATAATTCTTCAAGTCTCCTCAGAGCAAAAAGGAAAACATGCACGTATCCACCTCTGGTTTTAAAAGTCCTCCTCATTGGTTTTGGTTCCAGGTCCTGATTTTTCAGCTGTCCTGGCATGGGGCGCTGTGCGTGGCATGAGGGAGCGCACTTGATTCAGATGGAATAATGAGAGAAGGGGGCTTGTTTGATTAGATTTATGGACGTGCATTAAACGGCATTTATTTTGCTGGAAGGGTGAGGCGGCCGGGGAGCTGTGAAAGAACTCTTCTCCCCAGTCGTAATTTAAGTGCCAGCCCCACCCCTTCCACGGTGATGGTTAGATCCACCTGCCAGGTCAGGGACTGTGCCAAGACCTAAGAATAGGGGAGGAGGGGGGCGTGGGGGTTCTCTCATTCACTTCTTGCCTTGGTTTTATATATTCTTTCATTCTCTTTCTTAGACACATGCATACACACACACACCTGCACACACACACACACACACACACACGCACGCACGTACACACACACACACACACACACACACACACACACACACACACACACACACACACACACACACACACACACACACACAGGAACCTCATGAATGTGTTTTTATGGCTCTCAGACTCCCTTGTACAATTCATCCTCGAGCCAAAGGAAACTCGCTTCAGTCTCGAATGTAACCCTTTTGGCTGGTTTTCTAGGATTAAATCAAGACGTTTTACTCTGAATGTAACCTTTTTGGCTGGGTTTCTAGGATTAAATCAAGACGTTTTACTCTGTATGTAACCCTTTTGGCTGGGTTTCTAGGATTAAATCAAGACGTTTTACTCTGAATGTAACCTTTTTGGCTGGGTTTCTAGGATTAAATCAAGACGTTTTACTCTGAATGTAACCCTTTTGGCTGGGTTTCTAGGATTAAATCAAGACGTTTTACTCTGAATGTAACCTTTTTGGCTGGTTTTCTAGGATTAAATCAAGACGTTTTACTCTGAATGTAACCCTTTTGGCTGGGTTTCTAGGATTAAATCAAGACGTTTTACTCTGAATGTAACCCTTTTGGCTGGGTTTCTAGGATTAAATCAAGACGTTTTACTCTGAATGTAACCTTTTTGGCTGGGTTTCTATAAATCAAGACGTTTTACTCTGAATGTAACCTTTTTGGCTGGGTTTCTAGGATTAAATCAAGACGTTTTACTCTGAATGTAACCTTTTTGGCTGGGTTTCTAGGATTAAATCAAGACGTTTTACTCTGAATGTAACCCTTTTGGCTGGGTTTCTAGGATTAAATCAAGACGTTTTACTCTGAATGTAACCTTTTTGGCTGGGTTTCTAGGATTAAATCAAGACGTTTTACTCTGAATGTAACCTTTTTGGCTGGGTTTCTAGGATTAAATCAAGACGTTTTACTCTGTATGTAACCCTTTTGGCTGGGTTTCTAGGATTAAATCAAGACGTTTTACTCTGAATGTAACCCTTTTGGCTGGGTTTCTAGGATTAAAACAAGACGTTTTACTCTGTATGTAACCCTTTTGGGTGGGTTTCTAGGATTAAATCAAGACGTTTTACTCTGAATATAACCCTTTTGGCTGGTTTTCTAGGATTAAAACAAGACGTTTTACTCTGAATGTAACCCTTTTGGCTGGGTTTCTAGGATTAAAACAAGACGTTTTACTCTGTATGTAACCCTTTTGGCTGGGTTTCTAGGATTAAATCAAGACGTTTTACTCTGAATGTAACCCTTTTGGCTGGGTTTCTAGGATTAAATCAAGACGTTTTACTCTGAATGTAACCCTTTTGGCTGGTTTTCTAGGATTAAAACAAGACGTTTTACTCTGAATGTAACCCTTTTGGCTGGTTTTCTCGGATTAAATCAAGACGTTTTACTCTGAATGTAACCCTTTTGGCTGGTTTTCTAGGATTAAAACAAGACGTTTTACTCTGAATGTAACCCTTTTGGCTGGGTTTCTAGGATTAAATCAAGACGTTTTACGACGTTTTACTCTGAATGTAACCCTTTTGGCTGGTTTTGGCTGGTTTTCTCGGATTAAATCAAGACATTTTACTCTGTATGTAACCCTTTTGGGTGGGTTTCTAGGATTAAATCAAGACGTTTTACTCTGTATGTAACCCTTTTGGGTGGGTTTCTAGGATTAAAACAAGACGTTTTACTCTGTATGTAACCCTTTTGGGTGGGTTTCTAGGATTAAATCAAGACGTTTTACTCTGAATGTAAGCCTTTTGGCTGGGTTTCTAGGATTAAAACAAGATGTTTTACTCTGAATGTAACCCTTTTGGCTGGTTTTGGCTGGTTTTCTCGGATTAAATCAAGACATTTTACTCTGAATGTAACCCTTTTGGCTGGGTTTCTAGGATTAAATCAATACGTTGTACTCTGAATGTAACCCTTTTGGCTGGGTTTCTAGGATTAAATCAATACGTTGTACTCTGAATGTAACCCTTTTGGGTGCGTTTCTAGGATTAACTCAAGACGTTATACTCCGTGTGGGTTTGGCAAAGCCCACAATGGATTAAATGTTCAATTGAAAACATATCCTCGGATGGCATCTCAACCAAATGCAAAATGGATCAAATCTGATGAATGCAGTCAACACTGTTCTGATATGTTTAGAATTAAATGAACAGATGAGGTCTCAATATTGAACTTGAGCAGTAGTGTCTGCAGAGACGGCCACTTTCTCTCTTATAATCCACTGACAAGGGAGTTTGTTGAGTTCATTGTACAATACATTCATAATAACAGACAGGGAAATATTCTCATACATACAGCATAGCAATGGCTTTCATAATTGGTTCAGTTTGCGGTTTTCCTCTGTAAATGTATCTCTCATCGTTACGTTCATTAAGATTAGTCGCTAAAAGGTTTGACATGGCCATTTATCCCATACTCCCATAGTGCATTTGGTGCTGGATGAAGGAATTTCAATGTGACATTATAACCCGAAATGGGAGAGTAATGTTCCATTCCAGGGTAAATATGCGGATTCCTTTCGTTGCTAATAGCCCTTTTGTTTTTCTTAATTCATGTTATTTTTTTTAAATGTTCAGTTAGTGATTTTACGAGAATTGGCCTTGAGGTTTTGGTCGGGGATGAAGGGGCTCACAGTGGATCACTCCAGCGAAGCCAGTGACAGGATCCATCTCTCAGAGAGAAGAATAGCAGTGAAAGCGGAAGCCAGCTAACCTCTGTCAAAACTGCCATCCATCACTCGCCGTTTTAACCCCGGCCACACTGAAAGACGGCCAATTACTTGGGCCAGTGGATGAAATAAATACGTCCTCACATTAGTGCCCATTACCAGGCCTCTCTCTCCCATTTCTCCCCCTGGTCTACGGAGGGACTGAGCGCTGGCTGGGCCCTGGACCATTATGTCTAGTCTGAGATCTAGCATATAGAGCCCTCTGTTGAGAGGCCTCATCCGTACGGCCACTATAGAGCACTCTAACGACTGGGCAAATGGCCTAAACCACTCATTCTGACACTGACAGAAATACCTACTGTATATCCTGCCTCTGCTGCTACAATCCCAAATCAGCCACTTTTTTCTCTCCGGACCGGCCTTATTCTGGCTTTACTGTTGTCTCGTTGATTTGCTTTCCAAACAACTTTCATAATCAACTTTCGTGGATTAATCTGACCATCTCTCCTTCATAGGCAATGAACTCATAAATATGCATTATCTCTACTGCTTGTTCATCACGTTCCCATAAAGTATGGTGCACAGGGTCTTACATCCAGATGTCTAATTGACCTGCTATTATGACAGCTTAGCCTTTGGAGAGTTGCATTATTAGCTACAATGTCCAGAGACAAAAGCTTTGACACTTGTCGCTCGATCCTTTAGCTGGCTCTTTCTCCTCTTCGGAGGGGCTGTGGAGAGGTTCTTCCTCAACCCATTAACCACCTACACTACTTCACTCCCTTTTGGTCCCATGGATCAGTATTTTAGTTGATTCCAGGTGTCTGAAGTTTACAGGCAACCACCCCCCCCCCCCACCCCACCCCGCTCAGAACAATAAAGTATGAGGGGCTGGAGTAAAGGGAAGGGGGGCCAGAGGAGAGGGGCTCCGTTTATTAGACAGCAAATAGCCGGCCAGCGGCTTTATGATGTGGAAGGTCATTGTTGGTTAATAAGTGGCCACATGAGTGCAGGCAGGTGCTGTGTTAACACCTCCTCTTAACTGGCCTTTCCAGCAGCGGCCATTCATCAGCCCAGTGTTAATGAAGGCCCTATAATTAATAGGTGGATGGCAGAGTTAATCAATGCAGGCCTGTTTGAAGAGCAGGGCTAAGATGGAACACGGGCGTTAAGGTAAGGTGAGGGGGTGAGGGGCGTTAAGGTAAGGTGAGGGGGTGAGGGGCGTTAAGGTAAGGTGAGGGGGTGAGGGGCTCTTGGTTTGGAGAGAGTGGACTTTTGAAGAGATGGAGGCCGCGGTCACTACTGACAACTGTGACGGCCTTCACTCACTGTGTGTGTGTGTGTGTGTGTGTGTGTGTGTGTGTGTGTGTGTGTGTGTGTGTGACAGTGTATCTGTCCAGGTGATGTTTACAGAGATGGGTCAGTGGAGCCTCTTAAACTAAGGTAGACCTATCTAGAAGGTAAAACATTATACGATGAAATGCTCTGACAAGGTCTTTTAACATGGTTGAGTTGAGAAGAAAGATACACTGAGGCGCAGTAAGGTACACATTGTTTCAATGAAGCGCCGCAGCAGTTCAAATTATTTAACCTTTTCTTTTTTCTTATGTTTCTCTGGCCACATGCTCACTCCTTCACCTGCACCTTATCTCCAGTATGGTCCATAGTGTTTCTCTGGCCCCATGCTCACCTGCACCTTATCTCCACAAATGGAGTGTTGACTTTCTGTTCTTCAAAGGAGAAATATTGTCAGGCTGCTGCTAATGGGGATCAGGAGAGGCTTCTGTTCTGGGACTCGTCAAGCCCTGTCCAACCTGTCATCCTGCCCTGAAGTGTGGGAGCTATTTAACCTCTCCTCCTCTTTCTTTCTTTCTCACATTCTCTCATCCCCCTTTGCATTAACTCTTCTTTCTTTCTTTCTTTCTTTCTTTCTTTCTTTCTTTCTTTCTTTCTTTCTTTCTTTCTTTCTTTCTTTGTTGTTGTTGTTGTTTATTTACACTTATACAACAGGTAGTTCCGGCCAAGCAATTTGATTGGACAAGAGGGATCTTATGAGTGCCTATATTTCACGATAATGCACTGGCGCTTCACTGTGTGTAGAGTAGGCTATATCACTCCGCTTCACAGCTGCTCTAATCAACACGCTTCACAGCTGCTCTAATCAACAAAACAAACACCAGTCACGTTACATACGTCATTCAAAGCGTAACCGAGAGCGCAAAGATGGATTTTTTTACTAACATAACTTTTGATTTAAACTATGAATGCTCGTCAGAAGAGGACGAAGGGGAGCAACATTCTTCTACGGAAACCTCCAGGTTTGCTCATATTTCACCTGCAGGACTTGACGATTTGGAGAAAAACAAAAACGAAGCAAACACTGTGAAGCAAACAGTCTGGGCTGTGAACTGCTTTCAAACTTGGCTACGTTCAAAAACTATGACCATCAACTTCCAGTCAATTGAGAAGACAGAGCTGAATACTGTTTTGAGGGAGTTTTATGGATCCGTACGGACGAACAAAGGAGAGCTATATGGGATAAGCGGTTACCTTGGGCTTCGCGCTGGTTTAAATCGCCATATCAACGAGCCGCCTCTCAGCCGTTCATGGAATTTAATGCAGGATGCTGAATTCCTTCCAGCTAATAACGTTTTCAAAGGCGTTGTGAAACAGATCAGACGAGCCGGGAAAGATACAACAACACATCACCCGGCAATTTCAACTGAAGACCAGCTCATCTTAAAGCAATCTGCTGCTTTACGCCCAGACAATCCAAAGGGTTTACAGAACAAGGTCTGGTATGACATTCAGTTGCATTTTGGACGCAGGGGCAAAGAGGGGAATCGGGCTCTCAAACCTGATTCATTCACCCTAAAATACGACGAGAATGGAGCAAAGTTTTTCACAATGACTTTCAATGAAGAAACAAAAAATCACAAAGACCCTTTGGAGAGAGACAGAGAAAATAGGAGGGGTGCCATGTTTGAGGAGCCAGGAAACCCCCTCTGTCCAATTGTTTCTCTTGAAAAGTACTTGAGCAAACTTCCACCTGACGCAAAAGCCCTCTATCTGCAGCCCAGGAGGAATGCAGCTGTCACAGATAGCGTCTGGTACACCGCAACTCCGCTTGGAGTAAACCAGTTGGCACAGATGTTACCCAGGATGTGTAAAGAAGCGGGGACACGAGCCTCTTACACCAACCACTGCCTCCGGGCCACCGCCATACAGAAGCTGTCTGATGCAGGACTGGAAGCCAGGGAGATCATGGCAGTGAGTGGGCACAGGTAAGATGATTAACGCCTATAAATACAAATTCGAGGACGGGATGACAACGAGGATGGTGATTAGTGATACTTCGCCACACTTTTTTGTCTTGCAGGTCTGAAAGCTCGTTAAAAAGTTATTGGCGACCATCCACGGAGAGCAGGAAAAGATGGAGCAACATACTGTCAGATCAAACAAGCTCATCCTCGGTATCCGACATGCCTCCTGCAAAGCGACAGTCAACCATGCCGTCACCAGACTCTGTTCTCTTCACTGGCTGTACAATAAATGGAAACGTGCAAATCAATGTGTATGACAAAAAGTAGGCTAGACAGCCTGCAGTTAATTAGGCTGATTAGGCTACATTTTCTGCAAAGGGAAAGCTGGGGGGACTATTTTTGTTGGCGGAGGAATAAATACAAAAATCATCTATTTTCTCAGCTTTTTGTCATTTTTTTAATCAGCTTTGTTTAATAATAGAACTGTTGTATAAAAGCAATATCACACTCGAGGTCGTGCATTGTTGGCTAATATAGGCACTGCTGTGATTATCTACGGCACTCGGCCTGCGGCCTCGTGCCTGCGACCGAATCACAGCAGTGCCTATATTAGCCAACAATGCACTCCCTCTCGTGTGATAT
>NC_139623.1:2120244-2125244 GCF_964638095.1 Poromitra crassiceps
TGTCATAGCTGTCACCACACTGTCAGAATTCGTCCTCTTTGGTCGCAAGACTGGAACAACGAACAGTTATCTTTGAATCTCTCTCACTGTGTGATGCAGGACGAGCGTTTTTGTAGTAAAGACAAAAGATATCATCATCATCATCATACATTTCTTTCACGTTGGTCATCTTTTGTCTGGGACAGCCCAAAATCGCACAGTGTGTCAAAGGCTTGAGGGAGGGGAGGGCAGGACTTGCATTTAACTGGCTCAAGGAAAAAGCTGAGTATTGTCGGAAAGTTGGAATCCGGGATTTTTCTGACTTTTTACAGTAGGCTAAGAAGTATTTTACCCATCTGGACTGTGGATTCAGGTTACGCAGTCAGTATTACCCCAATCTGGGAACCTATTGGTTTTTTTGTTTTGTTTTTCTCTAACCTTTAGGGGCAGGCTCGTTTGAATGCATGAATAACCGGAACTCAAGGGACTCTGGTCAGCAACGGAAGAAAATCCTTTTCTGCTCCCTGCAAGCTCTGCCATTGGCCTCAACCGACCGGCTCTGACCATTTATGGATTTCTTTCCGCTCCCTGTGTGCCGCTCTCAAATCCCTCTGTCACTATGAAACAACAACAACATCGCTAGCTCGTTGCTAGTAGCAAGTAGCAACTTGCTACATGCTGAAAATGGTAAGTTTGACTACACACTCTGTCACGTCCACTCCATTTTTATCGGGTAAACGCAGCATGCGAGCCTGCCACCTGCGAGCGCTGTTATTCGGCTTTTCACGGAGCTTGCCGACAGATTTTCGATGCAAGTCGAAAGTCTGTCTCGAGAGATTAGTATTACCCTAGACCATTGGCAAGGGGCTCCACGAAAAGTTTTCAGGGGAGGGGGGGGAATATACATATACTGTATATATCTTCTTTTTTTTCTTCTTTTTTGTGTGTGCAAAAGCTTCATAGTTCAATGAAAATATTTCATGGTTTAAATCTAAAATGGTTCATGGATTACATTTTAATCTAACAGACCTATCAATTTAGTCAGGCATGTTACCGTGGAAACAATTAAGCTTAGCCCAAAATCACAAATCAGAATTGGCTGAAAAACAGTTGAGAACCTCTTCCCTAGTCACTCAGACAGCTATTGACATTTTTGACTGGTTTGACCCTGTAGCCCACGTATGTCCAAAATCTGGCCCGGGGGCCAATTGCGGCCCGCGGACCAATTTTAAGTGGCCCTCGGCTTATCTCTCAATACATACTATGTGGCCCTCCACACAGTATTGCTTAAACATTCAAGTGCATTTTTTCCATTCACTAAAGATGACAACACTATCATACAGATTGTAGACAAGCACCAATAGGAACAACACAGGCAGAAGTAATGTTTTCAGATGGTAAACAAAATCCTATAGACTACAATTGTATTGTATGTTTTTTTTTTTTATATATAACCCATATGATGCGAGAAGCAGCTGGCCCCCTGGTATTTTCACATGATCTAATCTGGCCCCCGTTCAAAAAAGTTTGGACCACCTGTAGCCCAACTAACGTTAGTCAACACAGTTTACCTGCACTGGGTAGCTGAGTGCCACTAGCTCATTAGCATAATAGCTGACCCAATTTTCCCCCAATCTGAATGATATGCTAACAGCACACACTGTAGGCAGCAGTTACACAATATTGACAGCAGACAATGCGGGCAAATCAGGAAAATCGCAGATTTCAGCTTTAAAGATAATAGCATATGCCTCTATTTAGGCGATGCTGTTCCTCGCTTTCTCTATTTGTCCTTCTCTGTCCTCTCCTCTGCCTTCTCCCCATTTTTTGCTTTGCTTCGCTCTGCACTTTGCCTATCAACAGAGTTCAAATGAGCTGTGGGTATGTTGTGCATAAACATGTAGTAGGACATGGGTCAGTGACACTCAGACACACTTACAAAAGCACACATACAGACACACATGCCTTTACTGTACATTTGTCATTTGACAACAAAAATACATCATTTAAATTGAGCGGTGAACACAAAACCGACAGGAAGGGGAATGGGATTATGTTACATGCAGGGGGAGGCATGACTGATTCAAACAATAATAATGATAATTTATTTTTCTTTAATGAAAAATACTTCACACCGAGTTTAGACATGAAGGATAAACAACCAAGGGAGAAATGTCGGAGAGCTCTTGTGGTGAGCCCTCAGCTGTGCGTCTGTATATTTCTCCTTGCCAAAACAGTGTTTGCAGTGTGCTGGAATCTGTTATTATCGTGGAACACATCTTCTCAAATCAAACATCCACAAAATATCAAAGCACCGATGATTTGTATGTTTTACTTATCAAGTTGCAAAATCTGCGATCTGCAGCCTGCTCTCTCAAGTAGTGTAATTCCTAAAGCAAACGGGTAAACATCCTGTGTTTAAGAACCAGATAAATGGCTCAAACAAATAGTTTATTTCACCCTTGATACATATTAGGATGCAGATGAATAGCCGGCGATACATCTGCTTATTGCCAGGCTGGATGTCGGCACTTAAGTTGGGCTCAGATATGGCTTTTAATGACGTTTGTGCCTTGGCCCTGTTTTGTGTCAGGCGTCAAGCTCTTTAGCGTCCTGACAGGATGATGCAGCAGTAAAAAAAAAAAAAAATCCAGCGAAGAAGAAGTGCATCCTGACCGATCTGTCTTCCCCTTCAGCCTGCAGTTTATTATCTAATCAGCCTGGCCCTTGGAGACACAGCCATGCTCAGTGGACCCAGACCCCATGGCCAATAGAGCACCCAACAGACTGTGTCATCTCAGCCTGCTGAATCAAAAACAAACACGGGGGCTAGCTCGCTTTGGCAGGAGGCTGGGATTAAGTGGGAAGCTTTCCCACCCTCCTGCACAGTTTATTATTGCTTCCTTTCCACTCTTTCACTCAGATTTATGCTCGCGTCTTGTCATTGTTGTGGGCAAGTCCAGGTTAAACTACATAGCCTTTTCATTCAAACATTTTGCTGTTACAATGATGGCTGTTTCTAATTATCTCCAAATTATTGATAGGTCATTGATTGCCTGTGAAATCTGCAACTATAAACGTACTGGCTTTACAGCCTCTCAAACACTTTAACTTTAACTTAAACACTCCGCATCTGTGTAATCTGGAACAGTTAAGACAAAGTGTTTCAGATACTAAACAGCCTACAGTCAAATTCTCACCCCAGCCATCCACCCACCCACCAACACACACACACACACACACCCACCCACCCACCAACACACACACACGCACGCATGCACGCACACACACCTCAGAGCAGAGGCGACTGAGCCCGCCGACAACATGACAAAACAACACAACAGGCACAATTACAGAGCAGCCTGGAGTCAATCCCGCACTTTAATGAAAGTCCGGTTTCCCCTGCCCCAGGTAACCGCTCAACATGATTGTATCTGTGAAACAATTACATTGTCACAATCAAAGGAAGCCGCCTTTAAATGGTCTGTCAAGGCCCTCGGTGGGGCTAATAAGCACTCATCTCTTTCCCAGCGTGTCACCAAGCTCTGAATCGTCCCTTTGTTCTGCACGTCACCTGCCTCTTCAGACACTTAGATGGCCACGCTTTCAAAGGGGAGCCAAGCGGCCCCCGTGGCCCCCGAGGCATGCGGGCCCTGAGCTGATATCCTCCTCTCCAACAAGCACTTCCAAAATCACGCTCTCTCTCTAAAGACCAGCTCAGAGTTGGATTTGTTGAGTAAACCTGTTCCTGCTCTTTATTATTGTAGCTTATGTTTTCATACACCGCTCAGAGCTCATTGTCGTTTTTAGCCCTTTCCATGTCGTTTCTTGCCCCCCACCTCCCACCCCCCCCACTGGGAGGCCCAGAGGTAAACTGTAATCCTGGGAGCAGTCAGAGAGATAATACCCTCCCTAATTTATAGAGTTATCACGTATCCTCGTCACAGGTTACTTTCAAATGCCCCGCAGATTTCCATTTCCCCTTCGTCCCCTTTGAGTTAATACCTGTTTCATGTTTAACATCAATTAAAGGTATAAGGGTAATTAGAGAAGACACAGGGAAAAGGAGGGTACCCTGCAGTTTCTCTTCCACAGTTTAATGATTGGCCAGCAGCCCCGACATGTGGCATGTCTGGAATGTTTGTCCCTCCATTCAGAGCATGAGAGTTATTGTGTCAGGAGAGGGAAGAGAAGGATCTATGTGGCTATCTCTGTGCACACACACACACACACACAAGTCCACGCGCACACACACACACACACACACACACACACGCACGGCGCACGCGCGTGCACACACACACACACGCACCTACACACACACACACACACACACACACACACACACACACACACACACACACACACACACACACACCTACACACACACACACACACACACACACACACACACACACACACACACACACAATTTGTGCGTTTGAGTTTGTGTTTGTAGGCTCAGTGCCCACTGATCATTGTAAGAGAGGGTTAGATGGTTTTAAATGATCCGCTAGTTGATCCACGTTGCCATTCTTGTTCATGAGCAGCCCTCATTGCAGCTGGTTTTACTTAACCTGATTCATCACTGTACAGAAACACACACGGTAATGGGCTCAAATTTTATACCTTGTTTTCCCTTCCCGTCTTCTCTCTACCTCTCTTCCACTTCAGGGCACCAGCTCCACCTCTCTCTCTCCCTCTCTTCATTCACTCTGTCCCTGGGACACCCCATTCATTTAGTTTTTATTAAACTTCAGCGCTCTGCGAGACTCATTTCCTCTCTCCGGCCCTTTCCTGCGGTTCCTGGTGGAGCAGAGAGCACGCTGGGAGTTTCCCAGAGACTGGCAGGGGTCGGGAACGATGCCGGGGGGAACGAAGCTGGGTGGTGGGTTGCTTTGGGATGGTGAAGGAGGGAGGGGTCGTCATTTTGGGGAGTGCCCCGTTATGGTGGAATTTTCTCAGGATTACCTTCTTCTCTACAAAGGGATGATCAGGCTAAATAAGTACCAACATCTATA
>NC_139623.1:2127744-2135244 GCF_964638095.1 Poromitra crassiceps
CATACTGTTATGATGTATGGGCAAAGGCACATGAACATATGAGGCCAAGACTAGTTTGTGTGTGGGGGCTTAGTGTGTACTGTATGTGTGCGTCTGTATGCACACGCATGGAGAGAATTAGGGGGTAACCTTAGCAGTTTTATGAAACATGTACAGTAAGAAACATATCATGTTATTTTCATGGTTTTTAAATTAACCATCTGGGTACTTGTTGGCACAGGCCCCAGTTTTTATGAGCTTTATTTTCTTTGCTGAAATAGTGTACATTGCACACCAGGGAAAAAAACCTTTGACACAGAGGACCCAAACAAGCATCTGCGCAATCAAATTATCCAAGAAAATGGTTATATATGAAGTGGTTGGGGTATTGTTTGCAAATTAGTGCAATAACAAATGTATCAGCATGACAAGCTATAGCATTTTGTGTCCCGACCCTGGCCAGTAAAATACTTGCCATGTAAAGATTTCCAGGCCAGTTAGTGGTGGGTAGCTCTTTTCAGGCAACTAAGCCAATCACTGTTTGGCCTTTTGACTCATAATACTGGGAGACTCTCCTCTATAAATCTACAAGCAATATGACTGGGTCTGCCACACTATAATAACAAGAGATATGATTCTGTCTCCATGGTTTTAATCAACGCAGCTCTGTTGATCAGGATTTTTAATTATGCCTTTGTGGAGAGCTGTAGCACACTGGTGGGCGAGGACAAATCCACCAATTGACATAATTTGGAAATGTCCAACCGTCTCTCACAAACATGTGTGAAATGAACACCTCTTTCTGCATTTCCTAGTGTTTGACACGTGTTATGGCGGGAAACTCGCCTCCACCACCACCTGAATTATGTTTCTCCACAAATTTGAAACTGTTCCTCCATCACAAACTTGATTATTGCTATGGTTAGGCAACTAAATCAACTTGGTTAGAGAAAGAAGGTTAGAGAAATGGTTTGGTCATGGTTAATTTAGAAAGAAAACGTAAAAATGACCACAATGGCCTTTGGCTACCGTTTTACTTCAATGTCACAATGAGAGGGAGAGAGAGAGAGAGAGAAAGAACACATACTGCAGGCACGAAAGATACTTCAAATTGATTAGTTTGAAAGCTGTGCTGTGTCATGAAAGAAATCGAAATATCGTGTCAAAATCACAAATCAATGTACATTAGCCTAAATTTCGGGACTATTTCACAAACAGACTGGTTTGTGTCACATAAATCCTATATGATCATATTCTTTACGCCTGAATAAATGTCAAATTTAGAGATGATACTCCATACACTTCCAAACAAATTGCTGCAAAACTACAAAAAGAAAGGGCAATACCAATTAGATTGGACTGTGTAAACAGGTTTGTGTTTTTATCCAAACCATTTTTCTCCCCATGATTAAAAGTCAGACTGAAGCCCTCAAGGCATTCACAAGTGACTCGGCAAGTAGTAAAGGCACATACGGTAAAAAAGATGCGATATTCCCACCCTTACACAATACCAATCCCCTCCGCTTGGTGTGTGAATACCTCCACAGATGGGCTTGGGTGATTGCGTATCCAGACAGTTTAGCCTCCGTCCATGACATGCGGTGCTTACGAGAGCATTCATCATGACACAACAGTCTGACTTCCTGTCTCCGCGCTGAAGGCAAGCTGTTCACTTAATGAGATGCATGCCAGCACTGAAGGTTTTTAAGAGACAGATTGGGCCTCCTGCTAACTGGGTCCACCGCGGTCGGACCTCAGCCCGCCAGCCCTCCAGGCGAGCTGTGAGAGCAACCTGGCCCTCTTTGCATAATTTATCAGTCAGCAGCTATCCTTTTAGCAGACCTCACCATAGACACCACACATGGCTCAATAAAAGAACACGTGGAAGGTTGTTTAAGCCCGGTCAGTAGCCTATACACCAGAGGATGGTCTTCTTGACAGAGTCCACAGAAATGTAAAAAAAAAAAACATGTTAAACTAATGTATATGGGGGACTAATTCTTATTATAGGTTTCACTCTCAGCACTATTATCTCCTCACATACAGTGTGTGAAAGTTAGGAATTCAGCACAGAAAAAACGAATTAATTAATAGTTTTTACTAATTTTGTTGTTGTTGATTCTAAATGCTTCAATCTGGTGCACTTTGAGAGCAAAATTAAGAGGCTAGATCTATAAAGAACTACAGACATAATATTAGATTAATATCCTCTTTACTATCTATCTATCTATAATATATATATAATATCCTATTATATCTATCTATCTATATCTATATCTATCTCTATCTATCTATCTATCTATCTATCTATCTATCTATCTATCTATCTATCTATCTATCTATCTATCTATATATATATATATATATATATATATATGATATATTCTGCATACAGGTCACATATGGCAGAATACTGCTCAATTAAATACAATGTCAATCTACACAAACATCACTTACAGGGGAGTTACTTATGTGCCTTATGGGGGCGGGGGCCGGGCGGGGGGCATCGGTGCTCTTCATCACTGGTCGAGGGCTGCCGGTTGGTTTAGAACAGCTTAGGTAGGCGATAGATTAGCTACAGCCTAAGGCTGACCTGTTATAGTGTTCAGGCAAAAATCAGACTAGAGCAGAGTAGGATAGGCCAGATTAGGCTGTAGATTAGCTAGATCCCCTATGTCCCAGTTAGCTCTGGTTAATGCTTAGAGTAGTCAGTTGTCTGATCTCCCCCCCCCCTCTCTTTCTCTTTCCCCCTTCCCCCGCTCCTTCCCTTCTTCCCCCTTCCTGTTCTCCCCTCTCCCACATTTCCCACTCCCCCCCCCCCACCTCCTCTCTTTCCATGCTCTTTCCTCCCCCACATCCCACCACCCCCCCCTCCCTTCTCCTGCTCTCTCCTCCTTCTCCCCCCCTCTGCTCCTTCTCCTCTTCTCCCCTATTTTCCCGAATCCCTGCCACTTCCTGCTCTCCCCTCTCTCACATTCCCCCTGCTCTCCCTCCCCTGCACCCTCCCACCTCTCCTTCTCTGTTCTCTCCTCCTCCACATTTCCCATTTTCTCCTCACCCTCGCTCTAATCCGGGCCCGTATCCTACTCCCTCCCCTCCCCCAACCGTAGACCCTACCTCTACCCTGGCTCTCCCTCCCCTGCACCCTCATCTCTCCTTCTCTGTTCTCTCCTCCTCCACATTTCCTATTTTCTCCCCACCACCCCCCTCTCCTCCCTCACATCCCCCCGCTCTCCCTCCCTCCTCCACTCCCCTGCTTTCTCCTCTTCCCAGTGTTTCTTCCTCTTCCCCCCTTCCCCCACTACTCTAAAGCATAGTACACATTCTACTCCAAAGCATGGCACCCACTCTATCCCCTCCAATATTTCGCCACTATTTAAAGCATGGCACCCATGCTCTTAGTATTTCACCACTATTCAAAGCATGGCACCCACTCTTCCCTAAAGCAAGGCACCCATAAGCTCTATATGTGAACATGTGCTTATTTGGCAAAAGGACTCACTACTAAAGGCTTGCAGCCAATTAAATTAGGCATAGTTTGGTTGCTAAGAAATTGACATATGTCCGTTTGCAAGATGTGCATCTATATTTCTCATTCTCTCCCCACCTCCTCCCTCCCCCTGCTCTCTTCTCCCCCACACCCCACACAATTTCCCCTCTCCTGCTCTCTCCTCTTGCTCCTTCCCCACCTCCTATACCCTCCAACATCTCCCATTCCCTCCCCACCCCATCACTCTCTCACATTCCCCCTGCTCTTCTCCCTTCTCCTGTTCTCTCCTCTGCTCTCTCTTCATTTCTATATTTTCTACATTATCAATTGTTCAAATGTTATCTTTATTCTGTATATTCTTGTTACTGTTGTGTCAGCTAGAATTAGCTAGACATACTTTCTGTGAAGCCCTCTGAGACATGCTTGTGAATTAGGGCTATATAAATAAACTTGACTTGACTTGACTTGACTTACTCATTCACTTCAATAGAACTGTCCCCAAAGTCTAGCCCCAATCTAGCCCCAATGCAAAATGCTGTTATTGGTATGTCATATACCATGTTATTATGAGGGCTTTAAAACATCAATGACAGATTAATAGTTCTGGGGGCCGGGGGGATTTAAAAACAAAAAACAAAAAAACAAAACAAAACAAAAAAACAAACATAAATATATAAATATAAATATAAATATAAATATAAATATAAATATAAATATATATACCGAGGTCATGACCTCGGTGTCCTCAATGGTAAATACTACTTCCGGGTCCATGCGCCAAGCCAAGAAGCCTCTCTGCATTGTCAATATGCCGCAGTGCTGTATCCCTCATTGTTGGAATAGATCTGAGACTAAAAAAACGATTCAACTGTCATTCTACTGCTTTCCTTGCGATGAGAAAGAGAAGAGGAAATGGCTGCAGTTAATAAGGTACGTTACAATTGTGAGAAAGTACGTAGTTTGGCGCTAAATCTAAAAAGATCATCTATAAAAAGTTATGTTAAGTTAAAAAAATATTTATAAAAAGATATCTAAAAAGATTCACGGCATCCGCCATAGTTGTTTTGAATGAGGCGAATGAGGAGCGGTGCCACTTGGCCCCGGAGGTGACGCGGGGTGAACGTCTGTCATCAGTCTTAACAACCGAATAGAAGAGTTGCAACATCTCCATTCACTCCAGTGGACCAGTTTTTTACCTCACAAAAGTTCCTGGAAGTAAGGTTCTGGATTAAGCAGCGCTGTCGAGTTGCAGCAGAATGGACCGTTTGTGATGTACTTTGAAAGGGTAAGATGTTTAAAGAATCAAATTGTATATTATCAGTTTTATTTTATGTATTCAAACGTAGCACGTTTGAATGCATAAGGAACAGAACAGATAAGCTCCCAAAAATAGAGGAATTGTGCACTTTTTTTAAAGAAACGTGAAATTTCACACATAGTTAGGGAATACCATAAGGTTTATTTTCAGATGTGGAGGGAAGTCAGATTTGACCTCAAAATCAAGATAGCCACCATTTTCACTGAGACTTCATTGTTTTTTCGCATCTAGACCGCATAAAAACAGGTCCAGTTCAAAGACCATTACATTTATACATTTCAAATCTGGGCTAGATTACCATTGGGACCCTAGACTCTCACCAAGAAACACTTTGAGATTTGTGAAAACTTTATCCTATCTGTGAAAATGGAAAAATTTAGGATTTAATTGTTTTTTCCCCCATAGACCACATAAAACCAGGTCTAGTTCAAAGACCATTACACTTACACATTTCAAATCTGGGCTAGATTACAAAGGGGACCCTACACTCTCACCAAGAAACCCTTTAAGATTTGTGAAAATGGAAAAATGGAAGATTTCATTGTTTTTGCCACATCTAGACCGCATAAAACCAGGTCTAGTTCAAAGACCATTACATTTATACCTTTCAAATCTGTTCTAGAGTACCAAGGGGACCCTACACTCTCACCAATAAATACTTTCAGATTTGTGAAACTTTTCTCATGGTATGAGCACACATTAGACTAGGGAGGAATGGTGGCCATCTTGGATTTTAGGCCAAATCTGACTTCCCTCCAGATCTGACAATAAACGTTATGGTATTCACTCACTATGTGAGAAATGTCATGCTTCTCTGAAAAGGTGCAACATTTTTATAAGCACATTTGTACATTGGACTCGGGGAAATGGTGGCCATCTTGGATTTGAGGTCAAATCCGCTTTCCCTCCACATCTGACAATAAACCTTATGGTATTCACTCACTATGTGAGAAATGTCTTGCTTTTTTAAAGAAGTGCACAATTGTTATAAGCACATTTGTACATTAGACCCGGGAAAATGGCGGCCATCTTGGAATTTTAGTAAAATCTGACTTCCCTCCCAATCTGAAAATAAACCTTATGGTATTCGCTATGTGTGAAATTTCACGTTTCTTTCAAAAAGTTCACGATTATTGTGCTTATCCGCTCTACTATAGCCCTGTCCCCTTCCCTCACCATGCCCACTCCCATCACCCACACCCTCCTAGCCACTCCCCCTACCCACCCCTCGAACCCCTGACTCTCTCGGACCTTCCTATCCCTAGCTACTCCCCAATTTCCCTAGCGATGCCCCCTTCACTAAACATACATGAGTGAGTGAGAGAGTGAGTGAGTATCTTGACTGAGTGAGTGAGTGAGTGTGAGTGAGTGAGTTAGTGAGTGAATGTCCTGACTATGGCATCTTTGATCCCTGTATATCGTTTATGGACTGTGGGTGAGCAGGTAAACAATAAAGCAATATTCAATTCTGTGATTATTATTTATTTAATTGTCTAGAACAGCTTATGCATGAGAATAGTTCAATAAACTACCATCTCAGAACAGCAATTATCCTTGTCCATTTTGGCTCCCATCTCACATTTTTCCTCCAATTAGCCTGGTGCTAAACCCACTACATATTGAGCAGTTTCGGCAAATTGTCTTTATTTTTTCTCTGCGATCTAACCCAAACAGGAGATTCCATTTATTTTCTTTCAGGGAGAGTGTATTCTCTGGGATATTCTCTGGCACAGGGATTGTTTTGAAAGGGGTTTAATTTTGCACCCCCCCTCCCTTCCCTTGGCTGGAAGTGTCCACTGGTGTGAAACCTTGTCTGAAGACTGGTGTGATTCTCTGCCGGGTTTCACAGCAGCAGTGATAAGTACTAAGTAGAGATAGTATTATCGTCAGAGCTTCACAGTTCACATTGATAGGGATTCAGCATAGAAATCACTGCGCTGATATCTCTCATACTAACCACTCCATGCACAGTATTTGTTGAGGCAGTTACGTTTTAGACTTTGCATCAGTTTTGTCTTTATGGTGTTAGAACAGCTGGGATGGTTGTGGCAATATTGTGCACATTTATCACTCTTAATCCCTCGTTAAGATAAGGGTTGTCTCTTCAACTATAAAGGCCAGCGATAAAGATTAAAGATCGCACTTTATAGTGATTTTTATCAGGAGATTATCACCTTATTGTGTCATCCTCATTGTTGTGTCCTTTGCGCATGGCAAAGGATTTTCTGACATTTCTGAGTTCACTCTCCGTTCAGGCAGCGTTCTCCGGTAAAACTTTCCCTGGTTCAAGTGGGAACTCTCCTATAGGTAAAACTTTCCCCGGTTCAAGTGGGGACTCTCCTATAGGTAAAACTTTCCCCGGTTCAAGTGGGAACTCTCCTATAGGTAAAACTTTCCCTGGTTCAAGTGGGGACTATCCTATAGGTAAAACTTTCCCCGGTTCAAGTGGGAACTCTCCTATAGGTAAAACTTTCTCTGGTTCAAGTGGGAACTCTCCTATAGGTAAAACTTTCCCCGGTTCAAGTGGGGACTCTCCTATAGGTAAAACTTTCCCCGGTTCAAGTGGGGACTCTCCTATAGGTAAAACTTTCCCCGGTTCAAGTGGGAACTCTCCTATAGGTAAAACTTTCTCTGGTTCAAGTGGGAACTCTCCTATAGGTAAAACTTTCCCCGGTACAAGTGGGGACTCTCCTATAGGTAAAACTTTCTCTGG
>NC_139623.1:2140244-2205244 GCF_964638095.1 Poromitra crassiceps
GAATGTGAAAATGTGCACCGAGCGAGGGGGAATGATGTGTTACGTCGAAGTGTTTCACAACAAACACTCACAACGCCGCTATGAAGCCAGCCGACTGTTAACTGTATAGGGTTGTTTGGGCCCGCGTGCTCCCCACACACTGCTCCTTTACAATGTACAGGTGCCGAGGAGACGACCGGCGAGGGGGAGGAACCAGGTCCGCTTTGCCCTGATGTTGTAATGGGAACTGCCAGCTGTGGGCTTAATTACAACACACAGTGGTGGCGGAGATTGGGCCTGTTTTTCTTCTGGGACACACAGCTGAACTGATGTGTAAAGTCCAATGTTTTCCAACTGTTTTTCTTCTGGGACACACAGCTGAACTGATGTGTAAAGTACAATGTTTTTCTTCTGGGACACAGCTGAACTGATGTGTAAAGTACAATGTTTTTCTTCTGGGACACACAGCTGAACTGATGTGTAAAGTACAATGTTTTTCTTCTGGGACACAGCTGAACTGATGTGCAAAGTACAATGGTTTTCTTCTGGGACACAGCTGAACTGACGTGTAAAGTACAATGTTTTTCTTCTGGGACACAGCTGAACTGATGTGTAAAGTACAATGGTTTTCTTCTGGGACACAGCTGAACTGATGTGTAAAGTACAATGTTTTTCTTCTGGGACACAGCTGAACTGATGTGTAAAGTACAATGGTTTTCTTCTGGGACACAGCTGAACTGATGTGTAAAGTACAATGTTTTTCTTCTGGGACACACAGCTGAACTGATGTGTAAAGTACAATGTTTTTCTTCTGGGACACACAGCTGAACTGATGTGTAAAGTACAATGTTTTTCTTCTGGGACACAGCTGAACTGATGTGTAAAGTACAATGGTTTTCTTCTGGGACACAGCTGAACTGACGTGTAAAGTACAATGTTTTTCTTCTGGGACACAGCTGAACTGATGTGTAAAGTACAATGGTTTTCTTCTGGGACACAGCTGAACTGATGTGTAAAGTACAATGTTTTTCTTCTGGGACACAGCTGAACTGATGTGTAAAGTACAATGGTTTTCTTCTGGGACACAGCTGAACTGATGTGTAAAGTACAATGTTTTTCTTCTGGGACACACAGCTGAACTGATGTGTAAAGTCCAATGTTTTTCTTCTGGGACACAGCTGAACTGATGTGTAAAGTACAATGTTTTTCTTCTGGGACACAGCTGAACTGATGTGTAAAGTACAATGTTTTTCTTCTGGGACACACAGCTGAACTGACGTGTAAAGTACAATGTTTTTCTTCTGGGACACAGCTGAACTGATGTGTAAAGTACAATGTTTTTCTTATGGGACACACAGCTGAACTGACGTGTAAAGTACAATGTTTTTCTTCTGGGACACAGCTGAACTGATGTGTAAAGTACAATGTTTTTCTTCTGGGACACAGCTGAACTGATGTGTAAAGTACAATGTTTTTCTTCTGGGACACACAGCTGAACTGACGTGTAAAGTACAATGTTTTTCTTCTGGGACACACAGCTGAACTGATGTGTAAAGTACAATGTTTTTCTTCTGGGACACAGCTGAACTGACGTGTAAAGTACAATGTTTTTCTTCTGGGACACACAGCTGAACTGACGTGTAAAGTACAATGTTTTTCTTCTGGGACACAGCTAAACTGATGTGTAAAGTACAATGGTTTTCTTCTGGGACACACAGCTGAACTGATGTGTAAAGTACAATGTTTTTAAACAGTTTTTCTTCTGGGACACAGCTGAACTGATGTGTAAAGTCCAATGTTTTTCAACAGTTTTTCTTCTGGGATACCAGGGCTTAAAATTCACTTTGCAAACTAGGGGGAAAATTCCCCCCTTAGGTTCTTCAGATACGAGGGATTTATACATTTTGGGGGGGATCTATAGACTTTGGGGGGGATTTATAGACTTTGGGGTGATGAGACACTAACCCGAGTTCAACTATGTGTCTTACATTGTCCTATTCTTTCCAGGCACCATGGCAGTACACACATTCCCAGTAAAATTGCAAATACCCAACTAAAAATAGATTCAGGCAGAAGTTGAAGTAGGGGTTCAAATCCTTTAGCCTACTCAACTCATATTATAAAAGTACATATTTACAGAATGTTAAGCAACTGAATTCACTATGTAATTCACACAGCATCATGCATTTTACAAATTGAGCTGCTCATTTCACCCTCCTTATGCTCAAGCCACAGCATGTACCATTTCTGCTGAAACTTATCTTTAGGTTTGATCTTTTTCGTCTTTACATTATGGGTGTGCGTGTCTCGGGTTCATTAATGTCGTTCTCATTCTCTGGATCATCAACAACGTCGACATCACTGGCACTCGGCATCGGGAGAATTAATGTTATTAATGATATTGTCACTATCGATTTCTTCATCGTCAATAACGTAAACATTACTGACACTGACGTTACTCGGTGTTACATTAACGTTACCACTAGAAGTGCCTTGTTGTTCGACTTGTCCCATTTGTTTTTTCTGAGCAGGTCCCCCTTCTGACGATGCAGTTTTCCTTTTTAGCCAGCGATCCATCACGTTTGCAAGCAGCTGTCTGTATCCACCGAGAAACCAGCAGAGGAGTGTTGATGTCGAGAGAGGACTGAGTGGACAGAGCTAGCGTGCTAATGTTTGTTGTCAACTGGCCAAGGAAGTGAAATTTGGTCCGCCCATGTTAACGCGTCTGCCAGCCAGTCGTTTGAATGCAGCAACGTTCCGCACAGATCGGTTCACACAAACCATTGCGGGATTACTCCCCCTTTATAAATTGAAAATATGCGGGAATTCTGGAAAATGTGCAGGATTCCCGCAATCCCACGCCAAATTTTAAGCCTTGGATGCACAGCTGAACTGATGTGTAAAGTACAATGGTTTACACATGCACCTTATGCACTTTACATGTGTACAAAGAATGTTGCGCCATGCATCTATGCGGCTCAGATCCATGTGTGCTGAGGGACACGAGGAATCAAAACACACTTCCCCTCGGTCGATCACACTGAGTTTCTCTTTTGTTTCGTTTCTTTCTGTATGTCTGTACTTTGTATCTTGTGATTTAGGACTGAGACACAATGTGTTTACCCGCAACGGTGATGAACTGCAGAAACTGAATTGACCCTTGGGGATAAATAAAGTTTTCTGAATCTGAATCTGAATCTGAATCATCCACGGCCGAATCGGGGACACCATCGAACGTGGGTGGAGGTCTGGGAAACTGGAGAGCGTAGCCCTTCCGAAAGGGTGCGCAACAACCATGGGGTCGGAGAACATAGGAGCTTCCAGGCGCTGAGCCTGTCGGACAACGATGGTCTCTCGTAGCAAGAAGGAGCATAAACCGCGCCTTTGGTATGCCCCGATAGGGGGAGAAAATGGGGGGAGCAGGGCGTGAGAGGCTGCGCCCACCTGCCGCATGGCCAGCTCCGGAGATGCTAGGCATGCCGGGGGAAAATCCCTTACGCAAACTCCGACTACCGACGCACCCCGTGGGTGCGCCAGTTCGGAGTAGCCCTCCCACCGCGCGAATCTCGCGGGCCGGGAGGACTGCGGCGATGAAGTCCTCTTTCGAGCCCGACCGCACATGGATATGGACCCCGCAGAAGGCGGGCCAATGTCCGGGGGCATGGTCCACAGGAGCGCTCCCGACCAACAATGGGCGCACGGCGCCATTGATGGTTGTCCTGGATGCTACCAACCGAGGCCAGGCCGTGGCCATGGACCAAGGTGAGCCTTGATGACGGGAATGAGCCCCAAGGAGAGCTCCCGACCGAACTCCGGCCCTGGGCACCGAGGACGGTGGGCTTGTTTTCAAAGCTACAAGCCGAAGGCTGGCCCTGAGCCCAGACCTTGGCGAGCCGCCATCCCTGCCGGGCACGTAGCGCCAGCAAGGGGCGGACTGAGCGGGTCCCTGCTGAGCTCTGAGCCGAAGTTGGGCGCTGAGCTCCAACGATGGCAGGCTCATAGCCCCCCCCCCTCCCCCAAAGAAGGTGACTAAGAGCGGCCCGGCTTACCAGCCGCACCTGCAGCACCAGGTTTACGCTGCTGGGGGCAAGGGCTGCGCGTCCTGGTCGGCCGTGGGACCCAGGACGGGCCCACTGCGGCCGGGTGGGGTGTAGCCATTGAGGAGGCACGACCCTGGGGGGCCCCCATCCGCTGGCGTGGGGCGATTCGAGGAGCGCCGGGCCCCGGAGGGCGGCTCCACGAATGCTCTGCCCCTGGAATCCGGCGGCCGTCCCCTCGTTGCCATCGCGGCATGAGGGACCTGACCGCAGCGACACAGTCCACCATACGGAGGGCGTAGTCCGTGGCCATCCGGAGCTCGGTGTACATCTCCGGCGATGGGTTACCCTGCAGCTCCCTCAGGAGGACGGCCTGGTAACCCTGTAGGATGGCCAGGTTGTTTGTCATGGCGGCGGACTGACCCGCTGCCATGTAACACTTTTCGGCCAGCTTGGCCATTAACTGGCATGCCTTAGAATGCCGTGTCGGCCTGCTGGAGGTGGGGGCCAGATGAGTCGCCACCACTTCCTCCAGGGGGGGGCATTCTACTGAATCCCAGCCGATCCTCGCCGTCCAGCGTAGACCATGAAGCCATGCCCGCGCAATGCGGCTTGGCCTCCTGTGGTCTTTCCCACCGTGTCTGTACAGCGCAGATCACGTCCTCACAGACAGGCGGCGGCGCTTCCAGGCGCTGAGCCTGTCGGACAACGATGGTCTCTCGTAGCAAGAAGGAGCATAAACCGCGCCTTTGGTATGCCCCGATAGGGGGAGAAAATGGGGGGAGCAGGGCGTGAGAGGCTGCGCCCACCTGCCGCATGGCCAGCTCCGGAGATGCTAGGCATGCCGGGGGAAAATCCCTTACGCAAACTCCGACTACCGACGCAGGCCTGGCGTGCCTGAAAAAAGCACCCCTGTAGCACTGAAGCAGGGGGCTGGGGTGGGTTGGCCCAAGCGATGCCCAGCTTAGCTGCGGCCCTGGACATCACCCCGTGAAACTTACCGCTGGGAGGGATGTCCTCAACAAAGAAGTCCGCTCTATGGCGCAGCACGGCTATCCACGGCTACCCACAGTGGCCGGAAGATCGAGGGTCCAAAAGCGCGTGTGCAGCATGCTCATGCCCGAGGCAGAACACGCACCTATCGTGCCGGTCGTAATCGGCTAACGTAGCTTTGCACACCACGCATCCCCTCGCTGACTCTCCCTTCTCCATGCTAAGCACGGGAAAAGCAGGAAGCTAAAACTAACAGCAAGCTCCCGCAGGCCACACCCTGTTTAGCGGCAGTACCGTAAGGAAGCTAGTAAACTAGTGTGAAGAAGCTAGGCAGTAAGCCACCCGGAGGCTAGCGAACATGCACGTGCAACGGTAACGTAAGCGGCAATAGCCTGACCCGAAGGGAAGGCAGCAAACACGACCTGTTAACTAGAGACAACAAGCGTGAACAAAACCACTAGCTCAGCTAGCGTAAGCAGAGAGAGACAAGCGCGAGCTAACAAGCCTACTAGTCACTCTCGGAAGAAAAACTCCTCAGCTGAGGAGAAGGTCAAACTAGTCTATGCTATTTGCACGCCGGCAAAGCAAGACCTAGCAATATGCAAGCTAGCTATCTAGCTTAGAACTGAGAGAAGCGGCAAACACACTCGTGTGAAAGCAAGCTGACCTAGCTAGCATATTGGCTAAGCTAATATCTCAGACTCAATCGTTACCCCAGCCGGGGTAAGAACATGCAAGCTACATGGCGGTAGCCTAAGCAGAATGTGCTAACACAAGATAAGGCAAGACACTCTTAGCTTTTGATGAGCTGTGACCGTCGCCCTTGGTGAAGAGAATGCAGGATCGGGTCCCCGAAGCCTGAAGAATCTCGTCCACCGAATGCCTTGAGTTTAGTCGGGCAATATAAGATGGAATTAGCTCGGCCTGAGAGCGCAAACTAAATTAGCACACGGAGCTTTCAATGACACGTCTACCAGGTGGGCTTGAAGAAACGAGGAGTGGCGTCTTGGGGATCTGGGCGGGGAAAGGAATGTGGGAGGCCGCCTCAGTCCCAAGATTAGCACGCCACCTGTCAGTGGATGGTTGGTTATATAAAAAGTGAAAAAGACAAATATGCGCACATCCAAAAAACTTACAGGTGCTGGACAAAAGGTAACTATAACAAAAAGATAAAGTCTGCACACTGAGGCTCCATCAATGTATGGAAGCCCATAGCTGACTTTATTCAAATGATAATGTAAACTTGAAAATGGTAATGTAATTCCTCTATAACATTATCATTTTCAACACATGTGTGTGTTATTTCAGTCAAAATTAAAATGAAAATGGAATAATCCAATTTTCATTTTCATTTTCATATACTTGTAAGGGCTTTCTATGACTATATAAGAATTAAAATGACAAGCTGTTTGACATTTAATTTTCAAAGTCCATAGCCCGCTCTACAATGGACTATATTCAAATGGTAATTTAAATTTGGTAATGAAAATGCAATCCGAAAAATGCAGCCTAATTTTCCATCTCTGCAAGCATTATTTAAGTCACAATTCAAATTAAAATGCATTTTTGTAGAAAATGTCAAATGATAATTTAAATGGTATTTGACATTTCATTTTAATTTAGTCATACTGCTTTTCAATGGACTATATCAAACTTGTAATTTAAATGTGGAAATGTAAATGCAATCCAAAAAATCCAGCCTAATTTTCCATCCCTGCAAGCATTATTTAAGTCACAATTTAAATGAAAATGCATTTGTATTTGACATTACATGTTTGACATTCGACATTACATTATCAAAGACTGCCCATAGCTGACTCAATTCAAATGATAATTTAAACTTGAAAATGGTAATGTAATTCCTCAATAACATTATCATTTTCAACACATGTGTGTGTTATTTCAGTAAAAATTAAAATGAAAATGGAATAATCCAATTTTCATTTTCATTTTCATATACTTGTAAGGGCTTTCTATGACTATATAAGAATTAAAATGACAAGCTGTTTGACATTTAATTTTCAAAGTCCATAGCCCGCTCTACAATGGACTATATTCAAATGGTAATTTAAATGTGGAAATGTAAATGCAATCCACAAAATCCAGCCTAATTTTCCATCCCTGCAAGCATTATTTCAGTCACAATTTAAATGAAAATGCATTTGTATTTGACATTACATGTTTGACATTCGACATTACATTATCAAAGACTGAACATGCTTTGCAATGTACTCTATTCAAATGAAAAACCGCAAAACAGCGCCTCCCGTGTATTGCAGGTTCACTTCGTGCGTTATCTGTGACAAAATTCAATTTGAAAATGCAATGTCAGGCCCGCTCGTCAAGGCGGGTCTGAAAATTGGGAGGATGTCACCCATTGGCTACTTTCAGGCTGCCCCAGTTGACCGCGGAAGTAAACAGACCCACTTCTGGTCTGTCGCCTTCAACCCCTGGCGTGTCCCTGTTTACATCCATGGACAGATCACGGAGCTAGCGAGTCAACGGCTGAGAAAGAAGAAGAAAATGGCTGGTAAATATACGCCGGGATCATCTCACCAACACCTCTCACACTATTTTATTACTTTCTTAAATAAGCAACACCTTATATGTCCATTGGCCGCACAGTCGTTCGGCCCATGCTAATGCTACTATCGATAGCTAAGCTAACGTCACTGCTAATGGAAATCCCTCAGACGAGGGCTCGCTCGGCTCTGTGTTGGCTGCCCCTGCCCAGTGATGGGTCGGTAGCGCGTCCGCCCGTCGTGTTGCCCTCCGGGGCCGCTTGGCGGGTGGTGCGCATCGAACTGGCTCCTTTCAGATAGACGGTCGGCTGATCCGACCGGGTGAAGTGCGTAGCATAATCACCCGAAGTCACTGCTAACTAATACTGCTAACCACGGCTAGCCAGGCCGAACCACGCTAGCTAGTTGTTCTCACGTTACCCCGGGCATGTTTGTAATAATGATACAATAATAACCATTGTAGCCAGCCAATAAATCAATCAATCAATCAAATTTATATAGCATGCAGCTGTGTGGTCTGCCGACTAACGTAGAAGCGATGAATATTTGTGCCATAAAATCTAGTCATGGGTGATCACTGACTCATTAAACCTCGTATAGGACAAGAGGACAAACATGGTATGTATCGATAGTAAGCTGACGTCACTAACTGTGTGTGTGTGTGTGTGTGTGTGTGTGTGTGTGTGTGTGTGTGTGTGTGTGTGTGTGCGCGCGCGCGCGCGTGTGTGTGTGCGCGTGTGTGTGTGCGCACAGTGGCTTGGCTGATAGGGGAGCTGAACTCTTTAGCCGACAGGCTACAGAGCAACATCATCACATTTTCAGAGGCAAATGACAGAGCAGAGCTCTTAAATGATCGTTTGGCTGAATACTCGGCTATTCATGAGGTGGAGGAGGGGGTCTTCGCCAACCTACGACAGGTGCTGGACGAACTTTCCGACGAACCCCGTGTCCACGGAAGGCCATCTATTTACATCCCGATGGACGTCATCGAAGCATACCTCACCACAGGTATTGTTGTAGAAATATTTAGCCAAAGGTGTGCATGTCACTAGGCTTTAATACTGAATAGAGTCAACAACACATCTCCAACGTACCTATACAGGGGGCACGGATCAGATTACACTTGTTATGTCGTACATTCTGATCTTCTGCAGCTCTATCTACTCTGTTGCCTGTACGGGGAGCAGTAGGAGAAAGTTGAAATTAACTATGAGCATCAAATGAAAATTGTGTATTATCCGAAATGCAGTTATATTAGTATATTGATTAACTATTGATTGTCTAAATATATGCTTGTGATTAAATTTTCCCCATCAGGTATAAAAGTCAAAGACATAGCAAATCTTTTTGGCGTGTGTCAGAGGACCATCTATCGAAGGATGCAGGAAGAAGGACTGAGGTAAGCATGTTGATCTTCATCTGTTAAACAACATTTCTGTTAAGCCGTTTTCCCACATGCGTACCGGAAAATTACCTGTAAGTCAATAGGGTCTTTCACACCGGCCTTGAAAGCCGAAAAATGCACGTAAAATAGGAATCGCGGCTCCGATGTGAAAGGCATGAATGCGCGTTGGTGGGTAATTCTTGTACGCCTTTTGTCCCGGCACCAAAGGTTGTAACATCGCGGTATTGGCGGACAACCCGCCTCCACTTGAAAGGTCGTCGCAGCGAGCCGGAAAAGGTGCGAATGGTCAGCTCATTCATAAAAAAAATGACAGGGGAAATCACCTCATGTGATCAAGAAAGTGCACGAGTGAAAGTAAAAAAAGTAGCCTATACAATCATGACTGCAGGGACGCCAGGAGGAATGCTCCGTGCGGTTAGGCTTTATGCTCAAACGATGTTGACATTAGTTAACGTTAAGTAGTCATGTGCATTTATAGCCTATACTATTCCCCCGACGAACGTTATGCAGACTGCAGCTGTTTGATATGCGAGCGGTCGTGTATCGTTCCAATTTTAGTAGGACACCATATCGATCTGCCCGCCCACCATGCGAGTGCACTCAGCGGACTAGGAGGGAAGTCTTGTCGAATTAATTCCCTCCGCTCGCCTTTCAATGCGGGAGCAGGGGATTTCACCTGAAAGTACAGAGCAGCACGGTAATGTGGCCGTGCTGCTTGGCTCGTGTGAAAGCAATTTCTGTGGCGAGGCGGCTCGCTTTACGGGACTCCTAAACGGCAATTTTTGCGCGATCTGTGTATGAAAGAGCCTAATATCGGACATTTCCCTGAATTTCCCTTAACACCTTAGCGCGCGCATGTGGGAATCTAGTCGTCAAATAGCCGGTATGTTGGGGGGCGGGGGGAGGGGGGAGCTTATTTGGGGGGTCGGCAAAACTTGCCACACAATAAATCACACTCGTTTGACAAGAGCAGCGTCAAGCCAGCGTAATAAACACAGCCGATTTCCCCCCTCCCCTCTGAGAGAGGCCAGTCCTTCACTCAGTCCTCCTTACTTCGCAGCAGCCTGACACAGGACAGACACAGCGAGAATGGCAGAGGCTTGCAAGGCAAGCTGCCCAACGCTTGTATGTATGTAGAGAAAGCAAATGCACGAAGCGAAATGTGGAAGTAGTTTGCTTTGATGTGCGCGAATGATTAGATGATGCACTTTGAAGAAGTTGGGATCCGTGTCTGAGAGAAATAGTTGCTGGTTCGATGTTTATCCGTTCACCTGCGTCGCGTTGAAGCACTTTTTACAGACTGGCTTCGTTTGATGTGTCCGGGGTTGCCTTCGGAAATCAGCAAGCTGACATACTGCTCTTATTAGGCTATCACAAGATCATTTAGCCAGTTTGCTTTAATGTGCGCGAATGATTAGATTATGCCCGCTGGAACATTAAGCAACGTGTGTAGGCTACACCTCGCCCATGATTGCTGTCGCGGAAAATGACTGGACCCGTTTCCACTTGCGTCCCCTTAAGGCCTAAACATGGTCGTCCGTCCGCCTCGAATTGGAGCCGTCTCGCCGTCTGCCGGCGCCAGCTAGCCCTACATGCTCGGACGCCACTACGCCCTCCCTCCCTCCCTCCCTCCTGTGGAAGCTCCGTGTAAAAATGGCAGAGATTGTGTGCCAGGCAGTCTGAATGAAATTGAATGTAACGTTCCCAATTCTATGTATTAAATTCTAAAAAACGACCCTCAACATTTGGGAAGGCTAAGCCACACAACTAGTTCGTTATAATCTAACATCATGCTTTGAAATGCGACTTTATGACGATGAGCCAGGGCAACGGCCAATCACAACTCTCCTGCAGCTGACGTCACGCACGTATCGTCGCCGTGAAGTCACATTTTCGAGCAGCCCCCGTCAGCCGACGGGGCCCCCTCCCCGTAGGACGGCGCTCCACCCGCCGTCATACGGGGAGGGCGGGGCGAGGCTCTGACGGACGACCATGTTTAGGCCTTTAAGAGCATACCGCTCTTCTGACTGGCTCGAAACTGGTGAAATGTCAGCGATGACGGGGTCGCGCTTATACCGGCACGACGACTTTCTCACATGCAGGCATTAGACCACGTTCCGGTCATTTAGCGGTACAAAGCGCATGTGGGAAAACGGCTTTAGTGAGCTGTCACCGTCTTTGGGCGTCCGACATATGACTGCAATGATAACAATAGCCTAAATAGGGCCTATATCGTTTTAAAAGTGTTTTTATATCCACTAGTAGTGATTTTTTGTGTTATGTTTTGTTACAGGGCTTAGTTATGTGATTATATCATGTTTTCCTTCCTTACATACAGAATATCTGACTTGTATGCCAACATGAGCAATGCTGAGCTGGATGAGACAGTCGTCAATGAGTGACATCGTCCTAAGTGAACGCCCGCCTTGCCTTCTTCGAGTTTTTGGAACCGCCCGCCTGGACTGGAGTGGACTGACATTACATTACTTAAAATAGACCCTTTTCACAGCCACCATTTTGTGTCTAAAAGCTATGAAGTAACACAGGTGCACCAAACGTTAGGGTTTCCAACTTCCAATCCATTTAGGTGTTCCAGTGCTGGGGCCCTAATTAGTGAGTTGGTTGCACCTGTGTATCCCCTGCCTTTTAGACACAAAATGGCAGCTGTGAAAAGGGCTTATACTGATTTTTATTTTTCACATGATCTCTCACAGAAATCTGAAAACTGTATACCGTTTTGCAGTCATGTAGTTTGACATCTATTGAGTTGATTAGAGTTAAGTTGTGGACCAGTGATGTCTACTCAACAACTAAATCAACTCATTTACTGTCAAACTAGATGAATGTCTGCAAAAACATAGTTTTCAGATATGTGCAAGATCATGTGCAGAATTATTAGTCAGCATTGTTTTTCTGTGAAGCCTACACAAGGGCAAAATGCCAAAAGGAGGGTGGACATGGAGGACCAGTGCTAGCACGCAGAGCACTCCACCAACACTGATCCCCAGTGCCATCTTGAAACACTGGTGCTTATGTAGGCCTGGTACATCTGAAGCAGCCAATCAGCAGTGACGACAGCCAATAGACCCTTCTCACGGGGGCCATTTTGGGTCGAAAAGACAGGGTAAACACAGGTGCAAGCAAAACACTAATGAGGGTTTCCAACTTCCAATGATTGGAATTTGGAAACCCTCATTAGTGTGTTGTTGCACCTGTGTTTACCCTGCCAATTTGACACAAAATGGCCCCCGTGAGAAGGGTCTATTGGAGTTGATTGTTGAACCAGCTCCAGGTGAGGGCTTAACCATTGCAGCAGAGGGAATCAGGGCAGGAGAGGGGCGTGTCTGGGACAAGGATGGAGTGAGGAAAGAAACTGAGACACACCAAACCCAGGCTTTGGCCCAGGCCGTAACACCGCCTCATAATTTACTGGCTATCACATCACATCACTTGAAGCCATTGGCCCATTGCCCGCATATTCCAACGCAATATAGCCTTACCTGCTTCAATCAACTTCATCCATTAATTACATGATAATTAATGGATGTTTGAGTTGGTTATTTTGAGGTTAGATAGTTAGATTAGTTGGTTATCAAGTAAGTTATTTTGAGGTTTTGTCATGTTATTTTTAAAATACCTCTACCCGTTTAGTTTTACGATGTTCAGCACTATTTGCACAGTTGCTGTTTTTATATATATATATTTATATATACACACGTTTTACCTCTCACTGCTTTCCCTTACCCTGTTAAGTACTAGAGCAAGAACAGCATGCATACATACTACTGGCAGGTGCTGGGTCATACTCATTACAGGGATATATTTCACTTCATGTAAATAAACAATGAATGTTGAAGTATGCCTGGTGTCACTGATTTTACGGATTTATTATAGATAAGATTAATACAGCATGTTTTCATGCAGCCAGTGCAGTTACGTTAAAAATGTTTTAGTTTACCTTGTCAAAATTAGTAATTCATAACATAGATACATCACAAACAATGAGACGTACAGTAAATCAGGACTATACAGATGGTACAGGATTTGCTGTTGGCAGGTCTCACGTGGTTCGCTGTAATGGCAGGGTTTCGTTTTGTATGTGAACTTGCACAAAATGCACATGTGTTTGCTTCATATCGCTGTAATGGCAGGGTTTTGTTTTGCATGTGAACTTTCACAAAATGCACATGTGTTTGCTTCATATCCTCCTGACGAGAACCACCAGTCAGCATGTCGAAGAGCTGCTTGTTCAGTGTGTGGCTCTTGTGGCATCAACATGAAAATGTAGCGTCCGATAAACCCAGGTGACGTTCATGTTCCCATCAAACTTAATGGCCACCTGTAGATGTTGGAACACACACAAAGGACAGGAAGAGATATGAGATCATTTTAATGGTCAGAAAAATGTTGCACTTGGCATAGCCTATAGCAGCAAAATGAAATGTTTAGTTTAGATATGTAATTATTCACAGTGTGTGTGTGTATATATGTATGTATTTATTTATTCATATTTATTTACATGCGAGCCCAGCAGTTATTATACTCATAGTACAGCCATAGGATGACCAACCACCAGTCACGCCACATGCAGACTGGAGGAAAGTGATTAACTAGCTATACCATGGGAAGCTGCTTGGTTGGTTATAAACTCACTTCATGTAACTGAAGCTCATCTTCAGTTTTAGAGGTAGCCTACATACAGACTAGTAGCGTAGCTACATCTAATCTAATGACTCCCCCATGTGAATTATTAAATAACATTAGTAGAGAAGTAATGTTGGCACATTCACCTTACTATGAATTGACACTCAACTAGCATAAGTAGTATAATTTATAGCACTATGCTTGACGCTGCTTTATATTGCAAACATTACCGTTAGGTTGCTCTAGATGATCAAATTCGTTTGCAAGTAGCAGCAAGCAACATGCTAACGTACACTCACCATTTCGTCATCTCGTCCATTTCGTCATTAGCGTTAATCCACATCACAGCCACTTCTTGCCGATTATGTCTGGCATGGTTTAATTTCTCCAGTTATTCCGTTGACAGCCTGTGGTTGTAGATATTTACGTCCTATATTACTCACTCACTAACGTAACGTTAGCATTAGCCATACAGAGGGTAACGTTACCATGGTAACCATAGCAAACAATCCGCCTCGCGTCTTCCTTCCTACATGCCTGACTGCGGTGGTTGAAGGCGACAGACCAGAAGTGGGTCTGTTTACTTCCGCGGTCAACTGGGGCAGCCTGAAAGTAGCCAATGGGTGACATCCTCCCAATTTTCAGACCCGCCTTGACGAGCGGGCCTGACATTGCATTTTCAAATTGAATTTTGTCACAGATAACGCACGAAGTGAACCTGCAATACACGGGAGGCGCTGTTTTGCGGTTTTTCATTTGAATAGAGTACATTGCAAAGCATGTTCAGTCTTTGATAATGTAATGTCGAATGTCAAACATGTAATGTCAAATACAAATGCATTTTCATTTAAATTGTGACTGAAATAATGCTTGCAGGGATGGAAAATTAGGCTGGATTTTGTGGATTGCATTTACATTTCCACATTTAAATTACCATTTGAATAGTCCATTGTAGAGCGGGCTATGGACTTTGAAAATTAAATGTCAAACAGCTTGTCATTTTAATTCTTATATAGTCATAGAAAGCCCTTACAAGTATATGAAAATGAAAATGAAAATTGGATTATTCCATTTTCATTTTAATTTTTACTGAAATAACACACACATGTGTTGAAAATGATAATGTTATTGAGGAATTACATTACCATTTTCAAGTTTAAATTATCATTTGAATTGAGTCAGCTATGGGCAGTCTTTGATAATGTAATGTTGAATGTCAAACATGTAATGTCAAATACAAATGCATTTTCATTTAAATTGTGACTTAAATAATGCTTGCAGGGATGGAAAATTAGGCTGGATTTTTTGGATTGCATTTACATTTCCACATTTAAATTACAAGTTTGATATAGTCCATTGAAAAGCAGTATGACTAAATTAAAATGAAATGTCAAATACCATTTAAATTATCATTTGACATTTTCTACAAAAATGCATTTTAATTTGAATTGTGACTTAAATAATGCTTGCAGAGATGGAAAATTAGGCTGCATTTTTCGGATTGACTTTTTCATTACCAAATTTAAATTACCATTTGAATATAGTCCATTGTAGAGCGGGCTATGGACTTTGAAAATTAAATGTCAAACAGCTTGTCATTTTAATTCTTATATAGTCATAGAAAGCCCTTACAAGTATATGAAAATGAAAATGAAAATTGGATTATTCCATTTTCATTTTAATTTTGACTGAAATAACACACACATGTGTTGAAAATGATAATGTTATAGAGGAATTACATTACCATTTTCAAGTTTACATTATCATTTGAATAAAGTCAGCTATGGGCTTCCATATCAATGTTTTTTTATTTGCAAATAAAAAACCATTGATGGTTATATTAAAAGGTCATTTTTGGAACAAAATTATATTCTTCCAGTTGGCTGCGGTGCACAGCGAGATGGCACTAGAGTGAGAGCTTGAGTTCGAAACGAAGTAAAACTGAGGGCTATACCACGAATGTAGGATAAGCAGATCCAGGATCTGTCCCTTGATCTGGTTTGGCTTAACCAGATAATTGCCATCTAGCTAGATTCTAGTTAAGTCATACCACAAATGTAGTTCTCAACTCGTTAAGTGGATCCAGGTTTTTCTAATCAAGTTGAGAGCGCATGCACATGAAAATGCTCGTGCACCGAGCTCGTGCCCGCAAAAGAGGCGTGGCTTTTAACAACTAGCCAATCACAATCCAATATGGACTGCTGCAGCTTTTACAGCGCCAGACACGCCTATTTCCTCATTCATTCAAAGCGCAAATCATGAAGCTTTACTGTATGTGTGGCCCTGAAGGGATTTCAATGGTTAAGAGAAGTTAAAACATACTACTGATAAGCTAAAGTTAATACCCCCCCCCCCCCCCCATTTATTTCAATTCTAATACAAAACAAACATAATAAGTAACACCCCAATGCCACATTTAAATCGTTTCACTGTAGAGAGTTATTGCTATTTCAGTCTGGAGTAACCTGTCAAACTTGTGAATAATGTTGTCTGTGATGTGTTATGGCGGTAAATGGACAGTAGAGGGCGCGGGCATCCCTGCGTGTTCTGTTTACAACCCCACGAGCCAGACAGGAAGCCAGGTTAGATTCAGAAGGCTACGTGTGTGAACAGTGACAACGAGACAAGAGCTAACTGAGCTAATCTGAGTGTATTGTGTGTTTCACAGGTAAGAGTTGAATCACGCAGTGGCGTGCCTGACCAAGTTGGTGCCCTAGGCAAGATTTTTGCTGGTGCCCCCCCCCCCCCCCCCCTCCCCCCTCCCCCCTCCCCCAAAGAAAATATAATAAAAATTATATCGCAGCTAATCCACCACTGCAGTGCAAGCTCAGAATCGCCCTTCCCCAGTGGCCCTGGAAGTACTTTTAGGTAGGGGGTGCTGTAAGGAAGGGACTCTCTGTGCTGCCCGCGAGGGCAGCGCAGAAGAAAATTTTACTTTTTTTGGACTTTCATCCATATTTAGAAGAATATTTAATTTTAAATTAACATTAGGATTATACTGTTGTGATGTCATTATTCAGTATCTTCTCCTTTTCTCACTCACTTTCATGTAAGCACCTGCTCTCCCTTTAGTCGTTTTACACTACAGTATTCTCTATACAGGCATAAACACTGAACTTATTATTATTATTATTATGGAAAACCAGATTATGATGAAAATCAAACACTTTTGAAGAGAGAGCGTATGAAATAAGATTAGAGCTGGGAAGCACAAACTGTTTTTTAATGCATCTTGTTGGTGGTATAAACACAAGACAGCCAAATCCAACAATTTCGAAAATCCCATTTCTTGCCACCAGGGGGTGCTGCAGCACCCTCAGCACCCACCTTCCAGCTCCCTTCCCCCACTCTGGGAAAAAGCTCCCAGCAGGTAGAAGGGGGCGCGGCCGCGCAGTGGGTGGGGTGGTATGGATTAGGGACCATGGTGAAAGTGCTGCAGCCCGGGCAGCCAGAAAGCCAGAATTAGAAAAATGATTTCACTATTATTTAAAGACTTAAGACGTTGTTCTGCTTATTTTTGTCTACTATTGTAAAATAATAGTAGGCCTATTATCATGAAAAAGTATTTGTAAAAAAAAAATATATATATATATATATATATATATATATATATATATATATATTTACCCTCTCTGGCGCCCCTAACGGCTCAAGCGCCCCTAGCATTTGCCTAGTTCGCCTAATGGACGGCACGCCACTGGAATCACGGTTAAGACAGATAACAACATGAACTCATACAGTGTGAATGGGCGACTGGGTGGCGTGAGTGTGTGTTTAGATGCATGAATGGGGATATGACTAGCATTATTAGCTAAGCGCTAACCTGTTAACTTGGCGATTTCAATAGCTAACATTAGCATGATGTTGCATTAGCCCTGGTAAAATATACAAGGGGAAAGGTATTAACGTAGTTTAACAGCTGTTTGGGATGTATGGGTGTGAATGTGTATGGATGGTACAGTTCGTTATGGTTTGATTAATGTGCTAGTAGTGTTTAGAAAGAGACTGTAAATGCTATCTTGAATGTGATTGGTTACTGGGTTACCTCATGTTGTATTGGGATGGAAGAGGGTTGTATTCCAGTGAACAGTAATGATGGATCACAGGGCATTAGTTGCAGTGATTGTTAAGCTGATAAATATAGTATTATAGAGAATATTGATTTTGGGTAGATTTGAATAATTAAAGGGATTTAGAATAATAATATAGATTAATGGAAATTATGACCATGTGTTTAGAATATCTTTTGGGGATTATTGAATGTGTTTATGTGCCAATTGAAATATGTTGTCTAAAGAAGTGTGAATTGAAGTGAATATTATTACGGCTATATGAGAACTGTTGCTAATGTGATAATGTCATAAATCGGAATTTGAACATGATATGACGTCATCATTTGCCAGACAGGAAGCCAGGTTAGATTCAGAAGGCTACGTGTGTGAACAGTGACAACGAGACAAGAGCTAACTGAGCTAATCTGTGTGTATTGTGTGTTTCACAGCACCCGGACGAAAACAAATAAATTAAATGTGTTGGCACAAGTTGGACTCCTCGTTCATCTAATAAGTGTAACATATGGCAGAATCAAAATCCGCGTTGGATATTATTAGTCTGTTCCCGAATGACTGTCTAAAGTTACCGCTTTTATTCACACTGCTTAGATGTAGTAGGCTATTCTGGCATGTACAGTATGACGCATGGCAACCCGGGACAACATACAACGAGTGACCATAAGGCTCTATGGGTTCTCGCCATGTGCCGCGTTGCCATCTGTAGGTCTCAGGGTGGCACAGGGTGCTTCCTTGCAGCAAGGATGGTTGTACATAGCTATGTGAGAATCCGAGTTTGAAACAAAGTAAAACGTTAGGGTTGTGCTACAACCCAGGTTTTACGATTTTACAATTCCAGCCTTGCTGTCCTTGCTTCGCTCGGAGCGGGGCTGGATGTGTTGGAGTGACTTCCTTGGCAGATTGGCACAGACGTGGTTTTCGACACGTGGGAGGATGTGGGTGGCTGCGCCAATCACGGCCAAGGTGTGCCAAGATGTCTTCAGGGGCATCCCGGGTTGGTTTTAAAGAAAGGTCTTTTTCAGATAAAAAGGACGGCATCCAGTAGCGCTGCTTAAGGCAGCTAGCATATGTGAGAATCCTCGTTCTCACTCGTAAAACCTGAGTTGTAGCACAACCCTAACGTTTCCCTCAAATTTTACAAGTGTAGCATGCACAGCCAGCAGTAATGTGAGAGAGAGCTGTGTTTATTGGCTTTCTGTCTGGCTTTGTCTTGCAAAGGTTATTGAGTCATTTAATAAAAAAAATGCTTGCAACTGCTGCTGAAGAAGATTAACTATATTAGATACATTGATGTACTGTAGTGTGTATAGGCTGCACTGCATTGCCCTCACAGCACCGAGCCTCGGCAAAGGTGTGCTTGTAAATAGGGGGTATAAATAGCAGCGCCACACTTCAGATGTTATTTACACCCGGGTACGAATAGACACTCTGTTAAGTTATCGCCATTTGGGACAATTATGAATTATGAACAGGTGGCACATACACGTGCTTTTACTTGCAGCACAGCCAGGGCCTCAGTTGAGTTCAGTTTGTGTATTACCTTATGACTGAGTGCGCCAGCGGTGAGCGTAGCCCTTGGTGGTAATGTAGTGCTAGTGTAATGCATTGTGCTTGGCTGCCTCTTCTGAAACATTTCACTAATAGCATTAACGTCCTGAGTACTCCAGTCCTGGCTCTGCCAACGGAGAGAGGAGAGGAAACAGGCAGAGGGAGAGGGGAGAAGTTGAGCAGCAGTTGAATCTAAGCAGATGGCACTTGTTTTACTTTCTGCCTGGCCATCTGGAGTTTACTTAAACTGATGACTTCATCATCAAACACTGGCCCACCAGCCTATGGCACTCACCACACACGCGCACGTATAGACACACACATAGGCACAGACACACACGCACACAAACACACACACACACACACACACACACACACACACACACACACACACACACACACACACACACACACACACACACACACACACACACACACACACACACACACACACACACACACACACAAACACACACACAATGTCAGTAAAGGCTGTAAAGGGCACAGCAGCCATGGAGCGAGTGCATCAATGAATGTGTTGAAAAAGGCATAGCTCTCTCCCAAATGTGCTAGTGTTAAAATCTGTCAAAAAAAAATGCTACTTCTCTGCCCATTCCCATGTGACATAATACTGGCCTCAAGGATGCCATCATTAATCTAAATGTCCCCTGGCATTTTCTAACTCCATCTCTCAACTGCATAAAAACTTTAATCACTGCAGTCATGAAGGACTGATCCCTGTCCCAGCACAGTCTCCAAGAGAAAGTCGAGAGCAATCAGTTGACTTGGAATTTACTTGGAACAAGCCAATTTGTGACACCTGTGTGAAGAGACGTAAGCACTGTAAATGCAGAAGCAATGCAAAACCACCCATAAAAGAACATATTTTCCCAAACAAATGAATAGCCTTCCAAGTGATGTTAAGAATAACTACCTCAGGATGAGGCTCCTGCATTTCAAATACAGTAGGTGATGGGATGGCACAGCTTATTATCTTACATACTTTGAATGGCCATGTCCTTCCTCTAATATTCATTTGAAGTAGACTCTGTCTCTCTTGGTTCTTTCAAATGTGAGATGTGTGAATGTGTTGCTGAATCTGGCTGAAAGAGTTGCCTCCAGAGGTTTAGATGACAGACATGGCAGCAGCTGTCGGGACCACAAGGTACCAGCATCATAGCATGCCACTCAAGGATCTATCTGATTGCCTTTGGTCAATTACGCTCTTTTACTCACTCAGAAAACATCTGCACATGTAATTTGCTCAACCTAGAAGACAACGTGGAACCAAACAAGTCCTTGAGACTGTCTTTGGTAAAAGGGTCGTGGCTAAACTGCTTCCCATAATAAGGCAGAGAACAAAGGATACAAAAGAAGACATGTAGATTCCTCTCCTCTCCTTTATGGTGTTTTATAGACTAGCTGCAAGGCTAATGCTCAAACCCGAGCATGGAGGAATCTGTTTGTTGTGGTCAAGAGCTTTTCAGGTTAAAGACGACATTGCTCCACATTCTTCCTCTTGTTTTTCCCTTGCGCTTCTGTTTTGCATTTTGTCTATTTTGCGGTGTTGTTGTGTACTCTTGGAATAAATAAAAACAGATAAGTCAAGAACCTATGAGTAAACTATTGTGATAGAAAGTCACTATTGTGTTATATAAATTGGTGATAGTAAGTAAAACAGAAATATATTTACATGAAAGTGTCACAGATTATTACTTTATGGATTTTTAAGGAGTAGCCTACTGCTTGTACTCATTAAAAAATGGAATACTCTCCCAGAACTTCTCAAAGGAGTGTGTAGTGTCCCCATCCAGCTCAGCCTGTGGTGGTGGTGAGCTGAACCGATGCTTGCCAAAGTCATTTTCACACTCTTCCTGCAAACAATAGGAGTTGAGCACTGAGGTGGAGGAACGGGCAGGTGCATTAGGAGTTGAGCACTGAGGTGGAGGAACGGGCAGGTGCATTAGAAGTTGAGCACTGGGGTGGAGGAGGAACGGGCAGGTGCATTAGAAGTTGAGCACTGAGGTGGAGGAACGGCCAGGTGCATTAGAAGTTGAGCACTGAGGTGGAGGAACGGCCAGGTGCATTAGAAGTTGAGCACTGAGGTGGTGGAGGAACGGGCAGGTGCATTAGAAGTTGAGCACTGAGGTGGAGGAACGGGCAGGTGCATTAGAAGTTGAGCACTGAGGTGGAGGAACGGGCAGGTGCATTAGAAGTTGAGCACTGAGGTGGAGGAACGGCCAGGTGCATTAGAAGTTGAGCACTGAGGTGGTGGAGGAACGGGCAGGTGCATTAGAAGTTGAGCACTGAGGTGGAGGAGGAACGGCCAGGTGCATTAGGAGTTGAGCACTGAGGTGGAGGAGGAACGGGCAGGTGCATTAGGAGTTGAGCACTGAGGTGGAGGAGGAACGGGCAGGTGCATTAGAAGTTGAGCACTGAGGTGGAGGAGGAACGGGCAGGTGCATTAGAAGTTGAGCACTGAGGTGGAGGAACGGGCAGGTGCATTAGAAGTTGAGCACTGAGGTGGAGGAACGGGCCAGGTGCATTAGGAGTTGAGCACTGAGGTGGAGGAACGGGCAGGTGCATTAGAAGTTGAGCACTGAGGTGGAGGAGGAACGGGCAGGTGCATTAGAAGTTGAGCACTGAGGTGGTGGAGGAACGGGCAGGTGCATTAGAAGTTGAGCACTGAGGTGGAGGAACGGGCAGGTGCATTAGGAGTTGAGCACTGAGGTGGAGGAACAGGCAGGTGCATTAGGAGTTGAGCACTGAGGTGGAGGAGGAACGGGCAGGTGCATTAAAAGTTGAGCACTGAGGTGGAGGAACGGGCAGGTGCATTAGAAGTTGAGCACTGAGGTGGTGGAGGAACGGGCAGGTGCATTAGAAGTTGAGCACTGAGGTGGAGGAACGGGCAGGTGCATTAGAAGTTGAGCACTGAGGTGGAGGAACGGGCAGGTGCATTAGAAGTTGAGCACTGAGATGGAGGAACGGGCAGGTGCATTAGAAGTTGAGCACTGAGGTGGAGGTGGAACGGGCCAGGTGCATTAGGAGTTGAGCACTGAGGTGGAGGTGGAACGGGCCAGGTGCATTAGGAGTTGAGCACTGAGGTGGAGGAACGGGCAGGTGCATTAGAAGTTGAGCACTGAGGTGGAGGAGGAACGGGCAGGTGCATTAGAAGTTGAGCACTGAGGTGGAGGAACGGGCCAGGTGCATTAGGAGTTGAGCACTGAGGTGGAGGTGGAACGGGCCAGGTGCATTAGGAGTTGAGCACTGAGGTGGAGGAACGGGCCAGGTGCATTAGGAGTTGAGCACTGAGGTGGTGGAGGAACGGGCAGGTGCATTAGGAGTTGAGCACTGAGGTGGAGGAACGGGCAGGTGCATTAGAAGTTGAGCACTGAGGTGGAGGAGGAACGGGCCATGCAGGTGCGGGTTCCCAGTGCTGGATGCCCTCATGCCAAACGTACTGTACAGTACAGGGAAAGCACACAGCAGAGTGGAGCGTACAGCTGTAGGAGTTGAGGGCAAGGAAGGCAGAACAAGAATTTGTATCCGGCATTGATATTATTAACATAACGTGTAGTATTTAATGTGTATCCACGAATATTGTGAAATTAAAACAAGGGAAATGGCATTTTAAGTACTTTGAACACATACTCTATGTTGTATATTTGGTTTAGAATTATTGTCAAACAATGCAGTATGCATAGATTTTTTTCTTTCAATAAGTACCTCATAACCCCCCTCCCCATCGCCCCAATGCATTTTTCTTCAGAAACATATATGATCTCCCCCAGTGCGTTTCTGGAGGAAGGGGTTGAGGCCGCCTCAGCAAAGAAAGTGAAAAAGCTTTCAAAAGCATTTATCTTGGCCCACTCGCCCCTGAACAAAGCATGCTGTCAACTGGTCAAGGTTTCACTTCCTAATTACCTTCTCCTGGGGCACAATGGCCAGGCCGTTGCCTAACCCGGGCCACTCTAGACCCCTAGCATTCTTTCCCAGACAACCGGCCCCTCCGCCGTGGACTGATGGTCTCTAAGGAAGTTCTAGACGCATGGTTAAATATGGCTGACTGGACCCCAGCATTCAGCCGCACATCTGATCTGGGAAGTTTGTTTACTCGTCAAAGTCCACAAAGCTTGCAAAACAGTAATGAGAATTAATGGGCCAAGCCACAACATTTTGGCTTGTGGTCCTTGGTCTGTGTGTGTGTGTGTGTGTGTGTGTGTGTGTGTGTGTGTGTGTGTGTGTGTGTGTGTGTGTGTGTGCGTGTGTGTGTGCGTGTGTGTGTGTGTGTGCGTGTGTGTGCGTGTGCTTTTCCAACAATACATCACTTTGTAATAAATCTGACCCCAATATGATTCCTTGAATTCATAATTCTGAGAAGGCGGATTTGTATTCGATCACATTCTTGGTGCCGTTTTTAACACTATAAGCTCATTCCTTGATTAATGCAGTGCAAGACGTTTTGAGGCTGTTTTATCCAGGGTCATTTAGAGGTTGTCAGAAGTTCACACTCTAAGCTCTCCACTGAGTCCACTTTTGCTTTCTTTGTTTCCCTTTTCTCCTTGCGCCTGCAACGCTTCAAACCACCAAACGCAAGCGGTGCGATCGAGAGAGACGGACGAAACAGAGACGAGGGGGGAGGGGGGGGGGGGGGGACGAGAGAGAAGCAGAGATGAGGAGTGCTGAGTGATTTTCCCCAATGCTCCTCTGCCACCCAGGTCACTCCCAAGAACACCCAGACGGGAATTCCACCCAGACTTATCTCACCAGCTCATCGACCGCCACCACCGCCGAAGGGGAGGAGGCTCTGGGCTGAGGGAGGGGTCAAGAGGGTAAGAGGGGGGTCTGCTTTGCGGCTTGGATTATGGGTTAGAGGAAGCCTATGTTGTCGGGGTAAGCAGTTCAATAGTGTTTTACCAACAATTGCTCCGGGAGATACAGTAGCTGTCAGGGGAACAGGCACTGAGGAGATAGCTGTCAGGGGAACAGGCACTGAGGAGATAGCTGTCAGGGGAACAGGCACTGAGGAGATAGCTGTCAGGGGAACAGGCACTGAGAAGATAGCTGTCAGGGGAACAGGCACTGAGGGGATACGTAGCTGTCAGGGGAACAGGCACTGAGGAGATAGCTGTCAGGGGAACAGGCACTGAGGAGATAGCTGTCAGGGGAACAGGCACTGTGGAGATAGCTGTCAGGGGAACAGGCACTGTGGAGATAGCTGTCAGGGGAACAGGCACTGAGAAGATAGCTGTCAGGGGAACAGGCACTGAGGAGACAGCTGTCAGGGGAACAGGCACTGAGGAGATAGCTGTCAGGGGGACAGGCACTGAGGAGACAGCTGTCAGGGGAACAGGCACTGAGGAGATAGCTGTCAGGGGAACAGGCACTGAGGAGATAGCTGTCAGGGGAACAGGCACTGTGGAGATAGCTGTCAGGGGACAGACACTGAGGAGATAGCTGTCAGGGGAACAGGCACTGAGGAGATAGCTGTCAGGGGGACAGGCACTGAGGAGATAGCTGTCAGGGGGACAGGCACTGTGGAGATAGCTCAGGGGAACAGGCACTGAGGAGATAGCTCAGGGGAACAGGCACTGTGGAGATAGCTCAGGGGAACAGGCACTGAGGAGACAGGCACTGATCAGTCCAACTCCCCTGCTCCCCACTCCCACCCAGGCCCTCCAGAGGCTATAGGGGAGCGCAATGGGGGTAGAGCATGTGTGCTAATGCTTCATTAGGTCTTTACAACGATAAGACAATGTTTTTCCAGTTGAGGAGCCCTTACTCGCTGCTAAGATCTGCTAAGCCCTTCATGACTTCAGGAGTGAACTCTGACTTAGCAAGGTGCATGGAGTTTGAAGTATTAAACCGCTGTCTATGTATTTGCTGTAGCAAATTGGTTGTGTGATTTTTTTACAGCGCCTAAGCGAAAGCATGGTGAAATCAAATACAGTAGATGCAGTATAATACGTGGTGGTACAAAGAAAATGCAAAAAAGACTAAATGTGGCCTGGAAGAGGCTGTCTGACCGGGACCGCTTCCCTGATCTGGGCCTGGACGCAGTGAGCCATCCAGGAGCTATGACCTGGATTCATGTTACATTGTGTTTGTAACATGTAGATTGAAACGTCCAGCAAAAGTCAGATTTGGCAGCGAAATTAATTATTTCGCAGGACGCCTGTCTCCCTCTGCTCGGAGGCACTGAAGCACACTCGTATGGCACTCAGTCCCTCGCGCCGCATCCCAGACATGCCCACTTTTCAACGGTCACAGCAAATTCCGTTCTGCATCCAGCAGACTGGTGTCTTGTTCTCTTACATACTGAATGCTGTGTAACAATCCACCCAGCAGCTACAGTATGTTGAAGCCTAGTCTGGTTGCTGGGTTATTATGTATTGTAACTGCCTTGTGTTTTGAATTAATTCATCTGTTGTATATTCAGGCATCATTTCATGCAAAGTGTTGAAAATGTCTTCCAGCAGACTGTCAACCTGTACATCAGCATCAGTCGGGAAGGGAAAAATGAAATACGCCAATAGCATTGATGGTTAACATTAATTTGACGAGGAAGATCTTCTTTAGGTGCTGAAGGCTTTCTCAGCCGCTGTGACCTGCATATGTCCTGTCTCCTGGACACTAACCCCCAACCTCCTTCACCACCATCCATCCTTCTCCTCTCTCCACCCATCTCTCCCAACACAGTCTCACAGAAAATTGTAAAATAGCAATGTTTTGGACCAACGTTGCATGTTACAATGTCGGCTCAAAAATTGTAAAATGGTAACGTTCTGAGATCTTAGAGTTAGGGTTAGGGTAGGGGGAGGGGTTAGAAACAGAAAATCTCCGTAAACCATGCCCAAACCACGCCCACCCCTGTAGAAACGTATGTTACCATTTTACATAGCAACGTTGGTCCACAAACGTTGCTATTTAAAAAGAAAATTGGAGATCGGGTCTCTCCACACTCCATCTTCAACATACCCTTTACGTCTCTCTCCACTCTCCCCATTCACCTCCATGCTCTTCTGTCTACACTCTCCCCTCTCCATCCCTCACCTTCACACACCTTCATTTTCCTCTGTCCGCCCCTCTGCCAGAGGTTTTGGTCCTTTTGATAGGGGGGATTCCTTCTCACACTGTAAAAAAAGTAAAAAAAAAAAAAAAAAAAAAAATATATATATATATATATATATATATATATATATATATATATATATATATATATATATATGCATACACACAACACACACACACACACACACACACACACACATGGCCAATAGGAGAGATTGTTTATCTTACTTCTGTGCAAATCAACTTGTTACACCTTGTCTGAGGATATACTTCTCACATCTTTGGAAATAACTTTCACTTGTTTGAAGAACTGAAATAGTGGGCTGTGAGCATCTTGGCTCACATGACAGCCAACAACAGCAACCGGCTAACAGCTGTCTGTAACTAAGCAGAACACTAACAACCAAAAGCACACAAAACAATGCTCACCACATTTTCCACGTTTTGAAAAACAATCTGAAAATATTATGATACAAATCAAATGAAATCAACAACAGCTTGCTACTACAACTCATGCTGCTGACATATCGTGCGTTCCTTTATCGCAAAATAACTGTGATGTGGAGGCTAACTGACGTCACATCCGTTTTGTTAGCATTCCATTTGCAGAAAACGAGCTGGGAAGTTCACTGTTCATTGGTCAGATCCAGTCGCTAGCCAGGCTAGCCATTGTTAGCAATAACAATTGATAACATGGCATTTTACGGCATTTTGCACATACAAACACTGCAGCCTCATGTCCACGCAGATAGAAGTTAGGCAGTGCTGTGTGTACAGTTGATTTAATGAGACACAAACAAAACAGAAGTGCTAAACAACATTACTACGATTATAACTACTGTTGTTGCGCGGCGGTGGGCAGAAATCCTCCACTTCCCATGATGCACTGGGCTCGTGGCTTTCTGAGTCCACGCCCAGCCCGCAGGCATTTGGCTTCGCTACGCTGGGTAGCTAGCATTAGCATGGCTAGCAGAACGGCTACATTACAGCGAGCTTGGATCTGCGAGTTTGCAGTCGTCATTTCAAAGAGGAGGACTATACGTGTACGATCCACACTGCTAAGGAGTAAAATAAAAATGTATCAAGGCTTGATATCATATTCCAACGTGAATTCAGCTGAGGGGTTCCCTCCAGAACGAGACTGGCCCAGCCTGTTTCAAGGGGGCTGTTTGCAGTGTCTATGCTAACGTGAATTGTCTGACCTGGCAGTCGCGTTTGTGGTGTTGTGGCTATTTGTCAATATTGGACAGTAAATATGCCTTCTTGCGATGCAGTTGGTTGTATTAACCGTGCCTCAAAGAAAGGTGGTTTCCACTTTTTTCGGTGAGTGAATTAAGTTGTCGGTGGTCACTGCTAACGTTTGACCACGGACTGTAAATAGCGTTTTACATAGCCATCTGTGCTAATAATGCTAGTCAAGTCAAGTCAAGTTTATTTGTATAGCACATTTCATACACAGAGGCAATTCAAAGTGCTTCACATAAAATGGTTGACAGGAAAAGAAAAGAAAAGAAGAGAGTAAAACGGACATTTAAAAGCATCACAACAAAACTTTAAAAAAAGAGTATAAAAAGTGCATTAAGCAACTTCATTAAGCACACAGGAAAATAAACGAAAAGAAGAAATAAAATGGACATTTAAAAGCATCACAACAAAACTAAAAAAAAAAAAAGAGTAAAATTGCAAAAATAAAAAGTGCAATAAGCAACAGGCGCGGCAGTTGCAGAAAGAGCTAAAACTTATAGAGGACTCATTGGGTTTGCATAGTAGCTGTCAGCAGTTAAAAGCGACGGTAAACATAAAAGTCTTTAGTCTATTTTTAAAAGTAAGTAAGGTTGGGGCAGATCTGAGGTCTTCAGGCAATTTGTTCCAGCTAGCAGAAGCATAGTGGGTAAATGCAGCCTTCCCGTGATTTGATTTGATCCTAGGGACAGTTAATAAGCTGGACCCTGTTGACCTAAGAGTTCTAGACGGTTCGTAGCGTGGGAGCAATTCAGCTATGTATTTTGGGCCTAGGCCATTAAGTGATTTATAGACTAATAACAGTATTTTAAAATCTATTCTCTGACACACTGGCAACCAGTGTAAGGACTTAAGAACTGGAGTGATATGATCAGCTAGCATAATAGTTAGCCTGGGTAAACCCATCCCCCACGTGACCTGCTCTCAGACCTGCTCTCAGTCACTAGGTAGTGACTGGGAACTGAGAGAGCAGGTCACGTGGGGGCTGGGTTTACCTAGGCTACATAATAGTATCCTTCACACACAGGGGCAGTGGTGGCCCAACGGTTAGAGAAGCGAGCTTGTGACCGGAAGGTCGTCGGTTCAATCCTCGGGACCGGCAGGATAAATCTGGCTGGGGAAAGTGAAAAGGCAGCGCATGGACGGTTTCTTCGAAAGCCCATGCTCACTTCCTGGATAAGCGATGAAAATTTCAGAAAGATCCGAGCGTTCCAGAGTTATTCACAGAGCGTTCCAGAGTTATTCACAGAGCGTTCCAGAGTTATTCACAGAGCGTTCCAGAGTTATTCACAGTGGCCAATACAATGGGGAAATGTATGAGGCCAGTCCTCTAATTTCATTCCCTGGAAAGGCCGGAGGAGGCGCACGTCATGGTCCGGAGGTGACGTCACGTACATTGGCCTCAATGGAAAAATGAGCAGACTTCTCTCTCGGTCTGTGTCTTAAATAAACATTTTCCGAATGAGTTTATGGTCTGAATAAACAATGTCAAGTCTTTTTCATGCTCTCATGGGATCCGTTTTCTAATTATGGTCCCATTTCGAGTAAAATAGGCGATAAAAAAGATTAACTTTTGGAGCGAGGTTTCCTTGATTGACACCAGCCACAGCAAACCAGATGATCCCAACCACAGCACAGCCAGTTGCCAAGGCAGGCTAGCTAGCCTAGCAACGAAGCCATAGATTAAAAGTAAACTACCAGAAACAGTGTTATCTTTATGATCTTTTAATGATGTTAGTAGACACACGTAACAGTATAGATCCCCGTTATGAGGGCAGTTTATCAAAATAACACCTATATCAAAATCGGATTTTAGCGGACGGGCAGCGACCATACAAGCCGGGGCTTCAGAACTGATCACCTGGACACATTTTACGGCTAAATTATCTGATAAACTGGTCTGTGCAGCTTTGTGGTGATTAGCTAATGTCTTCATAGCATTGTGATTATGATTTAATGCATTATGGAAGATACATGTAACATGTAAAGTGACACTTCTGGGCAGTAGACCATTTGGGCATAACGTTATGTAATGTGACATGAGATCACCACATTTCAATAAATATAACGTTTTTGCACATTTGAATGCTGCTGGTCGTTTGTTTAATGCTGTATATATTGGACATTTAAAGCTGATACACAATTGTGTTGAGGTAATTCCGCAAAGCTCAGTTAAAAATATAACGTGTAACACTTGAAACAATCAAATGTAACTTTTTCACAGCAATACTGTACAGTCCAGTCCACCATGGTATGGGAAAGGAACCATTGTTTGAATTATATCAAAATATATTTGCATGGTGTAGCATGTAATGCAGTCTGCTAAAGCCACCTATTTCTGAAGAAAATGGTGAAAACGACATACCCAAACTAAAATGCTTACTGTGGCTGAACCGCTAGGGTTACAGACAACTGCCTGACCTTTTCTGAAAGGTAAGACTTTGAAGTTTCTGTTACAAGTGTCAGAATGACTCTATGTGTTACTGACCCTGAGTAACACCAGCTCAAACACAGTGGTTGATTCTCACCTAGAATAAAAAACAATTTTAGAGTGTAAACAGTTACCCGTGGTTGTTGTATTTATGGCTAGAAACCCAATGGAGACATAGCCACAGGCCTTACCACATCCCAACTCAAAGAAGATGAAAAAATACCAAAACATGAGTATTTGGCAGTGGTTTTTGTAGGGAGATACCTAGGTGGATTTCCAAAAAGCCATTATAAAAAGCCATTTGAAAAAGCCAAATAATCTGAAATGTTGTCTTTGTCTTTGTACAAAGACAGCTATAACTTCTGCTGTGTTGATCTGATCTGAAAAAGGAAGACATGGTTCGATGCGCAAGATTCAGCCGGTTAATTTGGTATGTAGCCTTGTTCAGAATTAACTACCTAATTAATCACATAAATGACAGATGAACAGCAAAAAATCTGAAACGTAATGCCGGGGTTACGGTGCCATGCAAGAGGTTAAGCTAGATACTCTGACACAGAAAGGCATACAAGCTAGCAGCAGGGATCTTGTCACCCTGATTCCAGATAAACTCATCTGTCTAGCTAGCCAGCTAGACAATATTACTGTACCATAATACCACAAGAGAAAGGCAGCATTATGCCAATGGAAGGCTGGGTAGCATTAGCTAACGTCATCCAGGCTATACAGTAACGTTAGGCTATTATAAAGTTATGAAACGCTGATTCAGACGTTAAAATAATATGACACAATATGAGCCAGTTAGCCTAGCTAGAGAGAGTAATTTCAGACCACCAGATATCACCATATTTCATTTCAATAAATATAAAGCATTCGTTGATTGCTGGTCGGTGGTTTCTCCGTCGTCATGTCCTCTGGTCCAATCTTCGGTTCGTAGTTCGTGTTCACTCGACATCAACAATCTTTATACATGATAATATACAACGAGGCTATCTTTGTTGACAATGTTTATTGACAAAATCATTAAAACAAGCAAATATAACAATATTCTCCGGTCACTGACAATATACTATCTACAACTTGTTCAAAGCAAATCTCTCATGTCAGCATTTGGCTTGTGTGTTATTGCAACATCCTATGTTGAAACAACTGATCATTAACATGTAGTTTAGTGTTATAATCTTAGGAGAACAGAATATTATAGCTTTGATCTTCACAAATCATTTGATCATCTGTTGTCTGTCCCATCACTGGTACTGGACGGCCAACCCTTGAAGAAACAAATGACATTGTTAATCACTGTATAAATCACTGTATAACGTTAACGTTTGCTTACCCAACACTACTGCGATTGGTAAATACTGTAAATGCAGAGGTGGATAAACTATCCAGAGGAGTTGAACCCCCTTGTTCCCCCTCATTGATTGATACAGACAGTTGATCTAACGTTAGCTAGATGGATATACTGTAGATGAGTATATGCTCTGCCTCATCTCAAAGAGGTAGGTAAACAGAACTGCGGTTGTTTTCCATCTACGTCCGAATGTGTGCGGCATGCAATACTGTTTAACGTTGTATAACGTTAACTTCTGCTACTCTAATGTTAGTCCTCCTGCAATGACAAATGGACATGTAGCTAGCGTTAATGTCATGCTATGCAATTACGTTAGAAAATAAGATTACCTCGATTTTGTGGAAGATAGGAAGATACAAGCGGCAGGCTGGTGACGCGAGGTCTGGAGGAAATAATACTCCCTGGCTTTTTCTTCAGGGTACTGTATGCACTGTGAGAGCAATGGAGCAAGGCTAGCAATAGCAACTAACGTTAGCAACATTTGTTAGCCAAGCTTAAGCTAGCGGGGAAAACAACTTGAACAAGATGGCTGTCGTGGCTAAAGAGGACATTTTTCAGAGAGCAATTCGGACCCTCCCCCGAGTCCCGTCCACGCTCACACCCCTTCCTGTATTCACGGCTCCAGATTTGAACAGATTTCCCACAATGCACCAGGAAAATCCATTCATCCAATCAAACGGAATCAAACAATATCGGGAAGTGAGCTTCATTTTGCTGTGTCAAAGTCAATGAGCTGGCTTAATCCATATATTGTACTATCAATGGTTATTCAAGAAAAACCTCTTATTGGCTGTTTAGAAGGCTCTGTGAGGCTTAATTTGCATTTTTGTCCCATCATGCAATCTGACCCTCTTAGAGACACAAAACCCTGAGTGAAACACACATCTCTCAGAATCATTCCTCTGGCCGTTTGGGCATTCAGACATCTGCCTCCATTGAGGCAGCATAATAAGTGCATAATGATGGATTTATTAACCTTAATAAGGCACTGTTCTCGCTTTAGATCTGATACCTACAAAAAGCATAATAAGTGCATAATAAAGGATTTATTAACCTTAGTAAGCCACTGTTCTCACTTTAAATCCGGTATACCTGCAAAAAGCATAGTTAACTGTTAATAAGTGCATAGTTAACTGCTAATAAGGTAATAACAAACTATTTATTAAGCTTAATGAAGTAACAAAACCAGCTAGTAAAGGTGGTTATAAAGTGCTTATAAATGTCTTATAAGCTACCAATAAATATGTTTATAATGCGATTATTAAAACTTATATAGTATTATTAACATAATAATAGTGTTAATAAGAACATTATAAAAGCCTTATTACCTATTAATTAACACTTATTAATAGAACCTTAATATAAAGCGTTACCGATTTTAAGAATATGCCACCCACACCGTACTCCACCACATACACATACACATAGACACACACACACACACACACACTAGGGTGACCAGATGTCCCGCTTTGTGCGGGACTGCACAGCATTTTCATGATTTTTCACGCGTCCCGCAAATTGAGAAGATGTCCCGCATTTTGGGCGAGAGAGAGAGAGAGAGAGGGAGCGCGATCAGACCAAGGCAGAGAGAGAAATAGAGGGAGAGCGGGGGAGAGAGATAGACCGAGAGACAGAGGGAGAGCAGGGGAGAGAGAGAGCATGCACACCGCTGCTCTCGTCTGCAGCACACACTGTGGCTCGAGCGATGTGCAGCGCACGGTTAACTTCAGATAGTGCAGCCTGAGAGATGTGTATTCCCAGTAACTAGTAGCAATAATAACAATACCAATGGCCAAATACTTACCATACTAATGATAATAGCTACTACCCATATTAATACAACAGTGCATCTTTGCACAAAGCTCTCAAGTGTTGTATAACTGGCACAATTGAAGACAGCCTCAAATCTTTCTCAACAGCTGCTACAGGCTATTTGCAATGGGCAATTATAAATTCCATTCTAAGCTGTGCTCTTATTGTGATGTTAGTTAATGTTTTGTTCAGATGAAGCTAGCCTACTATGGTTCTACTTCAATACCTATATGGTTCAGTAGTATATTGTTCTACTAGAAAAGTCTGACTAACTTTAATGTTTTCGTGTGTGGAAGGCACACACCTGCCATGTGTTTAATCTGTACATGAAGCCCTGACTTGAATCCCATGTCAGCAACCTGTCTGGTCTGTTTTATTGTAGCCTACACATTTTAGTCAGATAATTTATGTTTTTATTTGCAGATTGTGTGAATCAACCAGAGGGCAAAGCATAGAGAGGGGTGAATAGAAATGTATATTTTTTGTAAGTTAGAAAATACAGTATATCTAAATTTTAGACTGCCTCAAATCATCGGTAGCGTGTCCCACATTGTCCCACACAAACGTACTCTTTGTCCCACATTTGGTTTGCTGGGATCTGGTCACCCTAACACACACACACACACACACACACACACACACACGCATTCATGCATGCATGCACGCACGCAAGCACGTACACATGCACACGCACACACAGATGTGCATGCAAGCACGCACACATGCACACAAACACACACACTAGATAAATACACACACACACTTTCTCCCTCTCTATCTTTTCTCTTTCCGTCTTCTCCGTCTCTCTCTAATTTAGACTTATACATATTGTCACTCGTCAGTCCCCTATTATGACGCATCTGTGTTTAGCCTACTACAGTTTCACTCTGTTTGGAGTGTCGAAAGACATGGAGCCAACCACAACTGAGCCAAAACATATTGAAAACGTGCAAGCCAAATGTTTTTCCCACTCAGGGTCATTACTGTGTGAAATATATTTTTGATACTTCAAAATCTAGGCCCATGTTGTTGCTGTGAAGTAGAAAAGAATCCTAATTACAAATTTGGTATAGTCTCTTTACACTAACTTACTGTTTGAGTGCGTTTCATAGGAATAAGTCATGATGACAGCTCTTACCCAGGTACAAAGCAGCAAAGACAGTATCATCCCACAGGTATAGTGTTTGTCTTTGTTGTTCTGATCCATATTATGTATCCCACAATTCTGAGTTGGAAGTCTGAAGTATATAACATCACCACTTTAATTTGAAAACTTTCAAATTAACTTATAGGTTGTAACTTTGTAGCAGAAGGGAGTCAGGATAATCCAGCCATAAACATTGTTTTATTGCACATATAAAAGATGACACTTTATAGAGAAAATAAATGAGGTAGGCTATCCCTCACAGTCAAGATAGATCTGGTCTCCCACGACTTTCTCACCACACAGCTAAAGAATGTGATGGCAAGTTGAATTTAGAAATAAAACCTCCACATTGAATTTCCTCCTTGTTTGGCTTTAGAAGCATCACACATGTCCATTTATCCAAAAGGAGACCCAGGTAAACTCTCACAGTATGGCTTTGGATGAAAGGTGTGTGTGTGTGTGTGTGTGTGTGTGTGTGTGTGTGTGTGTGTGTGTGTGTGTGTGTGTGTGTGTGTGTGTGTGTGCGTGTGCGTGTGTGCCTGCGTGCCTGCGTGTGTAATGACCTGTAACGACATTTGGCCAATCCTAATCTAAATGTATTTGGCAAAGGCCAAACATGTATCCTGATACATCAGCCATTTGCTATCCTACACATTCTATACAAGTCAGAGTTATCCTTATTGAAGGTAAAGAGCACTTGAAAATGGTTTATACGGTATACATTCCTCTGAGCTGGCAGATGTATCAGCTTTGGCCCATACAGTTGTACGCAGTCAGGATTGAAAATGCTCAGTGAGGGTCATGCGTCCTTGCCCTCATTCCTTTCCTGGTACTGCTGGTACATGGGGTCACGGCCCCCATTGCAGGGAGGATGAGGGGCAGGGCTGTGTGTGTGTGTGTGTGTGTGTGTGTGTGTGTGTGTGTGTGTTGGTCTACCTAAGAGAAGGGCCAAACAGTTAGCAAGGTATTGTTCAGTATCTGCTATTATTGGCAGTCGCTCAATATGGAGAAGGCGCTGCTTTTTGTACCCATGAAATGTGATACTGTCCCTTATCTTGTATTACAGTATAACTGTATGTCAATCTGCCTTTGTCAGCACTTTTGTATCTGACCAACTCCCAACATCTGATTGCATTATTAGTGTTTATGTCCTTTGTACTCTGTATCTATGTGGACATAAATAAATCATTTAAATGTGCGTGCGTGCATGCGTGCGCGCACGCGTGTGTGTGTGTGTGTGTGTGCGCGCGTGCGCGCGTGCGCGCATACACTTATGGAACAGTGGGAAGTTGACGATGAGTGTTTCTGACTTGATAACTGATTTGGCCCCATGTTCACCTTTAATCTGTGATGTGCCTGGGCAGTGAAATGGTTAATGTGGAATGTGCCTGGCCAGTGAAAGGGTTAATCTGGGATGTGCCTGGGCAGTGAAAGGGTTAATCTGTGATGTGCCTGGGCAGTGAAAGGGTTAATCTGGGATGTGCCTGGGCAGTGAAAGGGTTTATCTGTGATGTGCCTGGGCAGTGAAAGGGTTAATCTGTGATGTGCCTGGGCAGTGAAAGGGTTAATCTGGGATGTGCCTGGCCAGTGAAAGGGGTAATCTGTGATGTGCCTGCAGTGAAAGGGTTAATCTGGGATGTGCCTGCAGTGAAAGGGTTAATCTGTGATGTGCCTGCAGTGAAAGGGTTAATCTGGGATGTGCCTGGCCAGTGAAAGGGTTAATCTGGGATGTGCCTGCAGTGAAAGGGTTAATCTGGGATGTGCCTGGCCAGTGAAAGGGTTAATCTGTGATGTGCCTGCAGTGAAAGGGTTATTCTGGGATGTGCCTGGCCAGTGAAAGGGTTAATCTGGGATGTGCCTGCAGTGAAAGGGTTAATCTGGGATGTGCCTGGCCAGTGAAAGGGTTAATCTGGGATGTGCCTGGCCAGTGAAAGGGTTAATCTGGGATGTGCCTGGCCAGTGAAAGGGTTAATCTGGGATGTGCCTGGCCAGTGAAAGGGTTAATCTGTGATGTGCCTGCAGTGAAAGGGTTAATCTGGGATGTGCCTGGCCAGTGAAAGGGTTAATCTGGGATGTGCCTGGCCAGTGAAAGGGTTAATCTGTGATGTGCCTGGTCAGTGAAAGGGTTAATCTGGGATGTGCCTGGCCAGTGAAAGGGTTAATCTGGGATGTGCCTGGCCAGTGAAAGGGTTAATCTGTGATGTGCCTGGTCAGTGAAAGGGTTAATCTGGGATGTGCCTGGCCAGTGAAAGGGTTAATCTGGGATGTGCCTGGCCAGTGAAAGGGTTAATCTGGCATGTGCCTGGTCAGTGAAAGGGTTAATCTGGGATGTGCCTGGCCAGTGAAAGGGTTAATCTGGGATGTGCCTGGCCAGTGAAAGGGTTAATCTGTGATGTGCCTGGTCAGTGAAAGGGTTAATCTGGGATGTGCCTGGCCAGTGAAAGGGTTAATCTGGGATGTGCCTGGCCAGTGAAAGGGTTAATCTGTGATGTGCCTGGTCAGTGAAAGGGTTAATCTGGGATGTGCCTGGCCAGTGAAAGGGTTAATCTGGGATGTGCCTGGCCAGTGAAAGGGTTAATCTGGGATGTGCCTGGCCAGTGAAAGGGTTAATCTGGGATGTGCCTGGCCAGTGAAAGGGTTAATCTGTGATGTGCCTGGTCAGTGAAAGGGTTAATATGGGATGTGCCTGGCCAGTGAAAGGGTTAATCTGGGATGTGCCTGGCCAGTGAAAGGGTTAATCTGGGATGTGCCTGGCTAGTGAAAGGGTTAATCTGGGATGTGCCTGGCTAGTGAAAGGGTTAATCTGGGATGTGCCTGGCCAGTGAAAGGGTTAATCTGGGATGTGCCTGGCTAGTGAAAGGGTTAATCTGGGATGTGCCTGGCCAGTGAAAGGGTTAATATGGGATGTGCCTGGCCAGTGAAAGGGTTAATCTGGGATGTGCCTGGCCAGTGAAAGGGTTAATCTGGGATGTGCCTGGCTAGTGAAAGGGTCACAGAGTGGTACAATGGGATTGAACCCAAACGACTCAATGGTTTGTCTAAATCCCATAGAAAACTGTGTCACTCAGTCACAAATGCCTGCTGGGAGTTTCCTGTTTTCAAACTCCTGTTGATTGCAGGATGACAGGAAAAGGCAAACAGTCTTATATTGACTTTCATACCATCTAAATTCATGACTGAAACGTGAAACTGAAATGTGCTGACAAGATGGATGTGGAGTGACCAGGCCAAAAACAGCAGAGCAACAACCAACTTGGCCATCCCACCTCTGCCTGATCGAAACCATACCGTTACAGGGCAAGCTGACTAACTGGCCCAGCCAAATTCAAATCGAATTAATCTCTGTCGTCTCCGACTTTGAAAATGGTTTATTTTGTTTAATTTCCTAATTGAGAGGGCTATTGCCAAAGCCAAAAAAGAGAAATGCGTTATTCATCCGTATCGCCTCTTTATGTTCCTCCCGATTTCTTCTGATTGGATCTTCCTCAAAGATGAAAAGGATGTTTTGTTCATATGACAATGTGCTGCCGGTGGGATAGCCATGCTACACTGCTGCTCACAGTGGTCAGGTCTGCGGGCGCCACACAAGATGTTGGAGTTGAACAGCTTCTCCAAGTTAGATGGTGGAGCCAAACGTTCAGTAGGATTAATAATTTTGTGAGAGACAGATCCATTGGCCAGCCATATTCTCTAGGTGGTTGTAAGTTACAGGCCTCAAAATGAAAAAAAGTGCAACTCTGTAATTCACAATGGAAGGGAGATCATATTTGAACAGCTGCTACAGTTGCTTCTCAGCACAATATCGATTGTTATTATGGGATAACAGGGAAAGCTGCAATGTACAGACAGGAACGCACGCTTTGAACAAAAAGGCCCCCCGGAGGTTTGAATGAAGACTTGTGTTATGACTTGTTGAGATCCCAGAGATTGTGAAATGTTAATGTACAACAAAGAGTGGCAAAACCATTTGACAGTTGATAGTGACGCCCAGAGAAAGACTATCTGGTGCCGTAGATGTGGATTTTGCGGGGATAAGTTGAGATAGTGAAGAAATGGGCATACACACACACAGATGCATGTTTAAAGGACAAGTGCCATTAGGGAGCCGCTTGAGAAGTGTCACCTCTCCACAAAGCTCTAATGGCCGCGGCTGGCTTTCATGTGAATAATGCTGTTTATATTAGGCCTCAGCTCCTACATTAGTGTCCCTCAAATGTCTGCAGCCTCACAGACACACACACACACACACACACACACACACACACACACACACACACACACACGTGTGCCTGTGTGTGTGCGTCTTAAGTACTGTAGTGCAGGAGTCAGTGAAGGGCTTCATTAAAGAATGGAAAGTATGTGGCCATCTCTGCAGGCTGGCCACAGCAGTCTTTCCTCTCACCTGCACCATATATGCCCACAGTTATGGCCAGTGTCTTTACTCTATTGAGTAAAACAAACACTGACCCCTACAGGTTTCTCTCTGCAGCACAGCTAGGAGCACAGAGGATGAAAGTCCACATAGTTGAGTGTCATTCTAGGATGAAGTTCAACTTGAAATCCCATTAAGGCCATTTTTTTCGAGCATTTATTAAGTATGTATTCTTATCAAAGTGGATTGTTGTTTTTTCTTTGTGCCTATTCTATTGAGCAGACATAAAGCCTACACACCTTGGCATGTTTCATACGCATGGGCGTTCAATCAAAAGATCACCTTTTTCCCTTAACAGCACAATGAGGTTAATTCACATCAGAAGCGACCAGAGTGACCAGTTATTTTTCTTTCGGTGTTTGTTCTCCCCTCTTCTTCTTTTCAGACGGAACAATCAGGCTTCACAGGGTTGAACACACAGGAGTCAGGCAGCCTTCCATCATGGCCGCCTTCGCAGAGTTTCTGATCACCAGATATGAGCGTGCGTGTCATCAGCCTCAACTTCATAAATGTTTAACACGCAAGCCGGGGACTCGGCGACGCTGACCAACCTACAAATGCAGATGCATTCATTCACAGTCATGCTTCTAATATCCCATTCCTCCTCTCTTATGTTTTTACACACGCCAACGCAGAGCCCTCATCTGTAAACCAAAGCACGGGAGCAAGGGGAGCTGCGGTGAGAGAGTCCTTTATTTAAAGCACAAAGTTTCAAGTCAAAGAACAGGCAAACGTTTGCAGTCTTTTTCATTGAGGAACATACGTCGGAGGTCAAGTCCAGCAGCGGAGGCCAGAGAAACGCCACGCTGGAACAGACGGACGATGGAGCGATGGGCCGAGCAGCGGAACAACACGTGCAGGGCGTAAAAAAAGCCCATCACAGTCAATCAGGCGTCAGCCGCTAGTCAGGGAGGCAGCGAGGGGAAACTTTACCCCGGCTTTGGCCCTCCTGAGTTGGCCTGCCGCGTGCAGCGCGGGGGGAAATCCAATGGATGTCACATACATCTTGATTTTTATGAATGCTTTGATAGCTCCCCTAAAGGCACTCCCATGACCAGGTGGAGGGTATTTATACAAGCGTGTCAGAAAAGCTGAAATGAGGGGGAAAGGAGATTTGCTGATCCCCTTTGCTCGCAGAGGGGGAGGGAAAAGAAATCTCGCGCTTATTCTAATTGCAACTGGAAATAATTATCTGGCTGTGGACTCTGGGAAGCGGGTCACTTGAACGCACCCTGACCTGATCACCAGGTGTGAAGGGTGGATGGCGGTGACTGACGCACTGGTGTCCAGTGGGAGGAGAAACCCACATTCCTCCACTAAAATGTGTGTGTGTGTGTGCGTGCGTGATTGTGTGTGTGTGTGTGTGTGTGTGTGTGTGTGTGTGTGTGTGAGCAAGCAGGTGTGCGTGCATGCACTGGCAAGCCTTCAAGTGAAGTGCTTTTTGATGCAAGCAGATTATAAGCAGCCCATTAAAACCATAGGCAAACTTTTCTTGGAATGCGATCATCATAAAAACATCAGAAAGTTCAATTCAATTTAATGTCATGTCATGTCAATAAAGGAACAGTTCACCCAAAAATGAAAATTCTGTCATCATCTATCATCCTTCATGCCAGTTAGAACACAAGTGAAGTTTGTCCATAACACACACACAGGGAGGTTGACAGCTAAAGAGAGAGAAAACCAGTCAACATTGACAGTTGTACTGTACTGAAGTCTATGGGCCCTATCTTTGTACGGCGCTATCGTTTGCGCTGCCGTTGCGCTGCGTTTGCGTGCCTCTTATTGCTATCTTCCCAGCGCACGGTCCAGTTTTGCGCTGTGATGACACAGGTGTAGGCATGGCCCAGGCGTGTCGGTGGGCCTCTAGCCTATCATGTGTCTCGCGCAAGTGTCATTTAGCGCTGTGGGGAAGATACCGTCGGTATGTGCCGAGCGCAAAGAGAGGTTTGGGAGTTGCCCGTTCCAAAATAGGCGGTTCAGCGCAATGTGTTAGAAAAAATCGCCTTGGGTGCTCTCAATTTTAACGCCAGGAAATAGCTGGTCTTAGCGCAAACACAGACGTATGCCTGAGCGCAGACAGTATTCTCCGGCGCAGTGCAGGAAATCCTCGCTTGGATAGGGCCATTACGCACGGCTCGCGCGCGGACACACAATTCCCTCCTCCGATTGCCACGTTGATTTTCAACTAACCTTCACTGCAGAAAAAAACACACCTTGATTTAACAATGAGAATTCGTTTGTCATGGTTTGTCACTGCCGAGGCACCGAGGCAGCGCTGTGCTGTGCGTGGTGGTCCCGTGGATCGAAATCAGTTTCTGGCAGAAAATCACTTTCTGACACAACACCGGCCAGTATAGTAACCATTGATAGTATACAGTAACCTCTCTCCCTGCATAATTGCACCATGCAACAATAGGTTAACCCGAGTGGACAATTCTGGTATAGGCTATTGAAATAAAATCTCACACATCCCTACCCTATTAAAGAAACGAATAGGCTATTTTTAAATGTGTATGTTATAGCCTATATGAGCGAAACGGCTAATTAAAAGGCTACTATTTACAAAAGCATCAATTTTCATTACAATCCAAACTGGTTCATCCTCCAATTCTCTCTTCCCTCTCTCGTTCTCTCCCACCTCTCTCTCTCTGACTCTCTCCCTCTTTCTTACAGGATAGGCAAAAAATAAGCCTTGGCTTCAGCCTATTCCTTATTTCGTTATTTTATTTTGTATTTGTGTGAAATGGTTTGATATGTACATGTATGATGATGTTCTCTTGCTGTATATTCACACAAATTGTTACATTTTGTTTGTGGTTCATTAACCTATGACCGAAAATAAACCATTAATGAATTAATGAATTCATTCATTTCTTTTCTCTCCCTCACACTGTCACTCTGCTTGCACTAAGCAAGAAAGAAGCTGCTGCCAGTCACAGACGTGCAGGCGGTGACGCTGTGGCTTTTAAGGGGATTGATCTCAACTCGTGGTGAATCCTGTTAATATGGGCATAAACACGCCTATCGGGGTTTGCGCTGAGATGACGTGAAGTGCAGCGGCCCGACACGCCCACAATTAGGGCTTTGCGCTGCGCTATTCCAGCGCAAAACGGGCGCTAACACAAGTCGGGAAGATAGAGCCCTATGTGTGGAGAGACAAACAACAGCTGCCAGTCAAAGAGTTTACAGCAGATCAAAAAGCACACAATACACTACAGCAAGCCAGTTCCCATTAGTGCAGCGAGAGGCTAGGCTTTATTGCTTCCAACACTGCAAACGAATTCCATGCATTGTAGTAGTCAGTGATCATTAGGATCTGTTGAACACCTTCAGTTCCCACTCAACTCTTACATATTGCACAATAAATGCCTTTGGTAGCGTTATGGTCACAGTGCAGAACGAAGGAGGAGGCTGGAGGAAGTTATAAGCTGTAATAATGCCTTCTGAAGTGACACACAAACCCGTTATTCAGCTAAACTCAAAACCACCCGAGCAAGATGGACGTTTTACATAATGACAATAAGCTGAAGTTGATACTTCTTTACTTGTATTACATGTTAAAGGCCTGTTATGCATCCAAAAAGTGTCACTGATAGTATTAAAGCAATTTCTCAGAGGTGAGGGGAGTAGGGATGTGGAAGCTGAATGGGGATAAATAGATTTTATGAAATTTTAACTTTTTCTTTCTTCATACTCTGTGAAATAACATGGGCACAAACTGCACCATTAATGGGGTATTTTGTCTTGAACGGCTCATAAGAGAGCAATGAAACCTACCTTTTAAATGTCTGCTGTGAATGCAGTGTGTGCGTGTGCGTGTGTGTGTTTGTGCGTGCGTGTGTGTATGAGAGTGTACATGTGTACATGCACCTTATGTTGTTCGTAGATTTGATGTTGGTACAGAATAGTTGTGTGGTGAGTTGATGTTGGTACAGTATAGTTGTGTGGTGAGTTGATGTTGGTACAGTATAGTTGTGTGGTGAGTTGATGTTGGTACAGAATAGTTGTGTGGTGAGTTGATGTTGGTACAGAATAGTTGTGTGGTGAGTTGATGTTGGTACAGAATAGTTGTGTGGTGAGTTGATGTTGGTACAGTAGAGTTGTGTGGTGAGTTGATGTTGGTACAGTAGAGTTGTGTGGTGAGTTGATGTTGGTACAGTATAGTTGTGTGGTGAGTTGATGTTGGTACAGTATAGTTGTGTGGTGAGTTGATGTTGGTACAGTAGAGTTGTGTGGTGAGTTGATGTTGGTACAGTATAGTTGTGTGGTGAGTTGATGTTGGTACAGTATAGTTGTGTGGTGAGTTGATGTTGGTACAGAATAGTTGTGTGGTGAGTTGATGTTGGTACAGAATAGTTGTGTGGTGAGTTGATGTTGGTACAGTAGAGTTGTGTGGTGAGTTGATGTTGGTACAGTAGAGTTGTGTGGTGAGTTGATGTTGGTACAGTAGAGTTGTGTGGTGAGTTGATGTTGGTACAGTAGAGTTGTGTGGTGAGTTGATGTTGGTACAGTATAGTTGTGTGGTGAGTTGATGTTGGTACAGTATAGTTGTGTGGTGAGTTGATGTTGGTACAGTAGAGTTGTGTGGTGAGTTGATGTTGGTACAGTAGAGTTGTGTGGTGAGTTGATGTTGGTACAGTATAGTTGTGTGGTGAGTTGATGTTGGTACAGTATAGTTGTGTGGTGAGTTGATGTTGGTACAGTAGAGTTGTGTGGTGAGTTGATGTTGGTACAGTAGAGTTGTGTGGTGAGTTGATGTTGGTACAGTATAGTTGTGTGGTGAGTTGATGTTGGTACAGTAGAGTTGTGTGGTGAGTTGATGTTGGTACAGTAGAGTTGTGTGGTGAGTTGATGTTGGTACAGTATAGTTGTGTGGTGAGTTGATGTTGGTACAGTAGAGTTGTGTGGTGAGTTGATGTTGGTACAGTATAGTTGTGTGGTGAGTTGATGTTGGTACAGTATAGTTGTGTGGTGAGTTGATGTTGGTACAGTAGAGTTGTGTGGTGAGTTGATGTTGGTACAGTAGAGTTGTGTGGTGAGTTGATGTTGGTACAGTAGAGTTGTGTGGTGAGTTGATGTTGGTAGAGTATAGTTGTGTGGTGAGTTGATGTTGGTACAGTAGAGTTGTGTGGTGAGTTGATGTTGGTACAGTAGAGTTGTGTGGTGAGTTGATGTTGGTACAGTAGAGTTGTGTGGTGAGTTGATGTTGGTACAGTATAGTTGTGTGGTGAGTTGATGTTGGTACAGTAGAGTTGTGTGGTGAGTTGATGTTGGTACAGTATAGTTGTGTGGTGAGTTGATGTTGGTACAGTATTATAGTTGTGTGGTGAGTTGATGTTAGCATTTCTCTGCTCCTTGGTTTTGTAACATGGTAATTGTGCAGAGCGAGTAGCAATGTGCCAGGTCTCAGTTTAATGAATCCCACCTGTAACACATTTGCACATTCATTCCCCTCCAAGGAGAAGCCCTGTTGCCAAAGCAAAGCCCGAACAGGCTGGAAGTGTGTGACTCCGTTGAGTTACAAATCCAAATAGTAGGTCTCGCTGACTTGAAAAGATTGCATGTTTGAAATGTAGATTTGTGTACAGTTAGCATGCTCTGCTGTGTACAGTTAGCATGCTCTGCGCTGTACTCAGCAAACAGGCCAGGGAATTGGAACAGCGGCCTATGGAATGTCAGAGTGCGTTTGCCTCGTCGGTCCTGAAACCCTCTGGCATGTGAAAGGGATTTCACAAACATGAGTACATGGAATGATTCATTCATCAGCTAATCTCTCCACAAACTGTATACATACTGTACCAATATCTTCAAAGATGACTAGACAATTCATCTGTAGGGCTTTTAGCACTGATTCACTTAGTAACCTCGCTACAGCCTTTCAGGAATTCTACTGTTGTCAGGATGCTCCATGGGCAGTCTGGCCATGTTTCACTTGCTTTTATTTATTTATTTTATTTAACCTTTATTTAACCAGGTAAGTCATTAAGAACAAATTCTTATTTACAATGGCGACCTGGCAGAAGGCACAGCCTTTTGAGGGATAGGGGGTAGGGGATAAAATAAATACAAAGTTACTTAGAACAAATTAAAACACAAGTTAAAACACAGTTAAAACATAGCAAGACAGACAGAGCAAATAAAACAAAAACAGTCGGAGCAGACAGGCAGGGGAATAGGGTTAGTTTAGGAAGCAGTTGCAGGTGTCAGTGAATATGTCCATGATAGAGTCCTTGAAAGCTGATTTGGAGATGAAATTGTCCAGACCAGTGTTTTTTGTAAGCCATTCCAGTCTGTGGGCACAGCAGAATGGAATGATGACTGACCGATTACAGAATGAGTTTGGGGGATTTTCAGCAGGATGAGGTTAGCAGAACGGGTGTTGTACGCGGCAGGTGCAGTATGCAACAAGCTACACAGGTAGGGGGGTGACAGACCAAGGAGAGTTTTGTAAATTAGCATGAACCAGTGTATTTCGCGATGGGTGTGTAGAGATGGCCAGTTAACAGAGGAATATAAAGTGCAGTGGTGAGTTCTGAAAGGGGCATTTGTAGCGAAACGGATGGCAGAGTGATAGATAGCGTCTAGCTTTTGCAGAGTAGTTTTGCAGTAGTTTTGCCCTGGTTAAAATTGTCATTTTAACCAGGGTGAGTCTAGCAGAGAGTGAAAGAGGAGCGCATTCTATAAAGAAATCCAATTTTTGTTTTGACCTTGGCTTGCAACTTTTTGATATGTTGAGAGAAGTGACAGTGTTGTCCAGCCATATGCCCAGATATTTATATTCAGAGACCTGCTCTAGGGTCGCTCCACTGAGGGTACTGAACAGAGGTGGTGACATGAGCACAGAGCCCTTTTTACTGAACCACATGACCTTGGTTTTAGAGGTGTTTAACATGAGGCATAGGGAGGAGAAAACCTGTTGTAAGCTATTGAAACTAGACTGAAGCATTGAGACTACAGCATCTGGGGTAGGGCCAGAGGCGTACAGAATGGTGTCGTCGGCATATAGGTGAATGAGTGAGTCACCTACAGAGGTAGCTAAATCATTTATATACACCGAGAACCAAGTTGGACCTAATATTGAGCCCTGAGGCACACCCTTGGAGACAGGGAGGGGCTGCGACAGGAGTTGTTCAGAGCTGACACATTGCACTCTATCGGTGAGGTAGTTTGAAAACGACGCCAAGGAGGGACCAGAGACCCCGATGCTGTCAAGCCTGTCAACAAGGATGGAGTGGTCAAGTGTGTCAAATGCTTTGGCTAAATCAATGAAGATGGCCGCACAGTGTTGTTTACAGTCGAGGGCTGAAGATATGTCATTGATCACTTTATGAGTAGCAGTTACACAACCAAAACCAGAACGGAAACCAGACTGAACATCAGACAGGATATTATGAGCATTCAAAAAGTCAGTGAGCTGCTTGTTAACCAGTTTTTCTAACACTTTTGAAATACAGGGAAATATTGAAATGGGTAGCAGTTTGGGTCAGCCTGATCTCCTCCTTTGAAGAGTGCACGCACTATCGCTTCCTTCCAAGCTGATGGAATCTCTGCTGAGCAGAGGGACAGGTTAAAAAGCTGCTTCACATGTTTCACATGGCGGTCTGGCCAGGAGGCCATATCTATTTGCGGCTCGGTTAATGAGTCTGGAAGACCTTGGTGTTAGCACTTCTGGTTCCCCCGTCTAAAAGTCAATGGGATTTTTGTATGGGGATTTTGGTTAAATGCCTGAAATAAGGTCTGTGGTTAACAAAAGTTTATGAAACTGCAAACTTTGTCTTCAGCAAACTAATCTTCACAAATGAGGACCACTTTTATGGCAATCATATGACTATGATTTTTTTAAATCACATTTATGCTTCAAAAGTAATGAAAGTGGTAATTTATGAAGATTATCTTGCTGAACACAGAGTTTGCCTTTTCATAAACTTTTGTTATAACCATAGACCTTATTTTAAGCTTTATTTAATCTAAATCCCCATACACAAATCCCACTGACTTTGAGACCAAAAAACCAGAAGTGCAGGGACTTCCGGGTTGGCCTACAAAAACACGATACATCATCCCTGTGGTCGTCTATTAGAGGATCTCTGCTATCTTTCATCAAACTAAAGGAAACAATGAAGTCAACATAAAGTGTCATGGAGTTTCTGTATTGGTGCAGGATTCATCTCTAGTGAGGTTGAGTCCCAAGTTGTCCATCAGATGGCCAGGAATCATCATTGGTCAAATCATTTAAATCATCACTAAAATGCATATTTTAAGTGATCGCCGTGCAAAACACATTAGAATGCCCTTTTTCCTGGTTGCTGCAATGCCCTCAATGGTGACCTTGGCCACGCCCACATGGCATGAATGCCCACTGAGTAATTTGAACAGCCTGCCAACAATGATGCCAGCATACATGACCAGATGTGATCTAAATTGAACATTTATAGGCGATACTGGAATGTGTGAGACCACCACCATGCAGCTGGCGGCCCCAAAAGATCAATGTTCAGTTCAATGTTCAGTTCAGATCAGTTATAGTGACAAGTCCTCAGGGAGATCAGTGGAGCAAAACACAACATAAAAAGCAGCCCACCTCATTAGAGAGCCACTGTTATGGGGGAAGTCTTTTTGATGTTGCTATTTTTTCAGTAGGCCTAATAGCATACTTTGAATTTGTTCCCTGCCAGCTATTATAGTTGATTAACTCGAAAGATCAGAGGGAGTTTTGGAAGTGGGGTATAAGTGGTTATATAGAGGTAAAGCTGTTAAATTACTCATACAGGTGATATGCTATATGATAATGTAATCTAAAATTAGAATGTAATTAAAAATTATCTGGCCCTATGACTCAACTGTGATTGCTCATTTTGGAGCTCTGTTTACAGCTTTTTAATGAACAACACTAAAGGAGCTGGAGCAATTATGTGCTCTTGTGCCAGCTCCCACATTTGTTACTCATTTTTGGTAACACTTTGGTACGCATTTGTTTTTGAGTTGAGACTGAATCACTCGTGGTTATTGTGGAGTGGAGCTTCTCACATCTCATTGCTGCTCATTCTCATTCAGTCATGTTGCAGCCAGCACTCCCAGTTGGTGGTCCCAGTAATGAGCAGCGGGGGGTGGGCGGGCCTGATTGAATGAGATCCCAGAGATCTTTGGCTCCTCTCCTTCAGGGCCTTTTGCATTTAGTCACCCTGAGCTCATAATTGTGTGACTAAACCAATTGTTCTCTTAATTGAAGCCATTCAAGGCCCCTGTCGGCTTCCCCGCCCCCCAAGCCACAGGTGGGACTCAGGTGATCATCCACAGATGATAAGAAATCAGGATGTTGTCACATTACGGAACAAATATGTGGCACCAATATACTCATTCTCAAACTCTTGTTTTTGGGACCAAAGATGTATGCAGACAATTCAAGAATGAAACAATAAAAATGCCTTTCAGGTATGTAATCGGATATAATAGATAGGCCTATACAATTCAGTATTTCGAATATAGTTGCTTCTCAATATTCAAATTTCCTATAGCTACCCACAATCACAGAATTCTCTTGTCATGATGTCTCTTACCCCATTTAGACTCTCCACTCTAGATGCTAAGAAACTATGGGCCCTTATCTTGGGCACTGCAGTTATAATAATATTGCTGGCTCATAAACATAAACATATGAATATGAAACTGCACACAGGGAAATGACACTGAAATATCAGAGTAAAATTCTCTGGGTATAGCCAATACTTTTATTGTGGTATTACCCTAGTTACGGCCAATTGTCGACAAACACCAAACGACAAACGCGTTAATGAGATAGTGTTAATTGTGTGTGTGTGTGTGTGTGTGTGTGTGTGTGTGTGTGTGTGTGTGTGTGTGTGTGTGTGTGTGTGTACATAATATTGGGTGGTGGCTGTAACATGGAAAAAGGCCGTGCTTCACAATGACAAATTGTGGGTCGTCTTTTCATATTTTCCCAAACTACATGTCACAAATATCTGCTGTAATGGTTTTGAAAAGGGGCCGCTCCACCTTTGGTCCAAAACACCTGTGAAGCAGTTGTGTCTGCAGAGAACCATTTCGACATTATTTCCTCATTCTGAATAATTCACAAGCCCGAAGAGTGTTAGAGGGTGGAGAAGCCGAAGCTGAACATACATGGGTATGTGTAAAAACAGTTGACACACACGCACGCACGCACGCACACACACACACACACACACACACACACAGACACGCACACACGCGCGTGCGCGCGCGCACACACACACACACACACACACACACACACACACACACACACACACACACACACACACACACACACACACACACAGACACACACAAAGCTAAGTCGCCCCAAAACTTGCAAATGGAAAAAAAAGAATGTGCTGGGGCCATGGTTTGTTTTCACCTGAAGCAGTCATTTATCTTGGCCAGAGCCCAACACTAAACCACTGTGTATGTTTCTATGGTCTCAGTGGGTTTGTGTGTGCACCACAGCCACTTGAAGTGGTGGGGGGAACTGCAGATTTCACTCCTAATCTAGGAATTGTGAAACCGCACCATTTCCTTACAGTGGAGAAGTGCTTGGCATCTCATTCAACTGTTGAGGACCTGTATACACCAGATCAGATGGAGCGTACAGAAGAGTTTAGGATGTGTGTTTGCTTTGTGAGCATGAGGAGGGGGGAAGGATTTCGAGAAAAATGTGTTGCTACAGGAAGCAATGTGCCTTTTTAGCACATTGCTATCCACCACCTCAGCATCTCTGCTCTCTCTCTCTCTCCCTGTTACAATCACTTATAAAACAGAGGAGATGCCTTATTAGCTAGAGAATATAGTTTTGAAAAATAGGGACTTCAATACCTACAGTATAAATCCTGTAATGTGATGTCAGTAACTGGCACACAACACACTCAGGTTAACCTGGCTGTCTGTGATGTTTTATACCAAAAGATCCAGTGGGCCGAGAAATGTCCATACCCGACATCAGAATTTAATTTGCGAAAATAAAGCATAATCTACATCAGTAACACTTTATAATAACTATACACTATTAAGCATTAGTTAAGTATTAGTAAATACTTAAATCATCATTTATAAAGCATTGTTCATACATTCCTAAGCATTTTTCAGTAATTCATAAACACAGTTATAAATGTTTTTATTCCTGATTAATAAGCTAATTTATAATTTATTTAACAATTGTATTTAATCTAATTTATAAATGCTTTGTACTGTAAGGCATAGATAGTCCTCACTTTAGATTAGCTCACACAAAATACTTAACTAACAACTACTAACTATTTTAACTAACAATTACTAACTACCTTAATTACATGGGGCATGACTATGGCCACACCCTGAAATCTGATTGGCCACCCCAGGTGCCACCCCAAAATCCTGAGGGCGCCGGGCCCCCAGCATCCATGGCTGACATCACTATCTTTCAGAGGCTGTAGCAAGCTCATTTTTAAAGCTATGAAGAGCCTGGTATCATATGAAACTAGAAGACATAGGGCATCCACTTGTATCAACCCTGTCATGCTAGATAGTCGGCAAAGGGACTAAATAACACTCAAAATTTTGGCTAAACTGGCATGGCCATTTTACCTCTCACCTCGAGACATCTGAATGAGAATGGGTCCTTTGGGTACCCCACGTGTCTCCCCTTCAGAGATAAGGTAGCATTTTCCAATGCCTTGGCAGGTATGCATTTACATTTAAAAAAAAGTTGTAAAATTTTCAATTTTGTAATTAAGCCAAGGCTTTGAAAAATACTGACTGGCGCCCTCAGGATTTTGGGGTGGCAACTGGGGTGGCCAATCAGATTTCAGGGTGTGGCCAGGGCCACCCCTATAGGCATGTCCCATGTAATTGAGGTAGTTAGTAATTGTTAGAGTGGTCTGCAAGACTGAATTCCAAGCCATGAAGGCCTCCATATTCTCATATCTGATCAGCCCGTGACGTCAGTCAAGTAGGAGGTCAGTTATGACGTCAGTTCATCCTAGTATATATAGTGAAGGTTTTACATCACCTTGCTCTCTGCCTGGATCATAGCAGCAACTGGCATCACGGCTGTTTGTCTCCACTGAGCTGTCGTTTCGCTATCTGCCTTATCTTCTATCTGCGGATTGATCCGGGTTCCAAGTGGTTATTATCCGTGCAGCAATGATAATACCTTGTTCCGGATCGGGAACTGTGGCATGCTGCTGTTTTGTCTGACCCAGACGACGCGGCTGCCTCACAGCCTCACAGGCCAGAAAACATTTCATGTCCAAGGAGGACAGAAAGGCCTGGGCACATCAACATTGTGAGCTGCTTCGATCCTGTTCTTAAGTCACCCTCCTCTCTCGCCGCTATAAAGAGCTATTAAGTTTTGGGCAAAACGTTTATCTCCAAGGAAAGTTTATCAGAGAAGAACTAAACTGCGCTCGCATGGCTAGTAGCACTTCTGCTAAGCTAACGCCAATATCGATGATGAATGCTGAACCAATCAGCATCAGAATCAATCAATCAATCAATCAAACCCTGTCAGAGAGCAATATTACATCATTACGTTCCGCCGATCATCGGGATGAGACCCGGCCGGTCCTCGCCCCTCCGATCATCCAGTGAGAACAACATCAGGGGAACTCCTGTGTGTCGTCACTTCACCGATAAGGACACTGGGAGATGGAGTTCCAAGGCCGCGTTCACCAAAAGCGAAGTATTTTGCCCTCAAGCATGCTGTGGTGCATTGTTGTGAAAATGGCAAAAGAGCGTTCAGACCACTGGCGTAGCCAGACTTGGCACATTGGGTGTGCCACAGGAAGACAGGGTGTGCCTGTCTTTCGGCCGCCACCAAAACTAATTTGGCCTTTTCAAGCCAGATTTAGAGGAATATTAAGATAGGACCATATAACCATATAACCATCAATGTTTACTCCTTTTCGCACTAATTATTAGCAGATAGAAGCAGTAAATTAAATTGTAATTTTTGACAACATGTAAAACCACTTTGGTATCTCAAAAAAGTCTCACCTACTTTTTCCAAAGAGTGTTCTAGTCGGGAAAGAACGCAAGTTTGGTTGGCATGCAGGTTCGTCTACTGCAGAGAGATCTGTAGCGTTAGTGTCCTCTGGGTCTGCTGCTGCACAAACCACCGGTGTGTTTTTGGCTGCGTCCCCCGCTGTTATTACCGTCATTGTTTCGGCTGAATCATCTTCATCATTGTCTGTCTCTCCACTGTCCATCACCAATACAGGTGCGGGAACGGGTGCACTACAAGCCGTGAAGCCGCACTTGTTGAGGGGGAGGGCGACGAGTCATCCTCCTCGTCAAATGCCGCGTTTCTTGCCTTTGTCGAAAAAGCTTAAAAGCGAGCTCTGTTTCATGTCTTCTTGATTTGGCGCTGCATTTGTTTACTTTACTAGACAGCTTAGCTAGTTTCCCATGATGCTCTGGGGCACAGAGGCATAGGTCAGTGGACAGTCGGACACTTGACAGCTGATGTGTTTTGCAGACAAACAAACAAAAAACTTTATTTCCCCCCCCTTTTTTTGGGCTACGCCATAGGTTCAGACTGGAAGTTTCAACCGGAAACAGCGGCCATGACAGTCTGTCCGCAATCCCGCATTAATAAAAAACTTTATATTAGAGCTACGATATCGTGATAAATATAAACAACTAGCCAACGCTGGTGGCCTGTACGGAAACAGCGTGAATCGAACTGTTGAGCGTTATATCAAATTGGTCATTCAGGCCATATCTATAGATGAGTTTCCTGGGCCGTTCCTAGGGCGGCGCCAGAGCAGCCTTTCGTGTCCCCGGCTTCCGTTTAAGTCCACATTGCGTCCACAGCAGCGATCACATCAGAAGGCAGCAGCCGAAATATCCAAACTTTTTTACAACGATCGATAACATCAGCTACACTAACGTTAGCAGACATTATTAACAATGGGTTATTCTGGAACACATTGTGCAGTGCGTGGCTGTCACAATACACAGAAACGCTTGAACGAGTGGTTGGATCGACAGTGTTTTGAGCATCAGCCCGCTACCAAACGACTTTGTCCCTGCAAGTCGGCAAAATAAAATGCGAAACAATGCGCGTTTCCATCCACTGCTATTTTGCGAATTATAGAGCTGACAATCACCTCGTGTTTGAGGCTGTCTGAGCTGCTGATCAGCTGCTAGACCCGATATACAGCTCTGTTAAACACATCTAACGTTATTAATTTAAAGTTTCTTGATGATCTACAAGTAGACAAAGGTACCATAACGCCATTTCTGGATTACCAGGTGCGACTCGGCAAACTAACGTTATAATCCCAACCCGATCTCATTTTTTTTTTTTAAATAGCAACGTTGCTATGTTACAATTTCGTCTCCGAAATTGTAAAATGGTAATCCACGGAGCAGATAGTAAGTGAATACAATTTCATTCAAGTCTAGAAGTGAGTCGCCTTAAAGTTAATATCCCAGTCTTCTTCTGTTTACCACAGCGGGTATTGTGCTGCGTATTTACCATGATTTACCCCGTGTAGCCCTATTGTGTGGAGGCTACACACGGCATGTCATGTTTTGCAGTGATCAAGGCAAACTGTTGTTTTTGAATGGAGAGACACCTAACGTTAGTCTGGCTGACTGTGACAGAGGAGAGGACTGTAACCTAACGTTAGTCTGGCTGACTGTGACAGAGGAGAGGACTGTAACCTAACGTTATTCTGGCTGACTGTGAGAGAGGAGAGGACTGTAACCTAACGTTAGTCTGACTGACTGTGACAGAGGAGAGGACTGTAACCTAACGTTAGTCTAACTGTGACAGAGGAGAGGACTGTAGCCTAACGTTAGTCTGACTGACTGTGACAGAGGAGAGGACTGTAACCTAACGTTAGCCTGGCTGACGCTTCGGCTTCCGCCATTGATTCCTCAAAATACGCTTTAATCCTGCATGTAGTTACGTTCGGCCATTTACACATATTATCTTCCCATGTGTCCACTGTCAACGGGTGTGGGATAGACACTCTTTCGTTAGATAGGAGACTTGCAGAATGATCCCAAGTTTGCATTTTTTCGGCGGTCGCTATGGCTACTACGGTGGTACGTTACGCTTCTCTGCATTCACAAACACCGGAAGAGACAGACACGATCGCGGCCGAGTCCGGCAGCAAACCGGAAGTGCCCAGGAAACTCGTCTATACGCTAATGCTATATCTAACGTTAGCGCCCACAGTACCAGAGCGGATCAATGCCTTGCGTTGCCCCATGCTACTCAGGCAGCTCTGTTAGCCAGGAAGAAGCTTGCGCTACATTTAATGCATAAAATATCGCTGATAATATACAATTTCATTCACATTGAATTACACCCTGGCTGATCACCTATTTAGTCATGTAGTGGTTTTGAGCTGCTGGCATATTGATAGTGCTTTCAGGGGTCCCAGATCAATAAAGCTCATTTTAGTGATAGAGTTAATATAAAGTTTGAAAGGTTTTGGAAATGCTTGATTAACCATCATGTTTTCAGCATGGGATATGCTCGATTTGAAAAGACCTATTTGTGGGGGGGTTTGAGCTCAATCTCCCGGCTACATCCAAGCCTACATTCCTTAGTAAAGATAATTGTTAAGCATTGAGTGTGTGGCTGAGTTTCATGCGAAGCTCGCTAAGCTTTTACATCATGGGCTATTACGGCAGTTAGTCTGAGGCAAGGGCGTGTGTTGAGCTCAATCCTCTAAGGTATAACTATGCCATTAGTTTTATATGTAAACTCTTAAGTCAGTCATGCCAAATCATAGACTTCATACATTATTTCCCCCGCATTCACCGACAGCACACTTATCGGTAGCAACTCAGATAGATGTAAGATAATTCAGATTGTTGTGTTAAATGGAAGGCCTATTAGAAGGCAGGAGTCGATACTGTTTAAACATGCAAGGAGTAATTGGAGATTCTGCTAGTGCTAGCAGTTGGAGTATGCCCTTACTTGAGCTCCTATGAGCGTGCTTCAGGTTGGCATAATCAGGAAACAGGAAATAATTTGGCTACTGGCTCCTAAAGTTTTGAGTTGATTATTTGAAGTATTTCTATTTACCAATACAATTAAGTATTTATACAAGGAAAAAGAAGCAGAAGGAAACTTATTTTTCAATTCAGGCTGTTCCATGAACCAGAGTGCACATTTGGCAAATATGCAAAGTGCCAACATGCTGCTGGCTGCCACCTCAGTGAAAGCTAAGCTCGATATGCTGCTCCTAGGGAGTATAGTTCCCTTTAATATCAAATATGTTAAATGCAGCTCATTGTTTACATTATAGTCTTCATATGGAACGCAGCTCATCATTCATGTTCTGCTCTCTGAGAACATGTATCATCTGGGATGACCCTGCTAATGCAATACTGCGGCCAGTGGCGGACTGCATAATCGGGCACGTCGGGCAAATGCCCGGTGGCCTGGCCTGGCCTGGCCTGGCCTGCCAAAAAAAAAGATTTTTTTTTTTTTTTTTTTTTTTTTTTTGCAGGCCTGACCAGGCCACTCACTGAACAGCAGGCCAGGCGCCGCCTACTGGTTTACTAGTGGTTTTATTACTTTATTCAGGTTTAAAGTGGGTGCATCTCATTGTAAAATTGGACTTGGCCCAAATTGGGCTTCAAACGGCCCAAATTGGGCTTCAAACGGCCCAAATCGGGCTTTAAACGACCCAAATCTGGCTTCAAACGGCCCAAATCTGGCTTCAAACGGCCCAAATTGAGCTTCAAACGCCCCAAATTTTTCGCCGCCGTCCTTTGGACGCCGGCACGCGCGTCGGCCCGTATCGGCCTGGCCTGCTTGGTATCTAATGCCCGGCCTGAATTATGATCCCAGTCCGCCCCTGACTGCGGCTGAGTCAGCAGGGAGCAGTCTTCTGTTTAAGGGGTTAGCTCTGCATGATCCTTCTTTCCGGTATTGCTGTAATACTCCCACCTTCTTATTCACTTGAAACATTGTAAATCAGACAGGGAGGCTAAAGGCTCAAGTGGTATCTCTCAAACTAATTATTGTTCTGTTCCCTATCCTCTAAGACCCCGTACCACATGGCATCGTGATGTGGGGCAGGATGAACCCTGTTCTGACTGAGCGTCATGGGAAGGCAAGGCTGACCTCCCACCACCGTCTCCTCTGCAAAGGATGAGGACTCCCTCGTCAGCTGTACACCTCACTCCTTCTGCACTGGCATGGCTACCTCTGCAGCTGCTCGGTTCAGCATCTATTCTGGAAGGAATGGGACGTTGGTCTCTGAACCATACGAACGTCACGTCAATGACATTATCTTAGCTCAAAAGGCCATGAGCACTAACACCTGAGCAGACGGTCTTTTAATCTGTACCTTATTATTATGTCAATAGTTGCCCAAAGATCCCTTCTTCCTTAAAGAGATAGTCAACACTTTTTCCACTTTCTTCTGCTGAAAATCAATATATATTGGAAATTAGCTGTGTTCTTGAGGAATCCAGGTCAAAGTCCTGACATTTACTGTAAATCTGAGTAATTCCTCTTCTCTTCTCACATACCTATGCAGTTCCATACAAACCAAAAAGGCCAGCTGTAGACTCCAATTTTCCTCCCTTTCTATTGGCAGAGCTCTTTTTTTTTTTTTTTTTTTTTTTTTTTATTGATTCATTCCAAAGCATACAGTCAACAAGCATACATTAAACATCAATACAGAGTATGCTACTTCGATAGAAACAAAATAAATGAACAAAACAAACAAACAAACAGGGGTATCATGTTAGAATAAACTCAGGCATTAACAAAAATATTTAAATCTTTACAAATATTCACAGTTTTTAAGGCTTTACTGTTCTTGAGATCACATAAAGTTTTTATTGGCAGAGCTCTTGATCAGTGACGTAGCTTGATCAGTGACATCACCAAACCCACCTCTCATGGCCCCTCCCAGCCAAAGTTTATAAAAGTGGCTGCACACCATGCTGGGACTATGGAGTGTGGAGAATTGTTGAATAGAGAGAGAGAGAGAGATTTGTGGAGCGTTTTGATTAGACTGCATAGTGTAAATTGTAGTATTTAGTAGTTTAGGTTTAGTTTTAGAGTACGTCAGATAGCCTAGGTTGTGTTTGTTTGTAAAAAAAAAAAAAAATGTTCATCTGTTTGCATAGGTATGTGAGGAATTACTAAGTTTTACAGTAAATGTCAGGACTTTGACCTGGATTCATCAAGAACACAGCTAATTTCCAATATATATTGATTTTCAGCAGAAAAAAGTGGAAAAAGTGTTGAGTATCTCTTTGTAGTATTTAGTAGTTTAGGTTTAGTTTTAGAGTAGGCTACGTCAGATAGCCTAAGTTGTGTTTGTAAAAAATAAATGTTCGTCTGTTTGTTGAGTTTAGTTTAGTGGCCAGGGACAGGTTAGGGATAGTCATGGGTCGAAAGTGTTGTGTTCCCGGGTGCAAAAGCTACACCGGTGTTCACGGAGACTTGGACATCAGGCTGAAATGGCTGCAACAACTGGGCCTAGCAGCTCCGCTGCCTCAAGAGGGTGTTTGGCTGCAATCCTGCATTCCCCCCCGGATAGTTTCTCTAACCCACTGCCCCAGTAGGGCAGCGCCGGTGTCATGGCCACCACCAGCAATACGTTGTGTTTTATGTGAATATTTCGGCTGGTTAGAATGCATTTCAAGAAACTGCTTTAGCTAGCTTTCATTGCAAAACTTCAGCCAATGCTAATTAGCCGACTCCTGTCTGCCTGCATCACGCTAGCATGTTAGCCCGGCTAATATGCTTGAGGCTAATTAGCCTCGAGCTACACTGAATAACACAGACCCCGACAGCTTTGACTGGTGTTGGCTCGCTCCCCCAGTGGTCGCGATGCATCCATATACTTCTACTACCTTCAGATAAAGGTTGTAAGCTCACCTGTAACTATCGGTGACATTCCTGATACCATCCACTTCCATGATCTTTAGACATGTTGTAATTGCAGCGTATCGGTGACATTTTGGAACCATCGGTATTGTGCTAAGCTAACCTTCACAACTATGAACAAGGCTCATTCAGGCTTAGTTTTATAACTTTTACCTCCTGCTCCTGCACATCACAGCACAGGCTAAATGATGCAACATAAATATACATTATGTAAAGTTATTGCATAAATGTGTTTTTATTGAAAAAGTGGCGTCAAGTAAGCAAGTCTTGTTGGAGTGGATCTCACAGTGAAACCATGTTACGGCCAAACTACCCATTTCACTATTCACGTTGTATTTGCAAGGGGTAGGCTATATATACACCCCATCGGTGGTGTGTGTTTCTCTTAGGGTTTACATTTTATTTCATTTTATTTTGTCCAATATTCAAATATTCCTGAATTGCATTTTGTGTTACAAATAAGTATTATTTCTATCTAACTTTTCAGCCAGATTTGATGGTTTTCTTGTCAAAAGTCTGCCGCCTCAAAGCCTTCTGGGTAATATCCAAACAATAGACAGGCAAAGTGACCCCCTTCCTGCTTCAGCACTACTTTCGAAACCCACATAGGTTACGCCAAAACCACGGCCTGTGCCCGCCTACGCAGCAGTCAAGCGCCGGGATTGGCCAGGAGCAAGTCTTTTCTCTGGCAGCTCGAATCTCCCACACCACAAACACTGCACGGCACACAGGCCAGCGATTTCATGAACCAACTGAATTGCTCTTGATAGCTGACATTGAAATGAATTATGGTCACATACCTTCCTTAGTGTATTAACGCTAATGAAAACATAACACAAGCTTTTAACACATTTCCCACACACCACAAACACTGTGCCCAGCCCAGCGATTTTATTAACCAAATTGCTCTTGATAGCAGACATTGCAAATAAATAAATTACTGTAATAACGCCAATTAAAACGTAACACAAGCTTTTAACACACAATCGATTTTTATTTTTTACTGTAACAGAGATGGAGCCCAACATGAGCATGAGCGCCTGGCCAATCCCGGCGCTTGACTGCTGCGTAGGCGGGCACAGGGCGTGGTTTTGGCGTAACCTACTGTGGGTTTCGAAATAATGCGTAGGCCTACCAGAGATTTTCATCCACCATTTATTTTCCCATACACATTTCGTAAAATGCTTATAAAAAGTTTTACAAACCAAACGGTACAGATATATTTAGAAACTGATCACATAACATCTCACTGGGACCCAAACGTAAAAAAAAATGCGTGTTTAAAGAAAATATTTTTTCTATGTTCTTTTAAGTTTTGGTCGGAGTGAAATGTTCTATGGTCTCTCCTGATTATAGCGTTAGCTGAACCGTTTGGTTCGACGAAGTAAAACGGTATGCTGGTGTTTGGACTGAGAGAGCCTAGTTTGGACAGGAGGAAGCGAGGGGGTGGTGGAAGGGAGAAACATCAGCAGCAGATCCATTCACAGCGCTGGCTTTAACTGAAACTACACATGCGTGAGCAGGAAATGCACAGAGCTCTGCCATTGGTTCTGAAATTTGCCCGCCCCACAAAAGCTCATCCTATCCAAATGTGGAGTGGGCGGATTCGAAAGCCTGAAAACTCCCCGCCCTTTTTTGAAAAACTAACATGAAGGCCTGGCTTTCTTCTCTCTGGTCACGGGGGGTTGCATATCTCTTGGTGAGCACGGCAATCGGCAGTGTCCCGATATCCCAATGGCATAGCATCTCGTTGGTCATAGGCGATTCTAGGCTTTCCAAACAGGGGTTGCACCACCAAGAAGGTATTAGTACTCCGACTGAAGGGTATCTAGGGCTGGCTGATGGCCCCCCTGGACAAAGAAATGTTGTAAATTTGAAAGTAAAATGCATTAATCTGGTGCACTCTGAGAGCAAAATGAAGAGGCTAGTAGATATGATATAACTTGTCGCAGAACATACATTTTGGTTTGGACAAGTATTTGGTAAACGTGGAACTGTATTCCTTTTGGTTTTCTTCATTGTTCATGATTTTGTGGAAAGCATTCACTAAAGAGTCTATAGTGAATGCTGCTATTAACTTGTGTTTACTTTAGCTACTAAACCAACATCAGGACATCCAAGCAAGTTCTGACAGAGAGCAATGCCATTGGACCCATTGGACAAACACATTTGCATATCCCCCAGCATGCATTGTTCCTTCCAAACTTTTGACCACAAAGTAAAGTAACCACATTAAATAAGTGGTGAGTGGAAATAATCATTAGCCTATTCTTAGTTAAACATGCAGTTTTGGAACATTCAATAAAGACAAATAAAAAAATAGACTATGACTCGACACCCTAAGTGATACACACATGTTATGAGAGTGGTATATATAGGCTACCCATCACACTAATATCCGTTTCAGTGTAGAATGGTTAGTTCCTTGCTCTGCTCTCCCGTAAGAGTGCAACGGACAAACAACCATGTCCAACCCTGTATGCAGCCCATGTCCAACCCTGTATGCAGCCCATGTCCAACCCTGTATGCAGCCCATGTCCAACCCTGTACTGTATGCAGCGGTGCGGGAAAAGGAGGGGGCGCCTGGCCGCACACCAGCGATTTTTGTTTGTTTGTTTGTTGTTGTTTTGTGAAGGCTACAGAGCGCCCTAGCCGAACTGGCGCCCCAGGCAGGAGGCTGTTTCGCCTGTAGGGTGAGCCGGCCCTCATCAACTATCGTTTATATGTCAACATAAAATAAAAAATCATCTGGCCACTAGGGGTTGCACGTGCATCCGGTGCAACAATGTACAATCACCTATGTCGTTGGTTGTGGCTCTAGGGAAAAAGTAAAAAGCGAACACACAAAATTATGCAACTTCGGTGCAGGGCACATGTAATATCAAATCAAAACAGAAAAGCCAGCACACAAAAAAAGTCCTTTTAGAGGTTTTAATACCTTATGGCCCATTTCCACCGCAGGTAGTAGCGCGATCCCGCTCCGCTCGACTCGATAAATGGTCTCATTCCACCACTAAAAACTATCCCAGCCCGGGTTGTATTGGGGTCGAGTCGTGCTACTTTTAGTACCTGCCTCGTCGTGGTTCTATTCTGTGAACCCGGGTTCATACGGTGACGTGAAAACATTGCATGGCGTTTTGCTTCCGCGGTGGAAGCAAAACGTCCATCGGGCCGAAACGATTAGAGCCGAGTGGTGACGAGCTGTGCAGGGCAGTAAAATGTGGTGGAAATGAACCATTAGTCTGGGGCAGCAGCACAGCAACAAACAAGTTCCGGCACGTAGGCCTTCTTCGCCTGCAGTAAGTCACTGTAAGTCGCTCCCCGTTTTGAATGCAAAGTTAAGTCAGGGTGGTTCTAGATTTCATCGTGCCAGCAGTAAAAAATAAGAAGCTGTAAGACGCATCCGGCGAATGTGGCTCTAAACTTCATAATGTGGTTCTAAATTTTATCGCGCCAGCAGTAAGCAGCTGCAAGACGCGAGGTTGAAGGCCAGAAGTAATGCCTGCGGTAAGGCAAGTGCCAAGGCTGATAGGCCAGAAGTAAGACAAAGTAATGGATTGATCTCAATTAATCATTGGAAACTAGCTCTTCCTTTTGGGCGGGATTTTCTAGTCAAAGCGCCAGCTGTGAGATGCTGAGGAGCGCCGTGGTGTAAGACGCCAAGGCCAAGTTGATGGCCAGAAATAATAGTCAAAGCGCCGGCTGTGAGTCCTGATGAGCAACGGTCCCAGCGCCCTGCCATAAGACGCCAAGGCCAAAGGTTGAAAGGCCAGAAGTAAGACAAATGCCCAGGTTGAAAGGGCAGAAGTAAGTAACAAATTGATCTCAATTAACCACTGGAAATTAGCTCTTCCTTTTGGGGGGATTCTCTATCCTAGCCTAAACAGATGCCTCCCTCTCACCACAAGAGGAACATCATCTTACAATGGTCTCATACGCCAAAGTAGTTGCCATGCCATTTGCTGAATAAAGCTGCTTGTTAAATCTTACCAACTGTGACGTCAGTCAAGTATGACATCAGTTATGACGTCAGTTGATGTCAGTTCATCCTCGTATATATAGCGAGGGTTTTACGTCACTTTCCTCTCTGGCTGGATCATAGCAGCAGCTGGCATCATGGCTGTTCGTCTCCACTGAGCTGTCGTTTCGCCCCACCCACCTCCCCAGTCCACCACCGAGTCTTGACTCCTGAAGAATTCCCCATGGGGGGGAATTTAGGCTATCCTAGCCTAAACAGATGCCCCCCTCTCACCACAAGAGGAGTGTCATCTTACAATGGAGTCATACGCCAAAGTAGTTGCCATGCCATTTGCTGAATACAGCTGCTTGTTAAATCTTACCAACTGGTCTCTCATTATTGAAAGGTAGTTAGTAGTTGTTAATTAAACCAAGTATTTGGTGTGAGCTAATCTAAAGTGAGGACTATCTATGACTTACAAAGCATTTATCAATTAGATTAAATACAATTGTTAAATCAATTATAAATTAGCTTATTAATCAGCAATAAAAACCATGTATAACTGTGTTTATGAATGACTTACAAATGCTTAGTAATGTATGAACAATGCTTTATAAATGATGAATTAAGTATTTACTAATACTTAACTCATGGTTAATAGTGTACAGTTATTATAAAGTGTCACCTCTACATCAGCTGGGGTGGGCGTGATGACCTTTAAATCTACATCAGCTCAATAATGGTGGGCGGGACGATCTTTAAATCTCTATCAGCTCAATAAGGGTGGGAGGGAGGATCTCTAAATCTCCATCAGCTCAATAAGGGTGGGAGGGATGATCTCTAAATCTCCATCAGCTCAATAAGGGTGGGAGGGATGATCTCTAAATCTCCATCAGCTCAATAAGGGTGGGAGGGATGATCTCTAAATCTCCATCAGCTCAATAAGGGTGGGAGGGATGATCTCTAAATCTACATCAGCTCAATAAGGGTGGGAGGGATGATCTCTAAATCTACATCAGCTCAATAAGGGTGGGAGGCATGATCTCTAAATCTACATCAGCTCAATAAGGGTGGGAGGGATGATCTCTAAATCTCCATCAGCTCAATAAGGGTGGGAGGGATGATCTCTAAATCTACATCAGCTCAATAAGGGTGGGAGCAGGGCCGATTTTACACTCATGGGCCCTGGGGCTATTCATCTCTGCAGGGCCCCCCCCCTCAAGCGGAAGGGAGTGGAACAAAATTTGAGTGTTTTTTTTTAACCTTTTTTAGCCGTATTTAAAGGAATATCTCATTTTAAATCAACATTAGGATTATACTGTTGTGATGTCATTATTCAGTATCTTCTCCTTTTCTCATTAACTTTCATGTCACCACCTGCTCTCCTGTCAGCATTCTAACTTACAAACACAAACTGTAGGTTTAGCCATCATGTTCTTTCATAAACAGCCTGATTGGAAAGAAAACATTGCCACTGAGATGTCACAACAAGCACTTTTATTATTATTATTTAGTATTTATTATTGCTGTTATTATTAAAGTGCACACACACATGGTTATTCAATTATTGCACAAATCAATCAAGCAGTATTCAAGTCTGTTCGTACCTGAAATGTCTTCTTCCTGACTTTTGCCGTGGCAAAGCGTTTGACTAGAGTGGTGAAGTCCAATGTTCTAACAATGTCACTTTCCAATTACATCAATGTCAAGTGGGTGAGCCTTTCTTGTCCCATTGTAGACCGTATCCTGTTCTTGACAAGCCCAAGTTTTGAAAAGGAGCGCTCTCCAGAGGCATTTGTTACAGGGAGAGTTCATTTTCCAAAAAAAAATTAAAAAAAAAAAAAAAAAAAAAAATTGGGCCCCTTGATGTCCCGGGCCCCGGGGCTTCAGCCCCGGTAAGCCCGTTGGTAAAATCGGCCCTGGGTGGGAGGGATGATCTCTAAATCTACATCAGCTCAATAAGGGTGGGAGGGATGATCTCTAAATCTACATCAGCTCAATAAGGGTGGGAGGGATGATCTTTAAATCTACATCAGCTCAATAAGGGTGGGAGGGATGATCTCTAAATCTCCATCAGCTCAATAAGGGTGGAAGGGATGATCTTTTCTATTGCAGCCCGTCTTCATGATTTAGGTGGATAAAGGCTGATGAGCCTCCCACAAATAAGCTTCAAGAGTGAGTCAAAAGAATGTTGTTCGAGTGTGTGTGTGTGTGTGTGTGTGTGTGTGTGTGTGTGTGTGTGTGTGTGTGTGTGTGTATGTGTGTGTGTGCGTGCGCGTGCGTGTGTCCAGTGTGACTCAAACAGTGATTGGAACCCATCCATCCTCTGAATTTCCAAACCTCAGATAATATGCTCTGCAATAGCCTGCTGTGTGAATTTAAGAATCATGCAAGTTTCCTAGCAAGATGTTACACAACATCAGCAAAACAAAGTCCTCAAAATGGGGATCTTTCTAGGCTACCTCCTTCCAGTCAACGGCCCCCTTGGGAGCTTCCTGAATGACTCCCAGACTTCTACGCAGCTCGGCTATCTCACTGACCTGCTGTGCAACCGGCTACTTCAACCTGGAGCCTACCCGCTCTCGCTGTACAGCCACATCCTGGTAATAAATCACTATAGCATGAACTTCCCTAGAATGGTTGTGGAGTCCAAGCAAGGTCCAAACCTTATCAGTGCATAACACATCTCATCCCTATCAGCAGGTGAAGCAGAGATAATAGTGATCACTTTTGCCCCAGTCTAGATCTGTGGATGATATAATGGAACACCAAAAGGTACAGTATCTAGCTAGTAACCCCCAGGGGGTTCCTCCGTACATAACCCCCCACTAAAAACATGCAGAAGATCGTCATCCGACCAGTGACGACAACATCTGAAGTTGGTCCAATGATGGTCCAATGAAGGTCCCCGGGCGCTGGAAAGAAATAGCGACCACTGCTCCTGGCCTGCCCCCTGGAGGAAAGGAGAAGCCTGGATGGGTCAAATGCAGAGGACATATTTCACCGGCCACCGTCAGCATGAGTGTGTGTAGTGGCCGCATGCATGTGTTGTAGTGTGTTCATGCATGTGTTGTAGTGTGTTCATGCATGTGTTGTAGTGTGTTCGTGCATGTGTTGTAGTGTGTTCATGCATGTGTTGTAGTGTGTTCGTGCATGTGTTGTAGTGTGTTCGTGCATGTGTTGTAGTGTGTTCGTGCATGTGTTGTAGTGTGTTCATGCATGTGTTGTAGTGTGTTCGTGCATGTGTTGTAGTGTGTTCATGCATGTGTTGTAGTGTGTTCGTGCATGTGTTGTAGTGTGTTCGTGCATGTGTTGTAGTGTGTTCATGCATGTGTTGTAGTGTGTTCATGCATGTGTTGAAGTGTGTTCGTGTGACAATAAAGGCGGGCTGCCGTCTGAAATCGTGTAGTAGCTTTTTGGTGTTGGTGTTCCAAAATACAGGTCACTGTAACCTGTATTAGGA
>NC_139623.1:2207744-2252744 GCF_964638095.1 Poromitra crassiceps
GGTGACTGGTTTTCTCTCAGTATAGTACAACTGAAGTCAATGGTGACTGGTTTTCTGCCAAGTTGTGCTGGCAGCCTATGTGTACTATGTGTAATGAGAGAATTTTCATTTTTGGGTGAACTGCTCCTTTAAGAGCAATGGCTCTTAAGAGAGACAATAAAGTAGGGATGCACTGAGTACTTACATTTGGGTACTTGCCGATACCGAGTAGTACCGATACAAGTATTTAATTAAGGGTCAACAGATTTTGTTATGCCTTTAAGCATGTTTAATTAAAAACAAAACATTTCAATATTATGGGTCATTTTCTTTAGTTAATTTATATTTTACAAGATTACATTTGAACACAATCATTTTTACTGAATGGACCTTAAAGACACCATCAACTATACTGAATGGAGTCTGACTCTGGACCTCGAATGCACCACAGCCGGTTTATTGGGGAAATATATAGATGGTTTTCACGGAATTGTGTTGCTAGGGAACAGTTTGAAACCTAGCTTATTTCCTGTCAGGTATTGTACTAGCAAACAATTTAGCAATAGCAAAATAAAAATGTTGAATGTTTATGTTGTCAAGTTAAAAGCGTCTATTTTTAGACAGTTTATGTGGGAAATACTGTAGGACGTTTACATTACTGTAAAGGCAGTATGGATTACACGGGACATGTAGCCTATTGCAAATGTCTGGTAAGCCTTTACTTGTTCCACAACACTGTATTGTCTGCTATGAGCTAGCTAACGATAACCCGTAACTTTGACAGAAAGTTTTGTTAGCAGTTGCTGCAGGCTGAAACACGCCCCCTCAATCAGGAATGAGTGTCAAAATGAGTGTCAAGTTCCTCCCTGAGCAGCAGGTGTCACTTATCTAGGCTGATTACTGCATTCAAGCTCAGTCTTGCTGTGACTCAGTGGGCGTGACCCCACAGTGATTTCTGCCTCTGTGACATCACATGCATACCCTCTATTGTATGTAACATACCAAATAAAAGCAAACGGCAATGTCTAAGAATGTAACGCCATGTAACTGGCTCGTTAATTCTCACATTCCAGGGAATTACGTTAATGTCTGCGGGTCTTATAGACGTAAGTGGCTCGCGCTGCGCTCGGAGGAGAGAAAACCATCTGAAGCTTTGTTTGTTGGACTCCCGGTATGTTTTACAAGAAAGTGCTCGTCATTGTCGACGATAACGTTATCTGACCTGGCTAACAGTGGATACTCCGCTTGCTTGCTGTGTACCGAGCTCAAGGTAGTAGGCTACGTTCTTTGTTTTACCCCCTGCACTGTCCACTACAAAAACAATGTTCTTCTTCTGACATTCTTTCATATTTGCCGCCGTGACCAGCGGAAGTGTTAACACAACCCGGAAGAATTTGGCCCACCCCCGCGTCTGAACATAAGGTGAATATGCAGTGTTTCCCATAGTTGATTTAGCTTGCACTCAGTATGCTACATCAACACGGTGCCAGTGCCAGTGTGCGAGCACACTTTAAAAAAAGAAAAGAGAAAAGGAGTGTGCAAGCGTCTCATTCATTTAATGACGTCGCAGCTGGAATACATTTTGTCCTGCCTGGTGTGGCTGAGAGAGGCGAGCTTGGGAATAAAGCAGGAATGTGTAGTGGGTGCTAGGCAGCTGGTGGCTGAGCCCTGCTGGGTCGCAGGGAGCAAGGCCAGGCCAGCCACATGAGCCTCAGCTGATTCACACACACCATGCACAGTGCACACACAGCCCAACCTGCTCACCTGCACACACAGCCCAACCTGCTCACCTGCACACACAGCCCAACCTGCTCACCTGCACACACAGCCCAACCTGCTCACCTGCACACAGTCCAACCTGCTCACCTGCACACAGTCCAACCTGCTCACCTGCAGACACAGCCCAACCTGCTCACCTGCACACACACAGCCCAACCTGCTCACCTGCACACACAGCCCAACCTGCTCACCTGCACACACAGCCCAACCTGCTCACCTGCACACACAGTCCAACCTGCTCACCTGCACACAAAGCCCAACCTGCTCACCTGCACACAAAGCCCAACCTGCTCACCTGCACACACACAGTCCAACCTGCTCACCTGCACACACAGCCCAACCTGCTCACCTGCACACACACAGCCCAACCTGCTCACCTGCACACACACAGCCCAACCTGCTCACCTGCACACACAGCCCAACCTGCTCACCTGCACACAAAGCCCAACCTGCTCACCTGCACACACACAGTCCAACCTGCTCACCTGCACACACAGCCCAACCTGCTCGCCTGCACACACACAGTCCAACCTGCTCACCTGCACACACAGCCCAACCTGCTCACCTGCACACACAGCCCAACCTGCTCACCTGCACACACACAGCCCAACCTGCTCGCCTGCACACACAGCTCAACCTGCTCACCTGCACACACACAGGCCAACCTGCTCACCTGCACACACAGCCCAACCTGCTCACCTGCACACACAGCCCAACCTGCTCACCTGCACACACACAGCCCAACCTGCTCACCTGCACACACAGCCCAACCTGCTCACCTGCACACACAGCTCAACCTGCTCACCTGCACACACAGCCCAACCTGCTCACCTGCACACACACAGCCCAACCTGCTCACCTGCACACACAGCCCAACCTGCTCACCTGCACACACAGCCCAACCTGCTCACCTGCACACACACAGGCCAACCTGCTCACCTGCACACAGTCCAACCTGCTCACCTGCACACACAGCTCAACCTGCTCGCCTGCACACACAGCTCAACCTGCTCGCCTGCACACACAGCTCAACCTGCTCGCCTGCATACACAGTCCAACCTACTCGCCTGCACACAGTCCAACCTGCTCACCTGCACACACAGCTCAACCTGCTCGCCTGCACACACAGCTCAACCTGCTCACCTGCACACACAGTCCAACCTACTCGCCTGCACACACAGCCCAACCTGCTCACCTGCACACACAGTCCAACCTACTCGCCTGCACACACAGCTCAACCTGCTCACCTGCACACACAGTCCAACCTACTCGCCTGCACACACAGCTCAACCTGCTCGCCTGCACACACAGCCCAACCTGCTCGCCTGCACACACAGCTCAACCTGCTCGCCTGCACACAGCTCAACCTGCTCACCTGCATACACAGCTCAACCTGCTCACCTGCACACACAGCTCAACCTGCTCACCTGCACACACAGCTCAACCTGCTCGCCTGCACACACACAGCCCAACCTGCTCACCTGGACACACAGCTCAACCTGCTCACCTGCACACACAGCCCAACCTGCTCGCCTGCACACAGTCCAACCTTCTCACCTGCACACACAGCCCAACCTGCTCACCTGCATACACAGCTCAACCTACTTGCCTGCATACACAGCTCAACCTGCTCGCCTGCACACACAGCCCAACCTGCTCGCCTGCATACATGGCCCAACCTGCTCGCCTGCACACACAGCTCAACCTGCTCGCCTGCACACACAGCTCAACCTGCTCACCTGCACACACAGTCCAACCTACTCGCCTGCACACACAGCCCAACCTGCTCACCTGCACACACAGTCCAACCTACTCGCCTGCACACACAGCTCAACCTGCTCACCTGCACACACAGTCCAACCTACTCGCCTGCACACACAGCTCAACCTGCTCGCCTGCACACACAGCCCAACCTGCTCGCCTGCACACACAGCTCAACCTGCTCGCCTGCACACAGCTCAACCTGCTCACCTGCATACACAGCTCAACCTGCTCACCTGCACACACAGCTCAACCTGCTCACCTGCACACACAGCTCAACCTGCTCGCCTGCACACACACAGCCCAACCTGCTCACCTGGACACACAGCTCAACCTGCTCACCTGCACACACAGCCCAACCTGCTCGCCTGCACACAGTCCAACCTTCTCACCTGCACACACAGCCCAACCTGCTCACCTGCATACACAGCTCAACCTACTTGCCTGCATACACAGCTCAACCTGCTCGCCTGCACACACAGCCCAACCTGCTCGCCTGCATACATGGCCCAACCTGCTCGCCTGCACACACAGCCCAACCTGCTCACCTGCACACACAGCCCAACCTGCTCACCTGGAGGGGGGGACTAGAGCTATCCCCCCACGCGCTATGTCCTGTCGGCGAAACACCTCGCTGTCAGGTGAAAAGAAGCGGCTGGCGACTGCACATGTATCGGAGGAAGCATGTGCTAGTCTAGGCCTCTCCCCAGATCGGCAGAGGGGGTGGGGCAACGACTGGACAGAGATGGATGCGGGACCATAATGACTGAAAAGCACAAAGCCAAACGGAGAGGCTGCGATGGCTGGGATGTTGACGATAATGCAGATAGACATGATGTTAATCATCTTTAAAGTGCTGACCTGCAGTGCACATGGCGTGATAGCTTGTTCGCCCACCCAGTGAGTCGCTCACTCTTCTCCCAAAAATTAGTGCAATAATCATGAGGGTCAACAGAGTTCTCCCTCTTTTCCCAAAAGTGAGTGCTGACCACATGTTACTCTAGCTGGCTTGTTCCTTTCAAGCTAATAAGGCAATTGCGGTATCACAGTCTCAACAGAGCTATTTCTCTTTTTTCCCCCACGGAAGCAAGGAGTTATTACTTCTTACCGTAACTGACTCAACACCAATCAGGATGAACAGCTGTATTACGGTAATGACATGGCAAGCGTTGAGGTATCCGACTTATCGGTTTGCTTCATAATGCTGCAACACCATAATATACTGACACGTCCAAGGGCCACAGACCTTTTACTGCAGGGACTTTTCCTCCTGTTTGCTCTCCAAACAAGGAACCTTATCAGCTGATGAGCGGAATGCAGGAATATCTCAGGAAGAATGCCTTCACCTCCACTTCCTCCTCATCACTTATCGTTGAAAGCCGGGGTTACATAACCACCATGTTGGATTCAGATGAATGTAAATTCACATTTCAAGGAGTTGAACACCCCAATCTTTGCATGACTTACAGCCTAAGAGAAATCCTCGGGATGGCGCTGACCTCTGGTGACCCTCGGAGATGAAAGGAGGAGTAAAGTCCATGTTTTAGGGCCCTGGCCGCGGTGCGTGATGAGGTGTTTTTGTTTGGGTCCTTCCCAGTTGTTTCTGGGACATTGGGAACATGTGGTGGGTTGCTCTCACGTGCTCGAATCAGGAAACATTCTCTCTCTTTCCACAAAGCTTGTCTAAGACGCTCATAAAAGCACAGGACTTCCTGCAGTCATTTAATGGCACGGCACACATTGTCATCAAATGAGTGAAATAAACACTCCCTGACATGCCATCCCATAATGAGCTGCTGTCTCATTTCACATTCAATCCTGTACACATTTATTCCCCTGGAGAATCTACATTTTGTCCACTGAGTCAAGAGTGAGAAAGCACAATTCTGTGAAAATATCCTCCAAAGTTTGGAGGAGTTCACACAAAAGACAAAGGAAAGTACATTTGGAACTTGTACAAATTTCCCATAGATGTATTATACAGGACATTTCCTGAATGAAGGAGAAGCAGCCAATGGTTATGAATCACTTATCTCCTCACAACAGTCTCTCTGTGTTATCTGTTCTGCAATGCCATCATCTGGCTACAGTAGGTACTTTCTGCTCTGGCAACATCAGAGCATAGTGAGTGCTATGCCGCTTTCACTGGGATTCATGTTGAAATAGAAACATACCAATCAATTAGTTTACTGTTTGTTTTCAATTAAAGAAAGACTAAATAAACAAATTTCACCACAAAAATCACGAGCACAATGGGTACAACCAGAACTATTTTAATAAGAGCATGAAATTAGCATAGAACGACTCACAAATCACTGCTTGGGGATTAAGCAGCTGAAAGACATTGTTGTTGACATTGTTTTCTGATAATAATAATAATAATGTCTGTTTTTCATTGAGCAATGTTTACAGTAATTGCCCGTTTATAACTGATAGAAATACTAGGTTACTTTGTTGAATGTAGCAATAAAGCAGTCCATTAAAATGCCATCCTTTCAGCTGGGCAATAGTTGTTATATGAACATGGATATGAGTCTAATTAAAGGTGAATTCTTTGAACAACACAGCATCAGACTACTAGCATGACAGAGACTTAACACCGGCTAGAGTGCCTCACACCTCGCTGGCTTCATACCAGGATGTATTGGCTTATTAATAGTTGCTAAGATACCCACATCCTCTCTCCCTACTCCTTTGTTAGAACCTCCTGTGATTTAAGGCACCATATAAACCGTACTGGGACGGCCCGAATGATTGCACTCTCCCTCTCTCAGTCTTTCTCTCGACACCCCCCCCCCCCCCCTTTCCATCCCTCCCTCTGTCCCTTTCTGGTTGCTGTTATTGTTAGGGAGCACAGGCCACGGTGTTTGGCCACTCCAGCTGAGGAGAGAGCACCTACTGGGCTTTTCCCATGATGGGAACCGGCCTGCTCAGCCCAGTCAGCAGGCAGTGGATAAGAGCCCCGAGCTGCTCCCACCTCCACTCTCTCCCCTTCCCCGAGGCCCCCCGAGCTCAACCCCCCATCCTAACCTCCTCCCCCCCGAAGTTCCCCTCAAGTCATGATCTGGCCCGTAAATTAGTACCGGGAGAAAAAGAGGTTCTGTAAGATGAAACTGGGTTTCTGTGTGTATCAGCACACGACTCAGGGGAGACAAGAGAGGAGAAGCAGGCAGTAAATCCATTGGAGTCCACTGATAGCGCCTGTTTGCACAGCCACTGCCGCTTCCTTTGATCAAATGGCTGGGGGAGCGGGGGGTCGTGTGGCGCTGCCGAAGGTCAGCTATATATTACACTCCTAAAAGTGATTACTGAAATTCTTAAGTGAAACCATTCCGCTGCCAGGGTGTGCTCTAATCCCCTGCAGCGTTGTCTGGGCCGGGGCCGGGGCCTCTCTGTGGATCCCTGCGCCCGGCACTCCTTCCCTTCCCCACTTGTGTTTTCTATCATCAGAGCGGGCCTAAAAGAGCCCCTACATGGAAACATGGCCTATCCAGTTGCAATATCAACTGCTGGGGCTTGGAGGAGAGAGAGAGAGAGAGAGAGAGAGAGAGGAAAAAGAGGTATAGTGTCAGGAAACAGAAATATGCACACACTTCAAAGGCTCGAGCAGCAAATTAAGGGTTAGGCATTGGACACGACAGTAAGTGGCCTTTACATCAGAAACAGGGTAAACAATGTCTGGATTGTGTTTGGCTCCTTTCCTCCGTGTTGTTGCGCGCGGACCCCCCGGCTCTCCACCTAGCAAACTAGCTGTGCTGTAGGTATAGAGCACTAAAACAGCTCCACCAACGGTCCTTAGATTGAGCAAATAATTGTCATCAATTGAGCCATAATGAAATCTGCACCACGCCCGTGTGCTGTTCAAAAACGAATGGAAAACCTGACACATCTTTGGGGGGGGGGGGGGGGGATGATTGGGGACGCGGTTTGTTAATAAAGGCGTCTGTTAAAACTCAGCGATTGGTGAATGGTAGTTAATCTGTAACACAATTTGACACCAATTCAATTAGAATCACTTATACAACACAAGTGCTGCCATTAGGCCTGCTGCAAACATGCTTTAGGAGTCACGTGTGTGTGTGTGTGTGTGTGTGTGTGTGTGTGTGTGTGTGTGTGTGTGTGTGTGTGTGTGTGCGTGCATGTGTATCCACGACTATACCTAGCGTAGCAGCATCACAGTTGAAATTCAGCCAGCCAACATGATGTAAACAAGAATGATGTGAAGTCATCCTGTATGAAACTTTATACCCATATGCTGATCATGACCTCAGATTGCTTTGTGTTAACATTGGCAGAGCCAGGCTTGGCTTTCGCATTGAAAAGGGGATGATGTATTTCCTCTTATTTATTATTTGCACTGGGCTACCGAGAGGGAAGGGAAAAAAGAGTGTGAGCGGTGTGCCTGTGACGGCTGTGTGAGCGGTATGCCTGTGACGGCTGTGCTGATGCCAGGAATAACAGAGTGTAGTGGGGCTTGCTCCTCAGCCTCATTAGTGAGTAGAAAACAGTTCCCAGGAGATACACAACAGAGTGTAAATACATGTAAAAAGCCTTCACACTGCAGGACACCAACATCCCGACTTCTCCCTATTGCTCCCTTTTGTTGTTGTTGTACCTTTTGGGTTGTTGTTGCTGTTCTCAAAATGAGAATGTAAATGGCATCGAGGGCTGCAAGTGTGGAGGCTTCAATAGAGTTGCAACCCCATGATGCACGTCTCAAAAGAGTTGCAACCCCATGATGCACGTCTCAAAAGAGTTGCAACCCCATGATGCACGTCTCATAAATTCTAGTGAGGGGATTCAAAGAGAAATTTATCGAGCATGGCATTCACACATGTTGACAGTAAAGAGGGCCGACTGCACACCAGCTCTTGGGAATTTGTAAGAGCACATGGCCTCCTTTTTTTGTACTTCGAAACACCCTGTGACCTTTTGTCTGCTTATGCAATGTCTCTGCTCTTTCCATTGTGAAAAAAGATAGGGAAATATATGTGAAACGCAAGAGCCTGGTGGTTTCCAATAAATTATAAATGTCAGCAGCACTGTTGTAAACACAGTGATTTATTTATCTTTTATATCTTACCGGGCACTGAGATATTTCCATAGATGCTTCTGAAACTAGCGTGCCTTGACGCAGGTGCACAATTCCCCCAAATAAGACACTACTGTGTAATATCATTTTCAAGCATTAGCTTCTGCCATGTGTTGCGGCCCTGCGTTGCCTTTCCCTGAGTTGTTTGTACAGTAAGGGAGGTGTTTATGGTCTTTGCATGCTGCCAATTTCACTAGAGAAAGGACAGCAGTGCACCTCTGGGACTCAATATACAGGACCACCCTTTTGGCTCCGTCGCCTATTGACACAGCTGACTGTCATGCTGATATGATACGATTCCAGGGGTATACTGAACATGTCTGTACACACCTACACGCACGCACACGCGCACACACACACACACACACACACACACACACACACACACACACACACACACACACACAACATATTTATCTTTCCCTTTTAAATGTCATTACTGCTCAGACTCAGCTTGATATTGACATTGGAGGAATGAGGGCCCTTTGTTGTTGTCTGAGTTATGGTGGTTCACTCAGAGGCTAGCCTCACAGGATGCTACAAACATACCAGTTTACTGGCTGACATATAGCTTCCTCACTATGAGCTGCTGCCATGATCACCATATCATGTAAGCTTCCTCACTATGAGCTGCTGCCATGATCACCAAGTCCTGGAGATAATTCTGCTGGATAGAATAAATCAGTTCATTCACTCCACTGATAATCAGTTTGGCTTCAAAGCCAAGCATGGCACTGACCTGTGTATATATGGTTTAAAAGGAAATTGTAGGCAAGTATAGAAGACAAAACTCTACTGTCTTTATGTGTTTTATTGATGCTTCTAAAGCTTTTGATCGTGTAAATCACAGTAAACTGTTCGCCAAGTTGAGTGAAAGAGGGGTCCCAAGTTACATTGTGAGACTGTTAGCCTACTGGTATGTTACATTGTGAGACTGTTAGCCTACTGGTAAGTTACATTGTGAGACTGTTAGCCTACTGGTATGTTACATTGTGAGACTGTTAGCCTACTGGTAAGTTACATTGTGAGACTGTTAGCCTACTGGTATGTTACATTGTGAGACTGTTAGCCTACTGGTATGTTACATTGTGAGACTGTTAGCCTACTGGTAAGTTACATTGTGAGACTGTTAGCCTACTGGTATGTTACATTGTGAGACTGTTAGCCTACTGGTAAGTTACATTGTGAGACTGTTAGCCTACTGGTATATTACATTGTGAGACTGTTAGCCTACTGGTAAGTTACATTGTGAGACTGTTAGCCTACTGGTATGTTACATTGTGAGACTGTTAGCCTACTGGTAAGTTACATTGTGAGACTGTTAGCCTACTGGTATGTTACATTGTGAGACTGTTAGCCTACTGGTATGTTACATTGTGAGACTGTTAGCCTACTGGTAAGTTACATTGTGAGACTGTTAGCCTACTGGTATATTACATTGTGAGACTGTTAGCCTACTGGTATGTTACATTGTGAGACTGTTAGCCTACTGGTATGTTACATTGTGAGACTGTTAGCCTACTGGTATGTTACATTGTGAGACTGTTAGCCTACTGGTATGTTACATTGTGAGACTGTTAGCCTACTGGTATGTTACATTGTGAGACTGTTAGCCTACTGGTATGTTACATTGTGAGACTGTTAGCCTACTGGTATGTTACATTGTGAGACTGTTAGCCTACTGGTATGTTACATTGTGAGACTGTTAGCCTACTGGTATGTTACATTGTGAGACTGTTAGCCTACTGGTATGTTACATTGTGAGACTGTTAGCCTACTGGTAAGTTACATTGTGAGACTGTTAGCCTACTGGTATATTACATTGTGAGACTGTTAGCCTACTGGTATGTTACATTGTGAGACTGTTAGCCTACTGGTAAGTTACATTGTGAGACTGTTAGCCTACTGGTATGTTACATTGTGAGACTGTTAGCCTACTGGTATGTTACATTGTGAGACTGTTAGCCTACTGGTAAGTTACATTGTGAGACTGTTAGCCTACTGGTATATTACATTGTGAGACTGTTAGCCTACTGGTAAGTTACATTGTGAGACTGTTAGCCTACTGGTATGTTACATTGTGAGACTGTTAGCCTACTGGTATGTTACATTGTGAGACTGTTAGCCTACTGGTATGTTACATTGTGAGACTGTTAGCCTACTGGTATGTTACATTGTGAGACTGTTAGCCTACTGGTATGTTACATTGTGAGACTGTTAGCCTACTGGTACTTTATGCAAAACACAAAATGCAAGTAAAATGGGGCAATAGCGTCTCGGCTCCATTTGGAGTAATTAATGGCGTGAAACAGGGGGGCATTTTATCTCCTGTTCTTTTTCATTTATATATGGATGAATTGTCACAGCAAATGAATGTGTGTAACACTAGCTGTGTTTCCATTACAGTTTTTCGCAAAATAATTGCGATATTTCTACAATTTCGACAATGTACAATTGCGACTTGTAGGCGTTTCCATTGAAGTTAAGTTTGAGTGACGGCGCACACACCTGAACGAAATTCCCCGTTGCAGCAGCTGCCACAGTGATTACGCACGGGGATCTGCCCCAAATCCCGTCCCCTGCATGCTCAATGCAAATCACAACATGAAGTTACAACGCATATAAACGAGCCTGATTATCAATTCAAAAGAAAATGAGTGTCAACATATTGCTGGCTGCAGTGAATGCAGTGAGCGCGAGAGGCAGAGGAAAAAAGGTAGCCTACAACTGCGCGCACACAGACAGGCAGCCTGTCACCATGGAGCGATTTCTGTCATTAAACATGATCTATTTTCCCCAGCTCCGCTTTTGCACAACACTCGTCTTTCTGCTAGGTAGCGTTGCTTAAAAGTTTTCCAATTGCTGCGGAGGTTTTGCCACGGCTTATCGAACCGTTTCTCCCTCATTTTCCTTTCATTTTCCGCTCCGTTTCCAAAGGGGAAGATGGGTCACATGACATGCAAATGCGAAAAATGTGTTTCCATTACACTTTTGCGATAAACTGCTATATCGACACGTCTGAAAAACCACCTCATGAGAGCGCAAAAACTTTTTGCGATATTTGGGAGGTTTTTCGAAATTTACGTGTTTCCATTACCCACTTTCTATTGCGATATATAGATTTTGCGCATTTCTGAGAGTAATGGAAACACGACTACTGACTGCCTTGTTGGGAATTATCTAGTCAATCATTTAATGTACACGGATGACCTTGTGGTACTCAGTCCGAGTAGCGCTGGTCTCCAGCAGCTTCTTAATAATATGCACTAACTATGGCAAGGAAAATGATATTAAATATAATGCCAGCAAGAGTATGGTTCTAATATGCAGAACAAAAGAGGACCGAAGTCTAGAATTCCCTGTTTTCAAATTGTCTGATAATAACCTTATTGTATGTGATAGGGTGAAATATCTTGGTCATTTCATTACAGAGTAAATGACAGATGATGATGACATTCTTAGACAGTGCCACAGAATGTATGCACAGGCGAACACCGTTGCGCGCAAGTTCAGTAAGTGTACAGAGGATGTGAAAATTGCCTTATTCAGAGCCTACTGTACGCCACTCTACACTGCCCACTTGTGGTCAAACTACAAAAAGGCAAGCCTGAAAAGGCTTCAGGTAGCCTATAATGTAACCTGACGCTGCCAGATGGACGGTTTAGCTCCACATTACGTTTCACTAAACCAGTCGATCTGGGAATGCAGTAACCCGACCCGCTGACGGAGGCGGGCACTTTTTCCAAGCTACTTGGCAGGTGATTGGATGACCCATCTGTCTATCACCGCTGGTGCGTGTTAACTTCAACCAATCAGATCGCCATGCCTCTGACGTCACGTTTGCGACCGGAGGAAGGTGCCTGTGCCTGATCTCCGCGGTAGTCTATCATTGAGTCCTCACCGTCCTCATCGTCGTAAAGTCGCCTTGGAAGCATGACGTTCGAACTAGTTGTGTGGCTTAGCCTTCCCAAATGTTGAGGGTCTTTTTTTAGAATTTAATACATAGAATTGGGAATGTTACATTCAATTTCATTCAGACTGCCTGTCACTTCCGCGGCGGCAGCCATGTTGACGAGTGAAAAGAACTACAAAGACCATGTACCCACTACTTGCCCAGACGAGCCTAAGCCCGCCTAAGGCTGCCGCTGATTCGTCGGGCCGGCATGGTTCGGCCAATCATCCTAACTGCCTGTGCATGACAAGATGGATTACGTCGAGAGAATCTCTTTTGATCTTGCGAGGTTATCCATCTTGCAAGCAAGGTTACCTATAATGATGCTATGCGTATATTACTTAAAAGACCCAGATGGTGCAGTGCCAGTGAGATGTTTGTGGCTGCAAGAGTCAATACCTTTCAAGTGGTTCTAAGAAACCTTATGTATAAATTTATGTGTCGACTTGAAAAGTCTAAGAATAGCATCATTGAGGCTCTCACCAATCTGGTGAAGAGTTGCACTAGGTATACATCTAGACTCAGGCTGCACTGGCTTGAAAGCTTACATGTAAATATGTTATAATACAGCCTTATCTGTGAAGCTGAAACTTAATACAGCCTCATCTGTGAAGCTGAAACTTAATACAGCCTTATCTGTGAAGCTGAAACTTAATACAGCCTTATCTGTGAAGCTGAAACTTAATACAGCCTCATCTGTGAAGCTGAAACTTAATACAGCCTCATCTGTGAAGCTGAAACTTAATACAGCCTTATCTGTGAAGCTGAAACTTAATACAGCCTCATCTGTGAAGCTGAAACTTAATACAGCCTTATCTGTGAAGCTGAAACTTAATACAGCCTTATCTGTGAAGCTGAAACTTAATCTGTGAAGCTGAAACTTAATACAGCCTCATCTGTGAAGCTGAAACTCTGATGTTTTTTATTTTCTTATCTATTTTATACTTGTAATTATTGTACTATTGTATGGTATTGTAATTTTTGTATGTTTCTATGGACTACAAGTCTGAAATAAAGACATCAATCAATCAATCATATCATGTAAGCTTCCTCACTATGATCTGCTGCCATGATCACCATATCCTTTCTCACTATGAGCTGCTGCCATGATCTGATCACAATATCTACATTACATTACATTAAGTAATTTGGCAGACGCTTTTATCCAAAGCGACTTACAATAACACATTTTTTGTCAGCAATAGAGCAATCAACTATGCAACACAGTCTATGACAACTACAACTTCTGAAGGAATAGTGGTAAAGTTTAGTTTAGGTTTTTTTCTCTTTTTTTTTAGAGAGAGAGAGCGAGAGAGAGAAATAAGTTAGTTTCAAGAAGGGCCCAGATGGAGCCTGAAAAGGTGTGTCTTTAGTCTTTTCTGAAAGATCGGCAGTGAGTCGGCCGTCCTGGCTGAAGGTGGAAGCTCGTTCCACCATTGTGGTGCCAGGGACGAGAAGAGTCGCGCACGGGATGAGCGACTTCTGTATGCTTTCTCACTATGAGCTGCTGCCATGATCACCATATTATGTAGGATTCCTCACTATGAGCTGCTGCCATGACATGTAGGATTCCTCACTATGAGCTGCTGCCATGACATGTAGGATTCCTCACTATGAGCTGCTGCCATATCATGTAGGCTTCCTCACTATGAGCTGCTGCCATGATCACCACTTCAGTTTCATTCAAATCTCTATCTGCCACATCCAAGCCCTAAAACCCTGAGCCGACCAATAGGTGAATGGGATTTTTTAAATACTTTTTTCCCCTTTTATTCGGCCCTGACTACGTTTCTAGCTTTTTTATGATGTGCAGAGTCATCTGGTTACTGTACAGCTCCTCAGCAGAGCCGCCCGCGCAGGTCCTGAGTGATGAAGAAAAGCTGAGAACGGAGAGCGCGAAAGTAAATAAAAATCTGTATGATAATACATTGCATCACCGGTAACTCTATCCAGCGCCGGTCTGCGGCCCACTGTAGTGTGCTGAAGTCCTTTATATGTGGGGGCCACTGTAGTGTGCTGAAGTCCTTTATATGTGGGGGCCACTGTAGTGTGCTGAAGTCCTTTATATGTGGGGGCCACTGTAGTGTGCTGATGTCCTTTATATGTGGGGGCCACTGTAGTGTGCTGAAGCCCTTTATATGTGGGGGCCACTGTAGTGTGCTGAAGTCCTTTATATGTGGGGGCCACTGTAGTGTGCTGAAGTCCTTTATATGTGGGGGCCACTGTAGTGTGCTGAAGCCCTTTATATGTGGGGGCCACTGTAGTGTGCTGAAGTCCTTTATATGTGGGGGCCACTGTACTGTGCTGAAGCCCTTTATATGTGGGGGCCACTGTAGTGTGCTGAAGCCCTTTATATGTGGGGGCCACTGTAGTGTGCTGAAGTCCTTTATATGTGGGGGCCACTGTAGTGTGCTGAAGTCCTTTATATGTGGGGCCCACTGTAGTGTGCTGAAGCCCTTTATATGTGGGGGCCACTGTAGTGTGCTGAAGTCCTTTATATGTGGGGGCCACTGTAGTGTGCTGAAGCCCTTTATATGTGGGGGCCACTGTAGTGTGCTGAAGCCCTTTATATGTGGGGGCCACTGTAGTGTGCTGAAGTCCTTTATATGTGGGGGCCACTGTACTGTGCTGAAGCCCTTTATATGTGGGGGCCACTGTAGTGTGCTGAAGTCCTTTATATGTGGGGGCCACTGTAGTGTGCTGAAGTCCTTTATATGTGGGGGCCACAGTATGTGCTGAAGTCCTTTATATGTGGGGGCCACTGTAGTGTGCTGAAGTCCTTTATATGTGGGGGCCACAGTATGTGCTGAAGTCCTTTATATGTGGGGGCCACTGTAGTGTGCTGAAGTCCTTTATATGTGGGGGCCACTGTAGTGTGCTGAAGTCCTTTATATGTGGGGCCCACTGTAGTGTGCTGAAGCCCTTTATATGTGGGGGCCACAGTATGTGCTGAAGTCCTTTATATGTGGGGGCCACTGTAGTGTGCTGAAGTCCTTTATATGTGGGGGCCACTGTAGTGTGCTGAAGTCCTTTATATGTGGGGGCCACAGTATGTGCTGAAGTCCTTTATATGTGGGGGCCACTGTAGTGTGCTGAAGTCCTTTATATGTGGGGGCCACAGTATGTGCTGAAGTCCTTTATATGTGGGGGCCACTGTAGTGTGCTGAAGTCCTTTATATGTGGGGGCCACTGTAGTGTGCTGAAGTCCTTTATATGTGGGGCCCACTGTAGTGTGCTGAAGCCCTTTATATGTGGGGGCCACAGTATGTGCTGAAGTCCTTTATATGTGGGGGCCACTGTAGTGTGCTGAAGTCCTTTATATGTGGGGGCCACTGTAGTGTGCTGAAGTCCTTTATATGTGGGGCCCACTGTAGTGTGCTGAAGCCCTTTATATGTGGGGGCCACAGTATGTGCTGAAGTCCTTTATATGTGGGGGCCACTGTAGTGTGCTGAAGTCCTTTATATGTGGGGGCCACAGTATGTGCTGAAGCCCTTTATATGTGGGGGCCACAGTATGTGCTGAAGTCCTTTATATGTGGGGGCCACTGTAGTGTGCTGAAGTCCTTTATATGTGGGGGCCACTGTAGTGTGCTGAAGTCCTTTATATGTGGGGGCCACTGTAGTGTGCTGAAGCCCTTTATATGTGGGGCCCACTGTAGTGTGCTGAAGTCCTTTATATGTGGGGGCCACTGTAGTGTGCTGAAGTCCTTTATATGTGGGGGCCACTGTAGTGTGCTGAAGTCCTTTATATGTGGGGCCCACTGTAGTGTGCTGAAGTCCTTTATATGTGGGGGCCACTGTAGTGTGCTGAAGTCCTTTATATGTGGGGGCCACTGTAGTGTGCTGAAGTCCTTTATATGTGGGGGCCACTGTAGTGTGCTGAAGCCCTTTATATGTGGGGGCCACTGTAGTGTGCTGAAGTCCTTTACAGTATATGTGGGGGCCACTGTAGTGTGCTGAAGTCCTTTATATGTGGGGGCCACTGTAGTGTGCTGAAGCCCTTTATATGTGGGGGCCACTGTAGTGTGCTGAAGTCCTTTATATGTGGGGCCCACTGTAGTGTGCTGAAGTCCTTTATATGTGGGGGCCACTGTAGTGTGCTGAAGCCCTTTATATGTGGGGGCCACTGTAGTGTGCTGAAGTCCTTTATATGTGGGGGCCACTGTAGTGTGCTGAAGCCCTTTATATGTGGGGGCCACTGTAGTGTGCTGAAGTCCTTTATATGTGGGGGCCACTGTAGTGTGCTGAAGCCCTTTATATGTGGGGGCCACTGTAGTGTGCTGAAGTCCTTTATATGTGGGGGCCACTGTAGTGTGCTGAAGCCCTTTATATGTGGGGGCCACTGTAGTGTGCTGAAGCCCTTTATATGTGGGGGCCACTGTAGTGTGCTGAAGCCCTTTATATGTGGGGCCACTGTAGTGTGCTGAAGCCCTTTATATGTGGGGGCCACTGTAGTGTGCTGAAGCCCTTTATATGTGGGGGCCACTGTAGTGTGCTGAAGTCCTTTATATGTGGGGGCCACTGTAGTGTGCTGAAGCCCTTTATATGTGGGGGCCACTGTAGTGTGCTGAAGTCCTTTATATGTGGGGGCCACTGTAGTGTGCTGAAGCCCTTTATATGTGGGGGCCACTGTAGTGTGCTGAAGTCCTTTATATGTGGGGGCCACTGTAGTGTGCTGAAGTCCTTTATATGTGGGGGCCACTGTAGTGTGCTGAAGCCCTTTATATGTGGGGGCCACTGTAGTGTGCTGAAGTCCTTTATATGTGGGGGCCACTGTAGTGTGCTGAAGCCCTTTATATGTGGGGGCCACTAGTGTGCTGAAGTCCTTTATATGTGGGGGCCACTGTAGTGTGCTGAAGTCCTTTATATGTGGGGGCCACTGTAGTGTGCTGAAGTCCTTTATATGTGGGGGCCACTGTAGTGTGCTGAAGCCCTTTATATGTGGGGGCCACTGTAGTGTGCTGAAGTCCTTTATATGTGGGGGCCACTGTAGTGTGCTGAAGCCCTTTATATGTGGGGGCCACTGTAGTGTGCTGAAGTCCTTTATATGTGGGGGCCACTGTAGTGTGCTGAAGCCCTTTATATGTGGGGGCCACTGTAGTGTGCTGAAGCCCTTTATATGTGGGGGCCACTGTAGTGTGCTGAAGTCCTTTATATGTGGGGGCCACTGTAGTGTGCTGAAGCCCTTTATATGTGGGGGCCACTGTAGTGTGCTGAAGCCCTTTATATGTGGGGGCCTAGGGAGATCTGCTGATAACATGGGGATTGATGTAGGCCATTAAAGGAGAGTGTATGCTGGGCTGGAGAGGTGCGTGGCTGTATATCAGCATGTTGTCACCTGCGCTGATGTCACAGCGGGTCCTTCGGCTAAGAAAACACACTGTCTGTCTTGGGTGGGTGACCAGTGCAACGGCTCACTCACTACCCACTAATGTGCTACTCGTGCCGAGGGGTGCGTGGCTTCAGGTTCATGGCCTCTCTGAATGCAATCCATAACCAATTAGGCATCGTGTGTGTGTGTAACTATAGAGACCTTCCAACAAAACAAAACGATGTGGTCCAGCATGTGGAAGAAACAAGGGAATACTTAAAAAACAACGGCTATACTTTGGCAGCACGCATCCCTGTAAAAGTTCAGCTTTATTGACACGATAGGGAGTTTTATTAAGTTGCACGACAGCATCAAAAATAAACAACACAGCCTACCAGAACCTACCAGCCTACCAGAACCAGAGTTGAGTTGAGACAGGCAGGACATTGTGGAGGGGTCATGGCCCAGCGTTTTACAGATTTTCTGAAACTATCGGGCCACGGTGTAACACGGTTTTTGGACTCACCAACCCAGTGACTCTCCCACTGGAACAGTTGTGTGCACTTGTTCATTTCATACACTACGCACCAAGGACCTTGAAACAATCTCACAAGCAGTTTCGGTGAGGGCAATTCGTCCCTCGGCGCATCCACATGAGTTATACGTCTCCCTGTGAACAGGGTCGCTCCTGTTGATCTTTTCATGATCTCCCTCTCTCCGTCCACATCTCTCCCCTCTGTCGAGAACACTCTGTTATTCTAGGAAGTAAAGCAGCGGCAGCCTTGTCATTATGAGAACTTGGCTGTTTGGATATAAGCACAGGGGATGTGTCATTTAGTCAAAGGACAACCTTATTTCAAGGCACCAGCCCAGTGTGTTTCAACTTACCGTGGTAAATTGTCCATACAACTCCATATTTTCTGTCATGTACTTGATAAAGACTCTTTTCCTGCGGCTGTCATGTCTTTGTTTTGACTCTGTCTTGGAAAGACAAGGCGTGAAGTTGGCTACTGTCTCAGACCTATCAGACCTATGATGAATAGGCCTACACTACTTACTGTATGTAATATGACTGAGTATTATTAAGTACCATTGAATGTATGCATTCAAATATCTAATTCATATGGACTAAGAAAGACAAATTAGTATTTGTCTACATATATCTCAGATTGTGATATACTCTTGCATTATACAGCCACCACCATCAGGCGTTCTTAAGCATTTTCATATCATAATATAAACTGCCACATAGACATACATTTGGCCATGGCCCATTTGATTTGAAGATTTTGTCCCAGGAACACCCATAGGGGAAGATTTTTCTTGTTAGTTTAGTATTGAATTGTACAACTGTGTGAAACCTATGATTAGAAGAGACATTTAGAAACTTGCTAATTGGGATAATCTCTTGTGAATTAAAGTATACTTATGTGTAATTGTTCCTCATTTAGCTGGGGACTCCTTGGAACCCCCTTGAGGGGCCCCATACACAACTTTGAGAACCACTTGCCTCCACTCACTCCACAATGACTGACTCACTTTAATGTTAGTCTTAACTTTTTCCTCCAAATGAGTAGGCACATCATCTATTCCATCATTTTAGAAATGCATTCTGTGTTGAGGAATAGTTCATGCTCTTTAACAGTCTACAGTCTGGGGTGGACTGCCCTAGACATAGGAGACAGTCACATTCAACAGATGAAATGCAATGTCTTTAATCATCCTTTTACTTGGGACATACTATAATCTATAATAATAATAAATTATTATAATAATAAATAACTATAATAATTGACAACTATGCAGGCACCTCCATAGCAGACAGACACCATCAAAAACCCATTAAAAATCAATTTTCAAAACCAAGACAAGAGCCTTTACTTCCTGTAATCCCCATAAAAGGATGGCGTTCAGCAAAGCAATTGCTTCTATTTGAATGTGTTATGGTCTGATTCACTGTTCCTGACTGTTTCACTCATAAAGGACAACAGACTCTAAGCAGTGTTTTGAACAGCTACACTGATGTAGGATCCAGTACCATCGCATCTCTCTTAGCTCCGGGCAAGCCATCCTGCCTTGATGTAGGATCCAGTACCATCACATCTCTCTTATGGCTCATTTCCACCACATTTTACTGCCCTGCACAGCTCGTCACCAGTCGGCTCTACTCGTGGATGTTCTGCTTCGACCGCCGATCATCTGCCCCCGCCCACAGCTGGTCGTCATAGCGACCGCATATCTGTCCTCCGCCTAAAAGCCGAAGTAGGCTATAACATTACGTTACAATTAAATCCATCCACAGAACTTTTAAACTGTTTATGAAATACTGGTGCCTCTAAATGACCTACAGTGTACATGGGCAAATGTGACAATCGGCCAGGAGAATGGATATCACTTTGTAGTTAGTCAAACTCATAGGCATGCGCTGCGCGCGGACGGGAGAGCCTGTACCCCGGCGGCCTCTCACCAGGCAAGACCGCGGCTTCACCAAAGACCCGCCTGCGGCCTAGCGGAGCGCTGCACAGGAGCTTCCTGAGCAGCAGACTTTTTTCTCTCTCAGACAATTGAAACCACCGCCACGATTTTATTTCACCAGAGGCGAAGGCAGCAACACAAAAGACTGATGGAAATATACATAACAGAAGAGAAGGTAAGCCCACTAAACTGGTATGCAGCATTGCATTGACAGTCAGTAGATAGACAGAGTAAACACGATTCTGCCTGACCAATCAGTCGTCAACAATGTTTTCACGTCACCGTATGGTACCGGGTTCACAGAATAGAACCCCGATGAGGCAGGTACGAAAAGTAGCACGACTCAACTCCAATACAACCCGGGCTGGGACAGTTTTTACCGGTGGAATGAGACCATTTATCGAGTCGAGCGGAGCGGGACCGCGCTACTACCTGCGGTGGAAATGGGCCACTAGCTCCGGGCAAGCCATCCTGCCTTGATGTAGGATCCAGTACCATCACATCTCTCTTAGCCTTTGTTCACACCATAGGCAGAACATAGGCAGAACTGAACCTTGAGGCAGGCTCAAGCTGAACTGACGCTTAACCGTTCACACAAGAAGCCTTCTCTTTTCCTCTCAGAGCCTCTTCGGCATGCCTTGAACCTGCCCACAACTCCCATTGACTTCATGCCTGGCAGCTTCAAGCTTCACGCGTCACGCCTGGAAAATAGGACTGAATCCTGAACGATCGCCTCACCACGGCTTCGGCGTGGCTTCAACGTGGCGTGCGGCTGGTGGCCGCTCAAGCTATCCTGCCTTGATATAGGATCCAGTACCATCACATCTCTTAGCTCCGGTCAGCTAATGAAGCTATCCTGTCTTGATATAGGATCCAGTACCATCACATCTCTTAGCTCCGGTCAGCTAATGAAGCTATCCTGCCTTGATATAGGATCCAGTACCATCACATCTCTTAGCTCCGGTCAGCTAATGAAGCTATCCTGCCTTGATGTAGGATCCAGTACCATCACATCTCTTAGCTCCGGTCAGCTAATGAAGCTATCCTGCCTTGATGTAGGATCCAGTACCATCACATCTCTTAGCTCCGGTCAGCTAATGAAGCTATCCTGCCTTGATGTAGGATCCAGTACCATCACATCTCTTAGCTCCGGTCAGCTAATGAAGCTATCCTGCCTTGATGTAGGATCCAGTACCATCACATCTCTTAGCTCCGGTCAGCTAATGAAGCTATCCTGCCTTGATATAGGATCCAGTACCATCACATCTCTTAGCTCCGGTCAGCTAATGAAGCTATCCTGCCTTGATGTAGGATCCAGTACCATCACATCGCTCGTCAAGCCATCCTGCCTTGGTTATTGCTGCCTGTTGCCTGATTTGTGACATGCGAGACATTTATTAGACATAGGAGAATTCGATCAATCCAAAACTTTATTTGTACAGCATTATTTCATACACAAAGGACGACTAAATGTGCAAGGTAGATAGTGGGTTTGCAAAACTCATGTGATACCTTTAGTCATTGGACAAGTACAAACACACAACCAAGTAGCAAAGCTCATGTTACACATTACATTACTGAAAATTCCATGTCATTAAAAAATAAACTATCCTCAACCTCAAATAAATCAATTAATAAAAATAGTATTATATATATATATGCTATTATTATTATACTATTATTATATATAGTATATCATGATAATATAGGCAAGTGGTCAACGATTAAACTTAGCAAACATAGCAAAAAACATGGCAAAAAAATCAGACTGCTTTTGTTTATGTGGCATGCTGAGCTAAGAAGGCTCTTATTCTCTGGAGAAGCTCCTTCTTGACACTGTCTGGGACTAACGCTGGAAGAGAGAGAGAAACATGACTATGACTTATTCTTCCATTGAATTACACTCTCCCCATTCACACATCATGCTCTCCCACACTTCACTCCCCCCCATCCTTGAAATTCGACATTGCCCTTTCTTGGGTCCCCAGCAGCGCACCCGCCAAGTTTGAAGTCGATCTGACAAATGGTTCTCGAGATAAACCATTTTTTTGTGTTGCCAGTAGGTGGCGCTATGACTATGCACATGTCTGAATTGCGCACCCGCCAAGTCTGAAGTCGAACGGACGAACAGTTCTCAAGATAAACCGCTTTTTGTGGTGCAAGTAAGAGGCGCTATGACTATACGTACATGGGTCCGAATTGCACGAAATTCGGCACTGCACTCGGCAATCCCCGAGTTTGAAGTCGATCCGGCGAATGGTTCTCTGGGCGAATAAACTATCAAATGGAGCGTACTTGACTATAGAAAGCTTGAATATTCCACTAACTAGCAAACTAGGTTAGACCACCCAAATCTGTTTTTATTTTACTGTACGTCCCAGAACATGGTGCTAATCCCATTAGCATTGTCCATCCACATACTGTTTAACGTTAGCTTTTGAGCTAACCCTATTGGAACAAATTATATTTAGGACGCAGCAGGTTTACTTCTAAAGCTAGTGTGAAGTTTCATATAATTTGAAACTAGAAGACCTAACGCATTGGTATCAACCATGTAGTGCTGCACGATTTGGGGGAAAGGTGCGATTAGCGATTATGGTGGACAATATTGCGATTTGCGATTGTGATTGCGATATAATATGATGATGTTCTCTTGCTGTATATTCACACAAATTGTTACATTTGTTTGTGGTTCATTATAACCTATGACCGAAAATAAACCATTCATTCATTCATTCATTCATTCATAATAAACAAATGGTATCTAGGGATGTGCGGGCATGAGTTTTTGACGGTATGATAACCTTGGACAAAAATACCACGGTTTCACATATCACAGACTAAAATACATGAAATATGTTACAATTTAAAATATATTAAAACTAAAAAAATAACGTGCATCTGCAGACTTTATCGAGGGACCATGAAGGCGTCATGTGACGTCAGGCTAGCTAGGAGCCTGGAGGTGCTGCTGCGCTGCTGGCAGCTGCAACAGTATTTTGCTGCTATCAACCTGGTTAATCTCGTTATATTCTTCATCACAGCGGGTCATCCCCACTGTGCACTTAATCGTGCACTAGTTCTGCATAAGCACGTGCAGCTCTCTCCTTATTTTACTGACGTTCTCACTAATCACACGGCTGTTTACATGCGTTTCTGAACGGCTAGCTAGTAGCTAGTTATTAGGATAGCTTGCTGTTAGCGATCATGGATGTTCTCTCTCTCCCTCTCGGTAAGATAATATGTAACCTTGCTGCACATAACATTACTTATTTGCGGGAGTGCATGGGAGAAGTCTCCCGCTAGTGTTGATGCCCAGTGTGATAGCAGAGAAACGTGTGTTTGCTGCATCGCGTGTAACGTTAGTTTAGAGGAGGCTCTCTCACACACACACACACACACACACACACACACACACACACACTCAAAAAGATGTGGGGGAAAAAAATCGCACACTTTTGCGGTTATGTAATCGCACGTGCTGACATCGCGATTGCGATTGCGATTCGATTAATCGTGCAGCACTACAACCATGTCTTGCTAGTTTGTTGGAAAGGAGGCTAAATAAATCTCCAAAGTTAGGTTAAATTTTGGGGAGGGAAAAACTTGCATGATCATTTTCAAAGGGGTCCCTTGACCTCTCACCTCATGATATCTGAATGAGAATTGGTTCTATGGGTACTAGGTGTGTCACGATACACTAATTTCACGAAACGATACACGATATTGGGTTCACGATAACGATACGATATTTTAACAAAAGTAAATAATTTTTATGTATTTATTTATCATTTATTTAACCATGTGAGTCCCGTTGAAATCGAAACCTCTTTTCAAGGGAGCCCTGGGAAAATACTGGAAAAATAGTCTTTCATTTGAAATACACAAAATACAAAACAAATGCTGTTTTTGGAAATTGTTATTATAATAACTAGAAAACAACATGGAAGATAATGCTTCTCTTGCAATAGAATGTGTCACACTGTCACAAACTAAATGTTTGTTGCATGGTGAAAGAAAAATAAAGTATACAATCTATTTCTTAAATAACTCATGCTCAATGGTCCCTAAACTTATGTAATCTTATGTACCCCTTGAGCTGTTTTGCCATGCCAGTAGTAGTCTACCCCCTCAATCATGCGTGTTGATTCTGCTAAATTTGTTCTATTATTATTCAGGAGCATTTTTTTTTTTTTTTTTTTACGATATAATTTTTTTCTGACGATACGCATATCGTGACATTTCGATATCGCAATATATCGTGCGACGAAATATCGTGACACCCCTAATGGGTACCCACGAGTCTCCCCTTTACAGATAACTGAGAGATAAATGCATGCTTATTTGAAGCATTAGGCATCTCGCTTGTGATGATGTCATCACTGATGACATCATCACTGATGCTAGGGATGGGCAACGAATTTAGAATTTTTGAATAATCGTTTTTATTATTGAAAGTTGATTTTAGCTTACTTCCTGTTGCAGTGTGTGCTAATACAAGAGCAGACAGGAAATATGCTAGGTGTCAAATTGTTCCCTAGCAACACAATTCCGTGAAACCCGTCTATAATTAATCTACCTCTTCCTTTAGGAGTGATCTCCACCACAAGGTCCTCCACAGTTACATGCTCCAGGCCTTTTTCTTTGATGACTTCTGCAAACAGATAGATGACACTTTAACATGCCTTGTGAGGAAATTGGGTCACTGCAGCAGCAGAGACAATATGGATACAAATACAGTATGAAATAGACTAGAGCACGTGTCAAACTCAAGGCCTAGGGGCCAAATCCGGCCTGACATCTCATTTTATGTGGCCCGCAAGAGCTAGCAAAGAATACAATTTGCGCAATACAATTCTAATTCAATTAGTTATAATAGTTGTAGGCTACTAATTGTCTGTTTGCCAATATTGTTCCTATAATTCTGCTTTCAGAGCTAGTTAATTATTACTAAAGACCAGTACTGATCGAATCAGTGGCAATTATGTAATATGATAACAAGTAGGCTAGATACATTTTAGTGTTTCCCCTAGAATTGTACAGGCCTGGCGGGCCGCCAGGCCAACGAGGCCCCCGCCAGGCCTGAAAAAAATAACTAATAACATAAATTACTAATACTGTATGAATGAATAATTACATCAAAACAGTCTAATCCTAATGTTAATATTCTCCAAATTTGGCTTCAAACGGACAAATTTTTCCACTGGCGACCGAAGTCAGTTTGGGTTTTGAAGTCCCTCCAGGCCTGAAAAAAATTCTAAGGGAAACACTGCATTTATATCGTGTTACATTTACAACGGGCCCTTTGAGGGCAACCATAAGGCTGATGTGCCCCGGGATGAAATTAAGTGTGACACCCCTGTACTAGAGTATAAGGATAATGCAACAATTCACAATTACAATAAGAGAACATAATTTCTAAATACAACAACAAGAGATGAATAGTGATAAAGCATTCTCAAGAACGACCATCAGAACTTGATATGTGTTATAAAAGTAATAGTCATTTGTACCTTTGCAGTGAGCCTTCATCTGGTCCTTCCATCCACACTCGGTGAGCTTAGCCCTCAGTAACTCCTTCAGCCTGTCAATCAAACAGTAAGTAGAAGCAGTTAGTTGAGAATATGGCAGCCGTTTCTACTTTATTGAATTCAAGTTGTTGGACGTTAGGGCTGGGCAATATATCAGTATTATATTGATATTGTGAAATGAGACTAGACATCGTCTTAGATTTTGGATCGTAATATCGTGATATAGCATAAGTGTTGTCTTTTCCTGGTTTTAAAGGTTGCATTACTATAGTGATGTAATTTTCTGAACTTACCAGAATGTTATATTATTTTACTTTTCCCACTTATTCATCCACATTACTGGTTATTTATAATAATAATAATAATAATAAATAATAATTGTGTAAATATTTTGAAAAAGCACCAATATTGTCGCAATATAGATATTAGGGTATTTGGCCAAAAACATTGATTTTGTCCATATCGCCCAACCCCTCAGTAGCTGGTGGAAGAACCATACACAGCCACCACAGCCTGGTACTGTACCTCCTCCTCATGCTGGTCACCAGCCTGGTAATGTGTTGCTGTGGGATGGCAGACGACCTGGAGAACGCTATGCTGATTGTTGCATCGATCGAGTATACAGTTTTTGGTGGGGGCAGTATCATGGTGTGGCTCTAGTGTCTGCGTATGGTTCTTCCATCTGCTACTGATGCTCCTGACTGTGTTCAATGAATAAAGCGTAAAATTGCCAATGTGTCTTGTTTGTTCCTTGTTACGGATAGAGAATCCAATCATTCAATCCCCCAAACAACTCAAAACAATAGAGTCAATACCAACATGTTCGACATTACATTCATTGGCAGGGAGATTTGACACATTTGACTTCAGCTTTAGCCACATTATCAGCTGTGCTGCTCATCCCACAAATGCAGGATCCCTACAAATGAGACAGCATTGTCAAGGGAAATGAACAGGCTTTCCAATAAGATAAGATACAACACTGAGGATACAGTAACAGCAGAGATATGATCAACCAAACACAAGTTTCCAGAATTATTTTAGATTCATTTATACTGTATTAATTTTCTACCATTCTTTTTTTCTCTGGTTCTGGGTCTGTATGAAGATGATAATTTATTCAGTTATTACTTCTATTCAGTGTTGGGGGGTAACTCATTACAAAAGTAACATATTACATGTAATATATTACTTTTAGCAGTAACTCAGTAATATAATTTATTACCAATAGGATTTCAGTAATATTATACCAGTTACTTTGTTAAATAACACAAGTTACATTTTTTTTAAGCATATTATTTAAATAAAGATACAATCATGTCCTAATCAAATTGTGTTTTTTATACAAATAACAACTATATATGACAATAACAAAGGAAAATTATAATAACACAGAATTTTCCGACCGCCGAGCCCCAGATGATGACCCCCTCCTCCCCGATAAATTGAACGAATTTTATTGTCGATTTGATTTGCCCACTGATGTGTCTCTCAGTGCCACAGTAGTTAGCGGTCCAGAGCTAACTCCACCCCCTCCTCCTTTTGTGGTGAGTGAGCATGAGGTCAGAACCCTGTTCCTCAAACAGAACAGCAGGAAGGCTGCAGGCCCAGACCAGGTCTCTGCTTTCACCTTAAAGCACTGTGCTCAACAACTGTCTTCTGTTTTTGTTGACATCTTTAACTGGTCTCTCTCTCTCTGTAAAGTCCCTGCTTGCTTTAAATCCGCTGTGGTTATCCCTGTTCCAAAGACTCCAATGCTGTTAGCTTGAATGATTATAGGCCCGTAGCCTTGACTTCTGTTGTGATGAAGGTATTTGAGCGTATTGTCTGTGATCACCTGTCTAATGTTGAGATGGACAGCTTCCAGTTTGCTTATCGTGCCAACAGGTCTGTCGAGGATGCTGTGTCTCTGTGCCTCCACAGCATCCTTCAGCACCTGGAGGCCCCCGCCACTTACGTTAGAGTTTTATTTATCGATTTCAGCTCTGCGTTTAACACGATCGTGCCCTCCAAACTATTTGATAAACTTATGGCTCTAGGGAATGGGATCAATCACTCTCTATGCCTTTGGATTCTGGACTTCCTGTCTAACAGGAAGCAAGTAGTTAAAATAGGCAACAGGCTCTCTCGAACTATGACTCTCAACACCGGGGCCCCCCAGGGTTGCGTTCTTTCAGCCCTTCTCTTTGCACTTTATACCAACGATTTTATTTCCCACTCTCAATTTGTTTCGTTTTTTAAGTACGCGGACGACACTACGGTGGTCGGGTATATTAAAAACGGTGATGAATCTGCCTACAGGGCCGAAGTGGCAGCCCTAGTCAACTGGTGCACTTTAAACAATCTTGTCTTAAACTTAGATAAGACCAAGGAAATGATTATTGATTTCCGCAAAAGCGGCTCAGTGCCCCCCTCTCTGGTCATTTGCGACCAGCCCGTCGACAGGGTCGACAGTTTGAAATTTCTGGGCACCACCATATGCCGCTCCCTGAAATGGGAAGTCAACACTTGTAACATTGTGAGCAAAGCCCACCAGAGGCTTCACTTTCTGAGGCAGCTCAGGAAGTTTGGTGTGTCTGGGGAGGCGATGGCTCACTTTTACAGAGCCACTGTGGAGAGCGTACTCACCTTCTCAGTCACAGTGTGGTACGGCAACACTACCGCCCTTGAGAGGAAACGGTTGGAAAGGGTGGTACGCATAGCGTCCAAAATCATCGGCCACGACCTTCCATCCGTTTCCTCCATCTATGCCACACGCACCAAACGCAAGATGCAGAAGGTGATCGCCGACCCCTCCCACCCTGCTAGCTCTCTCTTTAAACTCATGCCCTCAGGTAGGAGGCTTCAGTCTCTGAGGTGCAGGACCTCCCGTCTCAGGAACAGCACTTATCCTGAGGCGGTTCGCCTCCTGAACTCTGACCCTCTTTGCATTCGCACCTTAAATCGCACCTTAAATCCGTAGGCTTGAATTGAACTTGAACTTGAATTGCACTTATAGGCAGCTCGATACTGCTTTTGTAAACAAATGCTGCTTGTAAAACTGTGCACTTTATTTATCTATTTCAGCCTCTCTCATATTTTATGTAGTGTTTTTTTCCACTTTTTTATCCTCTTTTGTGTTTGAATCTGTGATTTGTTATGTTTGTTTTTATGTCTGTTCTTTAGAGCTGCACTGAAACAAATTCCAATCAACTCTGTTGACATGGCAATAAAGTATTGAATCTTGAATCTGAATCTTTCGACGGTTTACACTGGCTTCAAGATGGTTGAAATCGTCGGGATGGTTCCGGGGCGGTGATGTCACTACTGCAGGTATTTTAGTGAAAGTAATGCAAAAGTAGTGTAATAAGTAACGAGTTACTCTACACAGACAGTAATATTGTAAAGTAACTTATTACTTTCAAATAAAAGTTATTAGTAATATGCAGCATATTACATTTTGAAAGTAACTTGCCCAACACTGCTTCTATTTGGATAGACCTGAGACTAAAGTGGAGAGTGTCAGATGATGGGAGCAACTTGATGAGGACTGAGGTGAGGAACATCTTTCTTATCCCTGTGTTTTGAAGAAAAATATGTGTAATATCTGGAGTATATCAAAAATGCTCATGTTACCTATAAACTAAAATTAGCAAAAATAAAGTCTTCTGAAAAAATGTGTTACTTTATGGCCTGAGAAAGGCCGAGTGTGGTTCAATTTACCAGGAATAAAGCTCCTTGGGCTACATGCACAACTCCACTACTTCCGGAAATTAGCCAGCTTCTTTATTTCCTGTCATCACTATTGGATGAACTGATGAATGTCAGGTGTGCTGCAGTCACAACAATGATCAGGCACACCTGATTAATCAGTTCATCCAATAGTGTAGGACAGGAAATAAAGAAGCTGGACTAATTTCAGGAAGTAAAGAAGTTGTGCATGTAGTCTGCAGTTATCTCACCTCTCTCGTTCTCCCATCTCCGTCAACTTCTGGTTTATTGTTGCCCTCATTCTTGAATCTTTACTCATATTCTTTTACCTGCAAGGGGGATGAAACGACAGTATTTACTATTCATCCATGTCGGTTAGCAAGGCATTGCAGATAACGCTGCTAGTTTCGCTATTAACTTATATCACTATGTTGAGGGGATATAGAGCTGACTATTACAAAGTTGCTAACGTTAAACCACTCACCCAAAACTATAATGCTCTTGATGCGTTTACCATGGTAGTATCAAAGTAAATAGCTAAGATTTACCAAGGGAGCAGATTGTTGTCAACATTTAGATAAAGAAGAAACAAGAGCTCACTCTGCATCTATTTCCCGTTACCAGAAACGTCAGTAGACTCGAGTTTATTTGGACCAAATATCACCCAACTCGAGGGTGTTCCTAACGCCACTGTCATAAATAGAGCTCAAATTTACGTTTTAATGATGAGCTCTTTCTGAGAACATAAACTTTGTTTCAAAAATTCTACTCGCCTTCTACAGTTCTACTCTTAGCTCAGTGGTTCTACTACGCGTTTTACTACTGAACGATTCATCTTCGTAATATAGACCCTCTTTGCTAACGTCTTGTTCCATCACACATTGCATTCCGGCAAGGAAGTTGATGTTTGGCAAAATGGTTCCTACGGTTTATTAAGAACATATGTTCCGTGCAATGTATGCAATGCTCTCTTAGGCCACATGGTAGCAGTGTTGGTTTACAGATTAAATGGTAAGCAGGCAGAGTTTTTCAGGCGTTCTCAAAGGACAGGCTAACAATTACGCCTTTGATACATCATTTATGTTGTAGGTTCAAAAAGACAAATCTGGGGTGGCATGGTTGCTTCATCCTAATCATAATCATAATCATAATAATCTGCCCTTCAACAAGACAATCCAGGTTCAAGCCCTATGTCACATGCATCCAGCCTGTCCTTGAGCAATATTGATACCCCCCCCCCCCCCCCCCCCTTCCAGAAGCTGCTCTGTCGTTGACTCTGAGCTGACATCCGCATGGGCAAATTTCCCTAAAGAGATCAATGAAGTAAGTAGCCTATCACATAATTATTATATTCCAGATAGTGCTGTGTGAACTAGACGGCTCATAGCATTCATATTTGCTCGCAAGATGTGCCTATAGGCCTACTGTAGGCCTACAACATGTTCAGTATCACAATTTCAGACATTTTGGACCTTGCATTTATGAGAAAGAATAGGCCTAAGCAAAATGTTTTTTTCCCCCACAGGATTGATTTGTTTTGTTTTTTTACACCTAAACTGTTATGGGAAATGCACTGCTGATAAACGCCACTGTGTATAAGCCTGTAGTCACCGGCTGCAACCACATCATCATAGGCTACATCATGGGTTTTCCTGACCTGTCCTTTCAGCAGTAGTATCCTTATGCCAGTAACTCTGAGTTGTATCATACCAAAGTGTATGTTATTGTTCCATACACTGGCCAATTCATATTTATTTTTCCAAATTGTATTCAAGTTAAAGTTTATTCACTTAGAGATTGTTTTTGTGAAATGATATATAAAAAGGGCACTGGACATATTAAATGTAATAGGGGATATTTAGATTCCTATTATGGAAACAATGATTTCATTAATTCACACAGTCATTGATGCTTATTGTAAACATGCAGAGTAGATTACTGATGTGTGACATTGTGCCCTGTGACTCCTGATGTATGATAAGCTGTAATTGCACTCGCTGCTTCCTAATAACAATTGTAACACGTGAACTTGTCTTCTGTTGCTCGTGTTGTATTTTTGAGCATTGCTGCGATCTTGAACGACATGATAGCTGTCTGGCAAAGAGATTGCAAAGCATTATGCTGTTTCACTGAACCTCTGTGTCACCGGCTGCTTCAAGTCAGCTCCCTTCATGGAAACTGTCCTTTTCAAGTGAACTGAATAAAATGACCCACCACTTTTGATCTTCCTTTAAAATGCACCCCAATGAGCAGAGCATCAAACAGTATTATCTGCCTGTCATTTAACCATCATCATGCAAGCAATCATCATGCAAGCAATCTCTTCATTTTACTAAAGCAGTGTTATCTTTTCCACCTCTAAGTCCGCCTGTCAAGCCCCAGTGGGTCCTCCCTCACCTTTTATTTTTTATTACATTTTTGATGTCATTTATCAGAATGTCTCCCCTCTCTTGAGACGGCTGAATGTCATGGATTTCAAATGGATTTATTCATTTAAAGGCACGACTAAAAGGCCTGCAGCTATAGCCTTCAGTATTTCAGAAGAGAGCAGATACAAAAGGGAGCTTTTAAGGTAGCCTACAGAGTGTCTTGTAACACTTAGATGTTTTGTACAGGTAATGGAAGATGATGACTCACTTTGGTTTTAAATGTCAATGACATTTTATTTTTCACTTTCTAAAGAAGGATGCAAGGTTTGAGAACAAGAAGAAGATAAATAAGGAATAAATAATGTCCCAAAATTGCAGCCAGGGTTCATGTTAAATGAAGGCTTCCATGTGTTACAGTCAAACTTTACTCAAACTCAAAAGATGGTCTCATGTCCTGCCTTACATAAAGAATATGTCTGACCTTTATATATGTATTTTTTCAAGTCTAAGAAAACCCTTTAGATTCAAAGCGGTGGGGCTTTTGCCGTATTAATTGAAAGACCCTCTGACACGGATACCACCACCGTTCTGCTCAGATGCTCAGTTTAATTAGACACTTTACTGACTCCTGGTAGCATGCATACATTTCATTGCTTCTAAAAATCCAGCAGGGTCAGATATTGCCTCAACTGACAGTGCAGAGAGATTCTCACTGTAGGAGACCCAGACTTGAAGAGTGAGAACAAACTTTAAAGCGAGGGATTTCAAGGCTGCATACCTCGAAACATGATTTTGACCCTTTTAATAAAGTGACAACAGCTGTCCAGCAGACCAATCACTTTACATTTCATCTCCAAATAGGAGAATCTGTCTTTTGAAGTCTGGCCAAGATGTATTCCTCATCTGGCACAGAGTGAGATTTAGGGGGGGCGGCATCTCATGTTGAAGTGGGAACTGTCTGCCCCTGCATCAATTCCTGACAGCCTGATTGATGCCCTACCTGTTCTGGGTGAACTAATGGCCTTGTGAGTGGGCAGGTCTACAGACAGAGAGGAAACCTACCTGTTCTGGGTGAACTAATGGCCTTGTGAGTGGGCAGGTCTACAGCAAGAGAGGAAACCTGTCTGTCTGCACAAACTTTCACTTCATTATCAGCTTTTACTGACAGTGAGGCACTGCAGCGACAAGAGAGCGACGAAAAGTCTGTGATGTGGGTTTTCATTGCGGTTGATAATCATTTCTTCGGCTCAGTCACAGCATGAGGTGTTTATGCCTCTGTTTAAAGTGGCTGCCATGCGGATTCTCCTCCAGGGTGAAAGGGGAGGGACTTGGTGCAATGTACACTATATGAAGAATTTCCCTCTCACCACCTGACCCTCCTTATCTGCTCCCCCTCCCCCTCCACAGCTGACAGAGCAGCAACCTATTAGAAGCGTTATCTGGGCTGAAGCAGCCTGGGGCAGCTACTGCACACGGCGAGGAGGAGGAGAGCTGCTAGACTCACAGCAAAAGGGGGATCCACACAAGGACTCCCCTGAAGGCTCATTCAAGATTGGGTAACTATAAACCACTAGACTAGCACGGTGGTTTGGGTTTTACACGAGCATAGCACAAGCTACTTCACTTTGTTCCATCTGAAACAGCAATTATTTTCTTGGCGAGAACCTGGAGAGGAACAGTTGGAGAGAAAGCATGAAGAAAAGAGTGGATAATCCCCCTCAAAGAATTTACGAGGACTAAAGCAGATATACTTCATTGTGCTCAACCTGTTTATTTGTATATTTGTTTATTTAAAAGGATCCCCATTAGCTGCCGCCTAGACGACAGCTAGTCTTCCTGGGGTCCAAGACAACAATACATTACATGATACACAATAGTTAAAATCCAGAAACACATAGTAAAAGAAAAAAGACAGAAAAAAAATCTAAGCTAAGACAAACATTAGCTTGGTCAGCTAGCTATCGAGCTTGCCAGTAAGACAGAAAATAACACTTGGTTATATGACAACATAAAAAAAACAAATCCTGAATCTAAAAGTGATGTGATACCATATGTATTAGTGTGAGTGTAGATGAGCTCTCAGCATCCTTTTAAAACAAGCTCTTCATTTAATGGAACAAATGTTGTGTGGTAGACAATTCCAAATGGCAATGGACCTGTGTATGATGGTTTTCTTCATGTAGTTGGTAGAGTGTGTGTGAATCTCTGAACTATAAATTATGTTATTAACAAGAAATCTGGGAGTTTGATTTTGAACAACTCTGTGAAAGAATATGAGTACGGTGGCCTTTAGCCTTTTCTCAACACTAAGCCATGAAAGACTAATATGCATGCCAGCAACGCTAGACCTGGGGGAGCACCCCAGGACCAGCCTTGCTGCCTTGTTTTGTGCTACTTGTAACTTCCCCAGTAGACAGTTAGATGCAGATGACCATACCACAGAGCAATAATCCAAATGACACAGAACTAATGTAGAAACAACTTGGCGACGTAATAACGGTGTAACAAAAGATGCACACTTTCTAGTAATGGCAACAGCTCTACTTATTTTGCTAACCACCCTTTTGATGTGTTCAGACCATGACAGTGAGCTATCAAGCCAAAGTCCAAGAAGCTTCACAGTTTTTACTGACACTGTTTTTACAGACACCTTCAACTCTAAATTGGGTGTCAACATTAAACTTGGTGTCTTTTATGGCTTTGCCTTTTAGCTGACACCCCCCCCCCCCCACTCGCCTTTTAAAAGTCAATTCAGTGCCTGATGTGTTACTAATATGGCGCTTCACAATTGGCATGGTTAGCAAAACAAAGGGCTCTATCTTCCCAAAAGCACTAATTTAGCGTTTGCGCTCGTTTAACGCAGTGCGCAATGCAAATTGGGGGCGGACACAAGCGCATGCCTGTGATAATTGTACTGGGCATTGGCTGCCCCATGCCAAAGCAGGCGTTTCAGCGCTAAAATGTGGGATAGATGGCGTTACCCTATATCGTCAGCAGCGCGCAATTACTTTGCGCTAAGAGCTTTGAAAAGGACCTCTTACACCCAAATACCTCTCTGCGCTGGGTGCGCTGCACGGGGATTACGACTGCGCTCCCAGCACAGAGAGGTATTTGCGCAGTGGAAAGTGGAATTCCTTTTGGATATGTCATTACGCACAGCCTTGCCACGCCAAGACATCAAATTATGCTGCTAAAATTGGGTATTAGCAGATAATTCAGTGAGGCAATCAACTATAACTCACTGAGAGACTTTTATCACGTCGCAAAGAGGGAAATTAATTGAGAAAACTTGTTGGACAATGGACATAGGCTATTTACCTTCATAAGCCGGAGGGTCGTTGGCACCACAGACGATCTGTCAATAAGCTCTCTCTGTCCTCGCACGAGTGAGTACACTCTTAAGCATGGAGAGAATTACAGCATATTGCATGCCTCGTGCAAACAGCCATTGCAAGACGGGAATCTGATTGGTTTTGATTGATGTAATGCCCAGCATTGCCTGGCCACGCCTGTGAATAATTCTGGTAGGTAAGACCGCCCAAATCCCATTTGCGCAGGCATTTTGGGCCGCAGATGATTTGGCACGGCTCTAATTTGCTTCTGCGACACGTGCCGTGAACCTTTTCGCATCCCGGCCGAGAATTGCATCCCCAACATATTTCGGGGCTGTTTTAACTTAGAAATCAGGGAGGTCACGTCTACCAGACAATTATATCACTTTTAAACAGTTACATTTCTGTAATAAATCATTACAATATGCTCCTGTGATGTGGGGATGCTGCCGGCGCGGGGGTGCAAAACTCGCCATAACACCTGGCGGACGGCGCAAGGCGGACTGCTATCTTCCGTGACTTAAGGCACGTGCAAACAGGTGCACAAGCGCTATTAGGGGATAGCGCCTGTCGGAAGATAGAGCCCAAAGTCTTAGATTTGTGTCAAAGTGCACAGCACCATAACACATACTGTAGACACAGCACCATAACACATAGACACAACAGCATAACACATAGACACAGCACCATAACACATACTGTAGACACAGCACCATAACACATAGACACAACAGCATAACACATAGACACAGCACCATAACACATACTGTAGACACAGCACCATAACACATAGACACAACAGCATAACACATAGACACAGCACCATAACACATACTGTAGACACAGCACCATAACACATAGACACAACAGCATAACACATAGACACAGCACCATAACACATACTGTAGACACAGCACCATAACACATAGACACAACAGCATAACACATAGACACAGCACACAGCTGCTGCTGCTCTCTGGTTGCTATGGCCAACCCCCCCCTTTGATGAAATTCAGGAAGACGATTTTTTCCCCCCATGTTACACTTCCTGGTAGCTCACTTCCTGTCAAATTTCAGCTCGGCCAGTCAGTGGATGGCGGAGATATCCGCAAAAACGTTGCCTTTTCGTCTTATTTTCAAACGCGAGTAAAATATTGCAAACTGTGTATTTTTCTATTAGCGTGTTGGAATTTATTTATATAATGCTGCTAACGCTATTCATCTGTTAGACCTATCGGTAGACTACAGCTCAATGATTGTTTTGTGTGTAATGTTAGCATATCCTTTGTGTTAGCTTAGCTTTCATCCAGGGAAACGCACGGGGGACAAATAAAGCACTTTGCTCCAATTGCCTTGACTAGGCTATGCATTTATCTGTGCTTGCAGGACAATGCCTCGCATAAGGAAGAGGACCACGGATAGAGGGCAAAAAAATGCACACATTCAAATATTTCTTTGGATAAGCCATTTAAGGGAGGTAAAATATTGATCACATCAGCAAAATATATAGATAGAAGTTATAATTATATTAATTTGCAACATATAACATACTAAAATGTATTTCATAATACTTAGTTTCTTAGATGACCAAAAGATGAAGGAATTGTATGTTAATGCCAGAAAAAAATTGTTACCTGGCTGTTTTTGTGCCTTTTTCACAAGCGCTACATTAGTCCCCCGCCTGTGCTTTATGTCCCTCCACTGTGGGACAAATGAAGCATTGCGCAGCTTCTGGTTGCCGTCTGATGACGTCTGATGTATTGACCCATGGAACGAAACTACGGTTGGTATTGCCAGAGGACATTTGTAGGTTGCTTACATAAAAATATTGTAACTCCAGCTGAAACAATCTTTACACAATGACAAAAAAAACAAAAAGTGCTTCATTCGTCCCGGACCTCCCCTAGATGTATGATTCTATTTTTTTTATTTTGGTAATGTGTGTTTGAGAGAGAGAGAGAGAGAGAGAGAGAGCACAGGCGCTGTCCACGGTACTGAGAAGAGCACAGGCGCTGTCCACGGTACTGAGAAGGAGAGAGGGAATGAGAGCAGACGTGTGTGTGTGTGTGTGTGTGTGTGTGTGTGTGTGTGTTTGTGTGACGTGTGTGTGTGTGTGTGTGTGTGTGTGTGCGTGCATGCGTGTGCGTGTGTGTGCGTGCGCGTGCGTGTGTGTGTGTGTAAGGGTGCTTTCTCACTGGGAACCAGGGGCGGACTGGGATCATAATTCAGGCCGGGCATTAGATACCAAGCAGGCCAGGCCGGTATGGGCTGACGCGCGTGCCGGGGACCTTTGGTTGGCGGCAAAAAATTTGGTCCGTTTGAAGCCCAATTTGGGCCGTTTGAAGCCCAATTTGGGTCATTTGAAGCCAGATTTGGGTCGTTTGAAGCCCAATTTGGGCCGTTTGAAGCCCAATTTGGGCCGTTTGAAGCCAGATTTGGGCCGTTTGAAGCCCAATTTGGGCCGAGTCCAATTTTATATGCACCCACTTTAACCCTGAAGTGTAATTATTACTTCAGACTAACTAATAAAGTAATAAAACCACTAGTAAACCAGTAGGCGGCGCCTGGCCTGCTGTTCAGTTCAGTTCAATTTTTTTTTTTTTTTTTTTTTTCAGGCCAGGCCAGGCCAGGCCACCGGGCATTTGCCCGACGTGCCCGATTATGCAGTCCGCGCCTGCTGGGAACGATTTATTTCGTTCCATTCCGTTCCGTTCCGCACCCGGGAACGATTGCCCCCCCTCCCCTCTCCCCCTGTGATCAGCTTTCACATTACAACATTTCTTCCGCGCTCAGAAACGGAACAGAGTGCACTTGCGTCATCAACTATGCCTGGAGTTTATCCTCACCTGTGTGTTGTCTATTGGCTTTCACACTCGCAAGTGTTCCGTGCCCGGGCACGCCAAAGCGCTCCCCAGACCACCTTTTCAAGTGGATCCTGTCACGGTTCCCCGTTGTGCGCCCGGGTGCAGAACGGAACGGAACGGAACATTCACACTCGTCAAATGTTCTGAAGCTGGGGTCAATTTGGGGACAAGTGTGCTCGGGAACGGTACCAGGGCTCCAGTGAGAAAGCACCCTAAGAGAGAGAGAGATACAACTCTTTGATGCAGTGGGTGTGTCATTGTGTGGCAAATGGGCATGATAGGTCTATTAGGCTATTAATAGTTTGTAGCTTTTGACCCTACATGTGACTACCATTCTCCGGTGTTTCATCACCCACCCGACTGCCTTAGCCGAGTTCACATCTGCCAGCTGATTATGTTACCGGTCTGCTAGCCCGGGAGCCAGCCAACCCTTCACCCCAGATGTGGAATGTCAGTCTTTCCCCTACGCCCTAGCTCCGCCTATAGCGCTAAACCTGCCATCCTACGTCAATAACTTTATGTTCAATAAACTGCGGACCACGATGTAACTGTTAACGTTTTATTATCACGCTGTCACAAGCTCCACCTTACATCAACACCGACACTACGACACTTTACGGCAGCTGTCGTAAAGCCGCCCGGCTGTCTTAAAGGCACAGCTACAGCTGGTGTGATGCATACACAACATCCCCCGCCCATCCCCCACACAGGGAACCCAGGAGAACATAGCAATCAACTTTTTAGGTGAACTGGGTAGCCCGCCAGTCACCAGCATAGCCATGTGGATTATTCTGCCACACAACAGACTATGCTCTGAACACACTTCTTGAAGTCAAAAGTTTGTGATATAGTCCTTATCCCGGTCTGACGCGGGCATGGGCCGGATGGGCTTCTGGGTGAACTAGGGGTTCGGCCGGCTCAGGTGGGCACCCGGCTGGGGCCCGTAGCTGCTCATCAGCAAAATAAAAGTCCCCAATTGTAGACGCCAAGTCCTCTCCAATCCCTTGGTCCGTGATTGGGGCGGTGCCACCTTCCGAAGCTGGTTTGCATGCCACCGTGATCCATCGGCCAGGTGAAAGTTGGCTGGCCCCAGCTGAGCGGTGACCCGCATCGGCGCAGACCAAAGGAAGAGCAGCTTGTGGTCCCGGTTGGGACGGCGAATCCGGGCCCAGTCCAGTACTGTGAAGGGAGGCATTCTCCTCCTCCGTCTCTTGTCGAACCGCTGCTTCCTCCGACGCTGAGCATCCATGACCCTGGCGCTCTGGCAGGGTGCTGCTCCCGGTAGTTGAGTGTGGCGTTGCCCGGTATTGCAGCAGAGTGCGGAGCTGGGAGAGCATGGGGGTGTGGATCATAGGGATAAGCTCCGGTTACACCGTGTCCAGGATGGCGGCCCCAGTATTGTCCAAGAGGGAAAAACCCAGTTTGCAAAACAAATCAAAGCCCATGAGGTTGGCCCCATGGTGAGACACTTGAAAGGTGAACAAAGGGAGGGCCTTGGTCCCGTAGCGCACCGCGAAGGTGATCGCACCCGCCATTCCTATTTTAGGAAAATGGTCCCACTGCCACAGCATCGACACCTCTGCCCCCTGGCAGGGCAGTTTGGGGCTCGGTCCGGGTGTGATGAGGAGCCACAATTACCACAGGCCCAACAGCGCCACTGTCTGAGTCATCAGCACGGGCCTGGAGGGGAAAGGGCTGCAGTGCGCTAGCAGTGCTGCTAAGCCAGCTGATGACTCGAGTTGGAAAGCTATATCCACAGCCTTTGCCAAAGTCAGCTCGCCTGGAGACATCAGTAGCAACCTTTCTCTGAGCTTTGGGTCATTAGTGTGCTCAGCTACTGACCAGCTACTGACCAGTTCATCTTCCAGCGGTCCAGACTCACAGAGGCTGGCCAGTTTCTTCAGATTGGTTATGTAATGGTGGACAGAGTCACCCACCTGCTGCCGACGTTGACGGAAAACAATTCGCCTGAGCATTACGTTCTGTGGAGCAGCAAAATGTCCAGACAGGAGTGTGACACAGTCCGCGTATGTAGGAGCAGGTCCGAGCTTCCGAAAAATCCGCTGTCCCTCGTTGCCCAGAGTGTGTATCAGCAGGGCTCGTTAGCTTTAGCTAGCCCGATGGCTACTATGAACGTTTCCAAGGATTCCTGCCAGCGAACCCACAGAATCGGTGGCTCGCCAGGCAGGCGAATCTGGCCTTGTTTCCGGCAGCTGTCGTAAAGCTGCCCGGCTGTCTTAAAGGCACAGCTACCACTGGTGTGACGCATACACAACAAATAATACGTGTGATATGGCCCGTTCCTTTAAAACTGGGAGCGAAGGATTTCATGGTTGAGTGACGTCACACACGAGTTGTTGAAGTTCCATTAAAACAGTCGAGAAACTAGCCAGGGTTAGCTCTAGCCTAGCTCTAGCCAGGGTTAGCTCTAGCCTAGCTCTAGCCAGGCTATTCATTGTTAACAATAACAGTTGATAAGGCATCTCGCAGTATTTTGCGCATACAAACACTGCAGCAACATGTCCACACAGATAGAAGTTAGACAGTGCTGTGTGTACAGCTGATTTAATGGGACACAAACAAAGTGCTAATAGGTAAAATAGGCGTGTCATGAACACTTCCGCAGGAATTTTAACCATTCTTGGCGAAATGCGATCTTGTAGGGACAGTGCATAAAGACAAAGACATGCAGAGTACTGTATATCATGACTGTTCTAACCTCTCTATGTTCATATTTTGAGTCCATAATGCAAAATCTACAGCAAAACAGTATTGATCACTGTTGTCCCCTGTTATTTTATCTATAATTGGCTGCAATGATGTATTTTAAATGGAACATGGGAAGACAGGACACTGTAGAATATAACATAACTACTTCACAAGAAACAGTATTATTAAAAATAATAATTATAGTAATCCATAATGTGTTTTTCTTTCATGCTGGCAGTAATATTCATAATAGTAAATGTCAAGTGTCTTTTCCCCCCAAACGTGGATATCTCATTTCACAAAACATTTACCCACCATCTGCAACTCATATTGCAACATCTGTATTTATTTTCTCATCAGCTCTGAAAAATCCAGTGGGCTATTGGGCGTTTTTGGCCTTTTAGTATGAAATGAAATACCAGTGTGTGCCAGCTTTTCTAAACCATGTGATCTGTTGTTGCTGAACGGGAAGAGAGTGAGAGAGGCGGGGAGAGAGAAGAGACAGACAGATGGACAGACTGGTGTGCTCGCTCATGCACTCCTGTTTGTCCAGGTTGGTGGGAGAGGAGTGAGGGTTGCTCTGTGCACCCAGGCTCCAATGCATTCTCATTCCCAATTGATTTCCAATTTCATTTCCAATTGATTCTCAGGACAAGCTGGCATCACTTCTTAACTCACAGGGTTCCCTTTTTCCTCATTTTTCGACGACACCGGATGGTTACGTTCCTCAGCCGGTTACGTTCCTTACGTGCCTCAGCCCATTATGTTCCTCAGCTCGTTAGGTTCCTCAGCCTGTTACGTTCCTCAGCTCGTTAGGTAGGTTCCTCAGCCCATTAGGTTCCTCAGCCCGTTACATTCCTCAGCCAGTTAAATTCCTCAGCCGGTTACGTTGCTCAGCCCGTTATGTTCCTCAGCCGGCTACATTCCTCATCCCAATACTTTCCTCTGCCGGTTACGTTCCTCAGCCCATTATGCTTCTCAGCCAGTTACATTCCTCAGCCGGTTACGTTCCTCAGCCCATTATGCTTCTCAGCCCGTTACGCTCCTCAGCCGGTTACGTTCCTCAGCCGGTTACGTTCCTCAGCCCATTATGTTCCTCAGCCCATAAGTTCCTCAGCCCGTTAGGTTCCTCAGCCAGTTACATTCCTCAGCCGGTTACATTCCTCAGCCCGTTACGCTCCTCAGCCGGTTACGTTCCTCAGCTGGTTACGCTCCTCAGCCGGTTACGTTCCTCAGCCCGTTACGTTCCTCAGCCCGTTATGTTCCTCAGCCCATACGTTCCTCAGCCCGTTACGTTCCTCAGCCCATTACATTCCTCAGCCCATTACATTCCTCAGCCCATTACATTCCTCAGCCGTTAATTTGAAAACATCATGTCACAGCTGCAACATTTTGGTATTGGTTATGGTTAGGCAACTAAAACAACGTGGTTAAGGTTATGGTGCAAACACACCAGATGCTGAAGTTAACCCTTGTTAACAGATTAGACAGTTCAGACCGGCCACAGTGGGCGTGCCCTGCAGCGCCAATTTCGTCGTCTGATCAATTTTTTTCACGAGCCCCCGCTCGAGCGGAATTGACGCTTGGCGGTGGCTTTGGGAGCTGGTGTGTTTGCACTGTTAGGGTTGTGGTTTGGGTTAGGCTGAAATAGACAAAAACATTAAATGTGACTTATTGTTGAAATGTAGACTTTGAACATGCTGGGATGCAAACTCAGGTCTCTTTTACTCCTCCCAGCACCCTGGCTTATTTTAATGTCACCCCAATTACAGTACAGTCACACTACAGTCACACAGATTTCACACGTCATGGGAGTTCTGTTGGACTACCCTGCGTGTCCAAAAATTACAAAAAAGGGTACATTTGGCGTTGGTATAGTGACACCGAGGGACTTGATAAATAGTCAACATAGCACGCATGGGGAAAATGGGCTGGAGGCTCCCAGACTTCATTAAGCAGAAGGGCAGTCTTGATAAATGGCTCACTTGGTGAGACACATTTGTCACCTTGCTCACAATATCGCGCACACAGAATCGTGGATACACACACGTATACGGACACACAAAGAGCACACACACACACACACACACACACACACACACACACACACACACACACACACACACACACACACACACACACACACACACACACACACACACATTCGCACACAAGAACACCCCAAAAAAACCAGTAGGAATGCAGGCAGCCAGTGCTTTGTCAGGGTGTTTTTGTTATGATAGCTGTTATGTGGAGACAGAGGCAGTTACCATGCTGTCAGTGATGAAGGGGCTGAGCTCAAGTGTTTGCTACTAACTGGATACGCTGTCACAACTCTGCATTTATCATCACATTGATGAGCTTTGGTGTCCCATAACTCACCACTACTGTTGTGTGCAGGAATGAAAAATAACCATCATTTACATTGATTTTCCACTTTGCAATGAGTTTGCGGTTCTCCCTCTGGAATGTGCTTAGGTAACCAGAATGTCTACATGGTAATCAGTCCTGCCCTCATGCTTTGTAAATGGCTACAGTATCTGTGAAACGTGTCACTCCATCTGATGTTGAAAATGTGCATCACATATACTGTTGAATTATCCTTATTGTCTTCTCATATCGCTGCGTCATACATGTCATACATGATGGGAAAGCCTATTCTCGAAATTGGCTCACATAGGAGTCCAACATGCCGAGACATTGATCAATAACTACTATGAGGAGAAGGGGAAGTCAGAAGATGCTTTTTTTTGTTGTTGTGGTAAACAGAAGTGTAATTTTAATGTGCTAAATTCCAAGTTCAATACTATTTGTGGTTAATGTTGCATCTTATTATTTCACCATTTTTACATGACAGTAATAGCAGTCATCCTATCTGCCCAGCGGCTGAGTAAAATTATGCAGCGTACCACCATAAACAGTTTTCAATCATGAGAGACTAGTATGAAAGTACAAAATAAACTTTAATGATACAATAAAACAAGATTAAGGTTTGGCGTATGGCTCCATGATGACACTCCCCCTGCGATGATGAGGCGGAGGGCATCAGAATAGAAATCCACCCCCATGGGGAATCCTTCTGGAGCCATGACGTTGGTGGTAGCAGGGGATGAGGTGGAGCAAAATGACCGGAACACGGGAATGACAGCCACTGCAGAGTGACAATCATACCAGTAAGAAGCCAACCATATATTAAAATACAAGCAGTTCAATGCTCCCACGCGTGGATAACTGTGATTGGATAGGAAGGAGTAGGAAACTGGGCATGGATAACTGAATGAATAGGGGGGAATGTGAATGGACAGGGCGTGCCTACTGTAATTACTCTTACATGATTGAAAGAAACTACATCTAAGACTTCGACTTAAAGATGTTCAGACAGCCATATCAGATTAGATCACAAACCCCTTGCAGGGATGAGGTTAGGCGCGCTTCCACCCAAGACAGCCCAACAGGCTGGTCCGGTGCTCCCAGAGAATGGGCAAGTATAAACTTGAAAGAAAACACTTTAGGTCAAAAACCAAAGTAGGCCACTGGAGCACACGGATCCTTTTATAAAACTGTTTTATTGAAAGACTAACGTTTCGACGCCATGCGTCTTCATCAGAGTTGCAACTCTGATGAAAAACAGTTTTATAAAAGGATCCGTGTGCTCCAGTGGCCTACTTTGGTTTTTGACCTAAAGTGTTTTCTTTCAACCCTTGTATTTCTTATTGGGTAGAATGCTTTAGAATATGTATTAAGGAAACATGCCTTCAGACATCCTGTTGGTATGGGTCAGCACGCTTTCTGCATGGATGAGTTTTAGATTAAATTGGAGAAAAAAGTCAGCTGGCCCAGTGTATCGTGATGATAAAATATGTCCAAAGGCATGGCTCTTTGACATGTTTTCAATATCTCTCTATCCCTCCCTCCCTCTCTCTCTCTCTCTCTCTCTCTCTCTCTCTCTCTCTCTCTCTCTCTCTCTCTCTCTCTCTCTCTCTCAATTTTTTTTATTTTAATACAATGGTACATACAAGTTATATGGCTGCTGGGACATGGCTTCACAAGATTTGCTGGCAAAACTGCGACCAGCTCTATAGGTCTCTCTGTCGCTGGGTTGGTCGATCGCTTGGTCGATCGCTTGGTCGGTCGGTTGGTCCACAAAAAGTTTGCC
>NC_139623.1:2257744-2334834 GCF_964638095.1 Poromitra crassiceps
AGGATACGTGGAGGCAGAAACCGCTCTTCAAATAAATGACTGATGTGAATAAAAGTGGTAACTTTAGACAGTCATTTGGGAACAGACTAATAATATCCAATGCGGATTTTGATTCTGACATACATGTAGTAGTAGTTGGCTTTGAATGAATGAGGAAATAGGCGTGTCTCGCGCTGTAAAAGCTACGGCTCTGAGCTAGAGCAGTCCATATTGCATTGTGATTGGCTAGTTGTTAAAAACCACGCCTCTTTTGCGGGTACGAGCTTCTGTGCACGGGCATTTTCATGTGCACGCGCTCTCAACTTGATTAGAAAAACCTTGTTCCACTTAACGAGTGCATGGCGATCGACGTTCGTGGTACGAGCTAACTACAATCGAGCTTATCTGGTTTAGACAAACTAGATCAAGGTACAGATCCTGGATCTTCTTATACAACATTCGTGGTGGTATACCCCTCAGGGGTTTCTAAATGGTACCATACCTTACAAAATGAACATTATGCTGATTTGACAGGCAAAGTAAACGTCACAAACTTATAACATAAAATAACAATTTAGCAATAAATAAAATGTCCAGACAGTTTACACATGTTGACCTTTCAACCGGAAGTTATAATCATCTGTGTCTCTGTGACGTGCGCAATGTTTTTTTTCCCAGGATGGCGAAGGCATGACCTGCCCTTCTCTGCCTCTGATTGGCCTAGCATCAAACGTTGATCCAATCACATTCGCTTGGCTATCCTATCCTGCGTTCTCCTCGTCTCTTGCGCCAATCAGAGGCAGAGATGGGCGCGTCATGCCTTCGCCATCCTACCCACTGCCCAGCTGCCGAGCTCCGACTGACTGGCGGGTCAGCAACAGTAAAACCGCCCGGCGCCGTGGTGTTGTGCCCTTTTTTAACTTTTCTGCCCCTCTGAGGGTCTCTGCACGGCCCTGTACCAGAGATTTTCTTCCACAATTTATTTTCCCATAGACATTTCGCAAAATGCCTATAAAAATAGTTTTACTTGGTCAAACCAAATGGTTCAGCTATATTTAGAATCGGGAGAGACCATAGAACATTTCACTCAGACCAAAACTTGAAAAAATATTTTCTTTAAACCCACATTTTCTTACGTTTTGATCCTAGTTAAATGTTATGCAGTCTCTCCTGTTTCTAAATATATCTGTACGTTTGGTTTGACAAAGTACAACTATTTTTATAAGCATTTTACGAAATGTCTATTGGAAAATAAATGGCTGATGAAAATCTCTGGTACAGTGCTGAAGCAGGAAGTGATGCTCCACTTTGGCTCTCTATTGAAGAACACTATTTAACTCATTATAATGTAGGATGGTGTACTGAAGAAATAAATCAAGTGAGAAGTAGCATCATTTTCCCATTCACTTTTATACAATCAGACTTATTTTTGCAGCCGCTGGTTTCACCCCCTGCTGGCCATTAGAAATAATGCAGGTTTAATACACTTCTGCATTGGCTACATTTTTCAACCGTGGAGGTTGCCCCTTGCTTTTGATGGAGAGTTAGTGTTCCATCATGGTCTCTGCTGCTTCAGAGGCTGTTCCATTTGAACATTTTGGGCTCTATCGTCGCAAAGGCAGTAATTTTGCGTTAGCGCCCATTTTGTGCTGGAATAGCGCCACGCCCAAAACAGTATTCACAAGTGTGAGATCACTCCCCTTAAAAGCCACAGCTTCTTTCTTGTTGAGTGCCGTGGGCAAGCAGAGGCACAGAGTGAGAGAGAGAGAGAGAGAAAAGAGAGAGGGGAGCAAGAGAGGGGGAGAGAGAGAGAGAGAGAACGAGAGAGGGAGAGAATTGGAGGATGAACCAGTTCGGATAGTCGTTTCGTTCATATAGGCTATAACATACACATTTAAAAATGTTTGTTTCTTTAATAGGGTAGGGATGTGTGAGATTTTAATTCTAGCCTATTTCAATAGCCTATTTCAGAATTGTCCACTCGGGTTAAGCTATTGTTGCATGGTGCAATTGCAGGGAGAGAGGTTACTGTATAGCCTACTGGCTGGCACAACTTTCTCAAAAGCGATCTACTGTCTACCTCACACCACAGACCTGTATGGTCGGAAATGATGTAGCCATATAAAACCATGACAAACAAATTCTCATTTTTAAATCAAGGTGTGTTGGAGAGAGTGACATCCATGCCATGCGTAATGTATCCAAGCGAGGATTTCCTGCACTGCGTGGAGAAAGCTGTGTGCGCTCAGGTGTATGCCTGGCGTAATGGAGTTTTTTGCGCCAAGACCTGCTATTAGGTGGCGTTACAATTTCGCTCGGAACATGGTGATGGTATCTTGGCCAGAGCGCAAAATGACACTTGCGGGAGGCAGATGATAGGCTAAGAGGCGCACGGACACACCTGGGCCACGCCTACACCTGTGTCTGCGCTTAGATTCCAGCGCAAAACTGGATGGTGTAGGCAGACGATAGCTTAAGACGCAGGGAAGATAGCATAAGAGGTGCGCAAACGGCTGCGCAAACGATAACGTCGTACGACGATAGGGCCCTTTGAGTATTATAATCTTTTTTTCTTGGCATGGACATGATCAGATAAGTTCAGTACAGTACAGAATTTAATTGTATAAATATTGGATATTGGCACAAAATATCAACTACTGGCACTTTATTTCAATCCAAAAATATCAGTATCTGTCTTTAAAAAAATAGAAAATCTGTCTAACCTTATTAACCACTGCTTTGAACAAGGCTTTGCTTGTGCTTAGTCTGAACACGCTTGTTTTGGGTAACACCCACTTAACAAAACAGGGCCACAACATCTCACCTTGGGCTGGACATAATCAACCCATATAGTAAACAGTGGTGTAGCATACTATGTGTGTTCACCTACAAATGGCTGATTAAAGTGAGTTTACTTTAAAAACTCAGACTGTTTGACTAGGCCTGATGGCGTCTGTGTTTTTAGCTGTTTCATTTCATAGTCCATTTGCACCATTAGGAAATGAGAATCTGTCTTGGTGATTGTTTCTCGTCTGAGTGCACCTCTGACATCAGCAATAGCAGGGTTAGAGCTCATTGCTTTTTTTTAACCATGAAAAATTGAATTTAATCAAGTCAGGCTTAAACATCTTTCCCTTTAGGAACTCTTTGTCCACCTCCTCTTCGTCACCCTGAAGCCACGCTTTCATCCCTACGTCCTAGCCAAAATACTCACTTCGCTTCCTGCTGTGATTCTCTGTCCTTCCCACTCTTCCTCCACAAGAAGAGTGACTCACTTGAAAATGAGGAAACTACATGACACTCTATATGAAGTTGCCACAGTAATAGTCTCTCCCCAGACTCAAATATTACGTTGAATCGCTGCGCTCCGCATACTACATAAGTGAGTCTGTGCCAGACTGCCATTTAACGGCCACTGCTGGTTTTGAAGGCGGGTTGAAATTGAATGAGTGACAGGTCGTAGCACCGATGAGAGAGCGGTTCGAAAAATGGACTGCGCCTCCCGTGTTGTCTGATCGCAAAGTCGTTACTGATTGGAGAGGACTGAAGCCATCACTGTCATATGACTGGCCAAGTGAACGGTTCCCTCCCATAACCAGCCCTCTGAGGGAAAGTGTCCCAGACCCAGAGAGAGATCTGCAGCATGCAGTAACGTAGTGTATCTGCGTAAGAACTCTCATGGGTCTGGCGTTGAGACTATCACAGTAGCTACTGAGTGGACAGCTACTTGAAGCACTGGCGGATGTTGTGCAACACAATGCATTGTATGCTCTGAAAGGGGTCAGAGAGGATGCATCATTATTCCCTGAAAAGGTTAATGCACTAGCCTACTAATTCTACTCCAGCGTGTCTTTGTCCAGTAAGCTTTTTATCTTCATTTACTGTCATAAGATGAGTTTTTTTAATGCTGCAAACAAACACATGAATAGTCCATGGCTCATTTAATCCGCTTCCACTGTAAATAAGACGTCATGTTTTGTTCCTTGTGTGTGTATGTGTGATTGTGAATTAATAATTTTAATTGGATAATATTTTTGTATTATATATATATTTAAATATATATATATTATATATATTATACGGTATATATATTTATTTTTTATTCATAAATAATAATAAAAAAATGTGAAGGGTCCAATATGAACGTTCTGTTTACACGTTTTTGACAGGGCTATGTAGGTGTGTGGAGGTCTCCATGGCGACCAATAATTCCGACTGTCACTTCTAGTTAGATCTTTACTTTATAAATGCTATCCATATTACCTTTAACTGCTAACTTCTCAGTTTTATATATTGTAATGTAGCAGCATAGAGGTTTCTCTATGTACTGTTGTGTCATTTAACGGAGTGCCACTGGGGGCCAATCATTGAACTGGAGCCGAGTATTTAAGCAGCGGCGCTTCGCCTACTTCCTCCTCTTGCGCTCCTTCCTGCGTTCACTTTCGGGTCGTGTTGCCCTCGACAGGTATGTCTGCTTCGGCTTCAACTCACTAGTTATGCGGTTTCATTGATGATGTGCTCACTGCATTTACTTTGTGCTGCAGAGCGACTGGTGTGCGTCTCCCTGGCCTGTGTGTGTGTGCCACCCGCCTCGCTTGTTGTGGTAGGTGTACTCTCGCTTTCTCTCTTGGCGTCGGTGTGTATGCTATTAGCTTGCTAATGCTAGTGTGGTCACAGGTAAAGACGCCGGTAGCTGCATGGGTCTCTCCCCCCTCCCTGATGTAAATGTCCACTGCAGCCTCTAGGTATGTACAGTATTTATTAATGTCGTTGCATCTACATCATTAGTGATGCTTTCACCGTTATTTAGTAACGTTAATGTTATTTTTCAATAGGTGAAGTGAGTCAGCTGATATTCGCCGCCGCTATGTGTGACGTCATCACACAGTGACTGAGACCGCTGCTGTTTTGTTTCCGTTTTGTCTTCGCCTGCTTTGTCTCACGGCTTCGCCTGTTTTGTCTTCGCCTGCTTTGTCTCACGGCTTCGCCTGTTTTGTCTCGCTGCTTTGTCTCACGGCTTCGCCTGTTTTGTCTCGCTGCTTTGCACGGCTGCGTCTGGCTGGCCGCCGCCACCGCAAAGAGACTGATTGTTGGCTAAAAGGCTAACTGTTGCCAAAAAGACTGAATGTTGGCCGTAGATACACACGTGATCATACGTGTGACCTGGGTTTTACCCCTTGCCTCTTTTTATGGATGACTGAATGGTGGAGTAGATTACTTTAGTTTCTTATTAGTTTGGGTTAATTGTATACGTTTATTTCTTTTGTTGATTATTTTGAGTTTACTTCTGTTGATTACTTTGATTTAATCACCTTAACTCATTGAGTCCCATGGACGGACATGTTCGTCATTTCAAATAGTAACGTAGAGTGCCAAGGACGGACATGTTCGTCAATTGCGTTTTTTGACGGTGGGGCGTCGATCAAAGCCTTCTGCCTCTCCTGTACAAATATTATAGCTATTGGAGGTCTATAACCTATTTTACAGAACCCTTAGGTGGCGACAGTGCTCTCCACATAACAGAAAGGCAAGGAAAAAACAAAGAAGAAGTCGTTATGGAAACGGAAATCGCATCGCATCCGTATGCATCGATATGCTGAAGCACGTTACTGCAGCTGTGCCTGCAGCAGCCAATCTGCTCCCACAATTGAGCCGCTCCGTGTCGGTTGCGACAGCACATCCGCACATCCACACCGTGGAGTTGTTATTATTCTCAACTGGAAGCATCGTTGCCGGTGACAAACACACGCGGAACGCTGTAAAAAAGCTGGATGTCGCGCACAGCAAACTCAGCAGAGAGCCACCACAGACAGGAGGAGGAGTGTGCAGTTGAGGCGAGGCGGGGCGGGGCGGGGGGGGGGGGGGGGGGGGGGCACGCAGAGCAGCACGCAACACCCAGACAGACCCAGGCAGCAGGACAGGATTGACAAACGCAAGCCAGAATATCCGATGCCCACCAGCAGCAAGCTTCAGAGTCAGTGATGTGCTTGAAATGTTTAATTTCACAAAAGGCCAATTATCTCAGCTTCTAGAAAAAAATTGCTGTTTTTGGATGAATCAAGCTATTTTCTCCGGCTCATAACTAAAGAACGGAAAATGGGATCAATATACTTTTTTTTGCAGATGATAGAATAGAGTCTCATCGTTCTTTGTGCGTGTTCAGTGTTTACATAGTAATATCACACAATATTCTGTGGGCCTCGAGAAATCACTGAAAACGCTCTGAAACTCTGGCACTGGGAGCGTCCGTTCTCCAAAAGTGGCTGGCACTCAATGAGTTAAGTGCTCATTTAGGTTTATAATTTGATTTTGGTTAATTTGTTTGTTTTACCTGTGTCTTTGTGGACACAGTTTGTTTTGTTTTCTCGTATTAAGATTGTTTTGTTTGGTTTCATTTTAGTCATTATCTTGCATATTTTGTTTTGTTTGTTTATTTCCTAATTTCCTACCCCACTAATGTGTTTTATCCTTTTCAGTTGCTGAAGGCCGGTGGTGGTGGTGCTGGTGATCCGGGTGGTGGTGCATGTCCCCTCTTCGTGTGCTGTGCTCCCCTGGGATTTGAGTTTCTTCACTACCGAGTGTGCGTCACGTGTGCCTGGGGTGATTTTGTATTATTTTGGTGGATTCCTCTCCCTTGTCACTTGCCCCTACCTAGCCACTGAGCCTCAGCTTCTGAAAGGTATCCCTCCCCCTTCCCGGTGTGACTGAGTTTTAAAAAGAATCTTCAACTTAATTTAAAATAAAGACTGTTAATTTGTGGAACCACGTCTCTGGCCTATTTGAGTAACGAACCTGTGTGTCTTACGGTGTTAAAAAGTACATAATTCCCTGGGTGAAATTCCCAGGGTGGCGTTGTCTGGCAACTTAGGAATCTCATGTAACCTTATTACTCTAAACATATATTGAGACTTTTCTGCTCACTCTCGCTGCCGCCACATTTTGGCGTTGGTCGGCAGGATTTACTCTCGTAAACGGCCGAGACGTGGGTTCCTTTTGCTGTCATTTTCGATCCTTGTTTTATTTTCTTGTGCATTAATTTTGTATTTGTTGTATGCAGATTGGAGAGCTCGGAGACAAAGCAGCAGTGGTTCTCAGCGGATCCCCGTGACGGTTCGGGTGAGATTTTCTTTTACTGCAGGTTTGGTTTTCGTGGTGCCGTTGCACCATAGAGTAACTACTTGTAGTATAGTGAGTTGCGGTAGTCATGACGGAAGAGATACAGGAACTTAGAGATTTGGTTGCACAGTTAAGAGCTGATAATGAGCGGTTGCGACAGGGACAGGCTGACCCTAGTGCTCTTCCATCTACTTCTTCTGCGCAACCTAGTGCCCCTTCCACTTCTAATGTCCCGGTAGCAGAGAGACTAGTTTTTGTGCCTAGAGACAGGAAGTGTCCCGTCTTTAGGGGGAGGACAGGTATAGGGTTGAGTGAGTGGAGGGAGGAGGTGCAGGTGTGTATGAGGGCGCGGCGTCTATCGCAGTCTGACCAGGCGTTTTTCCTGTATGACCATCTAGAGGGTGAAGCTAGAGATGAGATCAAGTATCGCTCTGGCGCGGAGAGAGAGGACCTCGCTAGAGTACTTGCCATTTTAGAGGAGCTGTACGGGTGCTCGGATTCGTATGTCGCTCTGCAGGAGGCTTTCTTCTCTAGGAGGCAGGAAGAGGGAGAGACTCTTCAGGAGTTCTCTCTCGCTTTGCTGGGTCTCATGGAGAAGGTGAAGCAGAGTGCACCTGCTGCTGTGCCAAATGCTGGAGCTCTTCTGAGAGACCAATTTGTGGAGCATGTGTTGAACAGCTCCCTGCGTCGTGAGTTGAAGCAGTTGGTGCGTGGGCAGCTTAACTCCACTTTGCTTGATGTCAGGGCAGAGGCCATCCGGTGGGAGCGTGAAGGCGTACCGGGTAGTGCGAGGGGCCGCAGTCACTCGGTTCCTTCAGTGTTTGGTGTCCAGTATGGTGTTCGAGGTGGCCCTGCAGCGTCTGGCCCCTCATCTTCAGTGTCTGAGATGAGTGAGATGAGAGAGATGCTAAAGCGTCAGCAAGAGCAGCTTAATCAGCTCACTGAAAGCATTGCTCGGCTGCATAATCCCCAACAGTACAACCGTCCGCCTCGTACTGGTCCCATCATATGCCGCCGCTGTAACCAACCTGGCCATATTGCACGAGACTGTGATGGAGCGCGTGCTCCTCTTCGTTCGCAGTTCTCTTCACAGTTCGCACGACCCCCATCTAACCCTGCTAGCCAGTCCCACACCGCTTCGGGGTCGGAAAACTAGCGCCCACCGAGCTGCAGAGCCACAGTTTGGGTGGGGCCGCTTTAGGCTCACGAGAGGTTTCAAGTAGCTTAGCGGCTTCTAAGCTGATTTCGTCTTGTCCCCATTTAAATGTGGACATGGGTGGGATTGAAGTCCCTTGTTTGGTCGATACTGGATCCATGGTATCAACGATTTCTGAGGGCTTTTTCCGCTTGCATTTTGAGCCCTGGGGCCAGGAGCGCCTCCGATCGTGTCACTGGTTAGAGCTTAAAGCTGCCAATGGTCTGGCCATCCCTTATATTGGTTACCTGGAGCTCGATGTAGAACTTTGTGGCAAGTTGGTGCCCCATTGCGGCATGTTGGTTGTAAGGGACCCCCCTGGTGGTGTGCCTGCTCAAGTGCCTGGTATTTTGGGGATGAACGTGATTCGTAAATGCTATCAAGAGCTCTTTGTGCAGCATGGTGAAACTTTGTTTTCACAGTCTTGTGTCTCGAGAGCCCCCACGTCTGTTGTGCAGGCACTGTAGCAATGTCGTTATGCCAGCAACCAGACTCCTCGGGACAGTCCAGGGAGGGTGAAGGTCAGGGGCAGGCAGGCCTGGCGGATCCCTGGCGGGGCAATGAAAATCGTGACCGCCACGTGTTCTGAGCAATACGCAGGTTCCACCGTCCTTTTTGAGCCCCTGGACTCCGGTTTGCCCGCTGGGTTGCTTGCTTCCCCTGCCCTGGTCCGAGTAGTCAGAGGCACAGCCTACATACCAATTGTTAATGTAGGTTCCACTGATGTGTTGTTGTACCCCCACACGGCTGTTGGCACGCTGGATTTTGTTAATGTTGTGAGTCTCCCTGCGGGCGTCACTGAGGTGTCATCAGGTGTGGCCGATGCCACCATGTCCTCCCAGACAGTTGCACCTGGTGTACGGCCGCAGGTAGAGGACGTGGATCTGTCCTCATTGTCTGAGGCGGAACAGGGTCAGGCGAGGTCTGTGCTCGGGCAGTACGCCTCGGTCTTTTCAGCCCACGATGGAGACCTGGGTTGTACAAACCTAATCTCCCATGACATCCCCCTGGTTGACGATGCCCCCATTAGGCAACGCTATAGGCGTATTCCTCCCTCCGAATACGAGGTTGTGAAGGAACACATCAACCAGCTGTTGTCGTCACAGGTCATTCGCGAGAGTAGTAGCCCCTATGCGTCTCCCATCGTGCTGGTGAGAAAGAAAGACGGTACTATACGCATGTGTGTTGACTACAGACAGCTCAACAGTAAGACCCGAAAAGACGCTTTCCCTCTACCACGTATAGAGGAGTCTCTTGATGCTCTGTTTGGTGCTTGCTGGTTCTCTACCCTGGACTTGGCCAGTGGTTACCACCAAGTGCCAGTCACTGAAGCAGATAGGCCCAAGACCGCCTTTTGTACACCGTTTGGTTTGTTCGAGTGGAACAGAATGCCTTTTGGGCTCTGCAATGCTCCCAGCACCTTCCAGAGGTTAATGCAGCGTATTTTTGGTGATCAGCAGTACCAGTCGCTATTGTTGTATCTGGATGATATTGTGGTGTTTTCCTCCAGTGTAGAACAACACCTGGAGAGACTGAAGGGGGTGCTGGGGCGACTGCAGCACGAGGGCTTGAAAGTTAAGCTCAGTAAATGTTCTTTCTTCCAGAAGGAAGTGCGTTACCTGGGCCATGTGATTTCGGGCGACGGCGTTGCCACAGACCCGCGCAAGATTGAAGTGGTAGCTGATTGGCCGATTCCCACTACTGTCTCTGAGCTGCGGTCTTTTCTTGGTTTCGCCAGTTACTACCGGCGCTTTGTGGAGGGTTTTGCCAAGCTGGCGGCCCCTCTGCATAAAGCGGCAGCTTCCGGTGGCAGCACTCGGACTGGTAGGAAGTCTGAACGTGGGGTCATCGGGTGCTGGACTGATGAGTGTCAACACAGTTTTGAAGCGCTGAAGACTAGGCTCACCACTGCACCAGTGTTGGCCTATGCAGATTTTTCCCTCCCTTTCATTTTAGAGGTGGATGCAAGCCACGGCGGCTTGGGTGCGGTGCTCTCAAGAGCAGGCAGGGAAGGTGAGACCGGTAGCTTACGCTAGCCGAGGTTTGAGGCCCACGGAAAGGAACATGGTGAACTACAGTTCCATGAAGCTAGAGTTCTTGGCCCTTAAGTGGGCCATGACAGAAAAATTTAGAGAGTACTTGCTGGGTAATAACAAGTGTGTTGTCAGACAACAATCCCCTGCGTCACTTGTTTTCTGCCAAATTGGCTGCCACCGAGCAGAGGTGGGCAGCCCAGCTTGCCTCTTTTGACTTTGAGCTTAAGTATCGGTCAGGCAGAAGTAACAGAAATGCAGATGCTCTCTCCCGTCAGTACTCACCTGGCCCCCAGGATGTGGAAGCGATGCTCCCAGGTACTGCTATGCCCCAGCCATTGCAACAAGCCCTCAGGTTGAGGAAGGTAGAGGCAACTCAGGCTGCCGTTGCAGCAATGCCACAGCACACCTCCTCTGAGCTTTGTACCCTTCAGCAGGCTGATCCGGTCATCCAAGAGCTGCTGGAGTTTTGGGCAAAAAGGCAGCGTCCCAGCCGTGAGGAGCGGGAACGGCTGTCCCGGTCTGCACTGGCCCTGCTTCGGCAGTGGGACCGCCTGGTTGAGAAGGATGGCGTTCTGTACCGCCAGGTGTTCCGCCCAGATGGTGCTGAAGCTGTGCTTCAGCTGTTGTTGCCTGGTGCACTGCATTGTGAGGTTTTAACCCAAGTCCACCAAGAGCATGGGCACCAGGGAGTGGAGCGGACGTTGGCGCTCCTACGGTCTCGATGTTACTGGCCTGGTATGTCCTCTGCTGCGGCTCAATGGTGTCAGACATGTGAGAGGTGTCAGGTTGCCAAAGATGTCCACCCCAAAGCTAACGGCTATATGGGGCAGCTATTGGCGTCGCGCCCTAATGAAATTCTTGCCATTGATTACACCACTCTAGAGCCGGCCCAGAATGGTGTAGAGAATGTTTTGGTAATAACAGATGTTTTCAGTAAGTACACGGTAGCTGTCCCGACGCGGGATCAGCGTGCCGCCACTGTGGCCAAGGTTCTGGTTTCTGAGTGGTTTTACAGGTTTGGTGTCCCTGCTCGGTTACATTCTGACCAGGGCAGAAATTTCGAAAGCTTTCTCATCCAGCAGTTGTGTAATTTGTACGGTATTGTAAAATCACGTACTACTCCATACCATCCTGAAGGGAATGGTCAATGTGAGCGGTTTAACCGTACGCTCCACAATTTGTTGCGTACACTGCCAGTTTCCAGAAAGAGGGACTGGAATGCCTTCAGGCAATGCAGAAACAAAACAACACAGGCGATCAGAGAAGCCAAAATCTCCCACTTCAAGGAGAAACTCTCCACATGTGGGTCTGACTCCAGGAAGTTCTGGCGAACAGTAAAATCTATGGAGAATAAGCTGGCTTCCCCTCACCTCCCAGTCTCCATGACTTTCAATGGTGTTGTCATTTCCGACAAACCTCGTATGGCCTCACTCTTTAATCAACACTTTGTTAATGCAACCCAGTCCTTTTCTGCCCCAGCCGCCACAGGGCAGCTGGACCCCCCCCCCACCCCCCCTATCCCCCTCCTCCGCGACACCGGCTTCTCTTTCAAACCTTTTTCAATCTCAGAGGTACAGAAGGAACTCTCCTTGCTGGACCCAAATAAATCCGCCGGCTTTGACGGGCTCGATCCCAGGTTCCTAAAAGCAGCTGCACACCTCATTGCGGCCCCTGTCTCAACTCTTTTCAATCTCTCTCTTCAACTCTCCACCTTCCCCCCTGATTGGAAAACAGCCATGGTCTTCCCCCTCTTCAAGGGTGGCACTGGCTCTGATCCTAATTGCTATCGGCCGATCTCCATCTTGCCATGCCTAGCCAAAGTCATGGAGAAGCTGGTTCACAAACAACTCAACCACTTCCTTACATCCAACCATATCCTTTCAGACCTACAATCTGGTTTTCGATCCGGTCATGGATGTCTGACCGCCACCATGAAGGTCCTCGATGATGTCACCTCAGCTTTGGCCAGCAAGCAGGTCTGCTTAGCCACTTTTATCGACCTGGCTAAAGCCTTCGACTCTGTCGAACACAATACCCTGCTGCGTAGACTCTCCAGCATCGGCTTGTCCCCCTCCTGCTGTGATTGGTTCGCGAGTTATCTCGCTAACCGTATCCAGCAGGTGAAAACTGGGAACATCATATCTGATCCTCTTGCTGTTTTCAAAGGTGTGCCACAGGGCTCTATCCTGGGCCCTATCTTATTTTCCATATATATTAATGATGTTGCTAAAGCAGCGGGCAACTCCCGTATCCACCTCTACGCCGATGATACCATCCTGTATTCAGTTGGCCCCTCCCTCCAATCTGCAGCAACCACTCTCCAACAGAGCCTCACGGACGTAGAGAAATCTTTTCTCAATCTCCATCTCCGCCTTAACACAAAAAAGACAAAGTGTATGCTCTTCTCCCGAATTAAGGATGCCCCCAGACCCCCCAAGATCATCTGTGCCGATGGCACACCTGAGGGCGTGGCCCTGGAATTTGTGGATTCTTACAAATACCTGGGTATCTGGCTGGACTCATCCCTTTCCTTCAATACACACATCAATAACCTTCAGACTAAAATCAAAGCAAGATTAGCTTTCCTCTTCCGCAATAAATCTTCCTTCACTCATCCGGCCAAACACACCCTCGTCAAGTTGACAATTCTTCCGATTTTAGATTACGGCGATATAATTTATAGAACAGCTTCAGCATCAGCCCTCAAAAAATTAGACACGCTTCACCATTCAGCTATCCGTTTCGCCACCAATGCACCCTTCCAGACTCACCATTGTGACCTCTACAATCTGGTAGACTGGCCCTCCCTTAAAACCCGACGATCCCTCCATTGGCACCACTTTATTTTTAAGTCCATACAAGACACCACATTACCTCTCATCTCTCCTCCACATAGCAACAAACACCTATAGCACAAGATCAAGCGGGTACATCAAACTTTCTATCCCCAGCTCAACCGCTTATAGAACTGTCTTCGGCCGCACCTCCTTCCGTTTTGCAGCAGCATACGACTGGAATATTCTTCAGAGCACCCTCAAACTTGCAACCCTGACATCACTTTCCATTTTCAAACAGCAACTCCAACAGCTCTTTGTTGACCGCTGTGTCTGCTTCCCCCCTCATAGTACCCCCCCTCCCCCTTCACCCTTTACTACCCCCCCTTTCCCTCTCTACCCCCTCCCCCTTCTCCTTTTCCTACCCCCCCTTCTTCCCATCTCCCCCTCCCTCTTTACCCCTTCCCTCCCTCTACCCCCTTTCCCTTCTCCTTTCCTCCCTCCCCCCTCCCTTCTTCCCATCCCCCCTCCCTCTACCCCCTTCCCCTTTTCCTCCCCTCCCCCTCCCTTCTTCCCTCCCCCCTCCCTTTACCCCCTTTCCCCTTCTCCTTTCCTCCCTCCCTCCTCCCTTCTTCCCATCCCCCCTCCCTCCCTCTCTACCCCTCCCTCCATCTACCCCCTTCCCCCATCATGCTGTGTTTTGTTTGGTTTATCCTGTATTGTTTTGTCTTGTTGTGTTGTGCTACGTTGTACTGTGTTGTGTTGGTTCTACGTTGTGCTGTGTTGTGTTATGTTGAGTTTTGGCTCTATCCTATGTGATTGCTGTTATGTTTTATACCCTGTTTTATAATGCACTGTTTTTATCCTTTTTATCCTTAACATGACCTTTTTTGCAGCCCCTCTCCCTTACCCCACAGGCCGTCAGTGTAAATAAGAATTTGTTCTTAATGACTCGCCTGTCTAAATAAAGGTTAAAAAAAAAAAAAAGAAAAAAAAAAAGAAAAAAAGAAAATGCGTGTCTGCCCCAGGTCCTCTATTGTTACAACACAACTCCCCATCAGGCTACTGGAGAGTGTCCCTTTTTCCTGATGTTTGGCCAGGAACCCAGGCTGCCAGTAGACTTCCTGTTGGGTAGAGTTGAGAGCCCGGTTGGTGGGTCTGTTCATGAGTGGGTCCAGGAGCACCAAGCCCGACTGCAGGTGGCATTTGAAGGTGCACGAGAACGCTTGCAGCAGGCAGCTGATCGCCGACGGCGGGCCCATGACCAGCATGTTAAGGATCTACCGTTGAGTGAAGGTCAATTGGTGTTTTTGCGTGACTTCAGTGCAAGGGGGCCCCATAAGATTCGGGATCGGTGGAGCTCTGTGAAGTATCGAGTGTTGAGGGCTCCTAGCGAAGGGGGCTCAGTGTATACAATCGGGCCAGTAGATGACCCGACCAAAGTTAGACGGGTCCACCGTACCAAGTTGAAGGCTGTGGTTGGAGTCGACTCACCTGTGTGTGCCCCTTCCCATGACTCTCCATCGGTAGAACAGCCACCTTTTGAGGATGAGTGTTCTTTTGAGTATGATTTGCTGGTTGCTGGGCAACAATGTCCGGTGGCCACCCCTGCCATGCCGTCCGCCAGATTAGACACAGTGACCCAAACTGCACCTCAAATGCCAGGGCCACCACCCATTGCAAACCCTTCTGGGTGTGGCCCTCCGACAGCTTCACATACTGGAGCATCAACATCTTTAGCCGCTCCTTTGGTTAGTTGTCCTGGTTCCGGCCAGATTGCGCCACGCCGGACCCCATGGTCGACGGCTGGTCATCACACTAATGTGTACCATCTTCCACGGCAGGCTGGAAATGCACCTGCTGCTAACCCTTCTGCTTCTGTGTCCCACGCAGTGTCTGCTCTGTTTAGACCCTGGAGCTAGTTAGTAGTGTTTGCCTTAGTTTGTCCATCGTCGGGGCGACGATGCAGGAAGGGGGGGTAGAATGTAGCAGCATAGAGGTTTCTCTATGTACTGTTGTGTCATTTAACGGAGTGCCACTGGGGGCCAATCATTGAACTGGAGCCGAGTATTTAAGCAGCGGCGCTTCGCCTACTTCCTCCTCTTGCGCTCCTTCCTGCGTTCACTTTCGGGTCGTGTTGCCCTCGACAGGTATGTCTGCTTCGGCTTCAACTCACTAGTTATGCGGTTTCATTGATGATGTGCTCACTGCATTTACTTTGTGCTGCAGAGCGACTGGTGTGCGTCTCCCTGGCCTGTGTGTGTGTGCCACCCGCCTCGCTTGTTGTGGTAGGTGTACTCTCGCTTTCTCTCTTGGCGTCGGTGTGTATGCTATTAGCTTGCTAATGCTAGTGTGGTCACAGGTAAAGACGCCGGTAGCTGCATGGGTCTCTCCCCCCTCCCTGATGTAAATGTCCACTGCAGCCTCTAGGTATGTACAGTATTTATTTTTTCTTTTTTTTTACTTTTTGAGAAATTACTCTTTATTGAAGTAGAGGCAGAGCAGGTATGCAGAAATGCATGCCCATGTCAGGCAGTAGTCATTCTCAGCATAAACCCCTGCAGGCTTAACGACCACCATAACCTCCTCTTTTAAGTGATGAGTTGGATGAGGCAGTCATGTTCTCAGCATAGCGAGATGAGGCAGTCGTCATGTTGTCCACATGGTCATGCGCCCAAAGCCCAAAAAGTGTCCATTGCTCTGCTGGTCACCAATAGACAAAACAACTGAACTTACGGTATGTACAGTATTTATTAATGTCGTTGCATCTACATCATTAGTGATGCTTTCACCGTTATTTAGTAACGTTAATGTTATTTTTCAATAGGTGAAGTGAGTCAGCTGATATTCGCCGCCGCTATGTGTGACGTCATCACACAGTGACTGAGACCGCTGCTGTTTTGTTTCCGTTTTGTCTTCGCCTGCTTTGTCTCACGGCTTCACCTGTTTTGTCTTCGCCTGCTTTGTCTCACGGCTTCGCCTGTTTTGTCTCGCTGCTTTGTCTCACGGCTTCGCCTGTTTTGTCTCGCTGCTTTGCACGGCTGCGTCTGGCTGGCCGCCGCCACCGCAAAGAGATTGATTGTTGGCTAAAAGGCTAACTGTTGCCAAAAAGACTGAATGTTGGCCGTAGATACACACGTGATCATACGTGTGACCTGGGTTTTACCCCTTGCCTCTTTTTATGGATGGTAAATGGTAAATGGTAAATGGTCTGCATTTATATAGCGCTTTTATCCAAAGCGCTTTACAATGAGTAGATAGTCTACATTCACCCATTCATACACCAATGGCGGCAGGCTGCCACGCAGGGTGCCTACACACCATCGGGAGCAATTTGGGGTTAAGTGTCTTGCCCAAGGACACAACGACAGCAGCTGGGAGGGAGCGGGGATCGAACCGCCAACCCTTGCGTCATTGGCCGACCCGCTCTACCTCCTGAGCTAAAGCCGTCCCATGACTGAATGGTGGAGTAGATTACTTTAGTTTCTTATTAGTTTGGGTTAATTGTATACGTTTATTTCTTTTGTTGATTATTTTGAGTTTACTTCTGTTGATTACTTTGATTTAATCACCTTAAGTGCTCATTTAGGTTTATAATTTGATTTTGGTAAATTTGTTTGTTTTACCTGTGTCTTTGTGGACACAGTTTGTTTTGTTTTCTCGTATTAAGATTGTTTTGTTTGGTTTCATTTTAGTTATTATCTTGCATATTTTGTTTTGTTTGTTTATTTCCTAATTTCCTACCCCACTAATGTGTTTTATCCTTTTCAGTTGCTGAAGGCCGGTGGTGGTGGTGCTGGTGATCCGGGTGGTGGTGTCCCCTCTTCATGTGCTGTGCTTCCCTGGGATTTGAGTTTCTTCACTACCGAGTGTGCGTCACGTGTGCCTGGGGTGATTTTGTATTATTTTGGTGGATTCCTCTCCCTTGTCACTTGCCCCTACCTAGCCACTAAGCCTCAGCTTCTGAAAGGTATCCCTTCCCCTTCCCGGTGTGACTGAGTTTTAAAAAGAATCTTAAACTTGATTTAAAATAAAGACTGTTAATTTGTGGAACCACGTCTCTGGCCTATTTGAGTAACGAACCTGTGTGTCTTACTGTGTTAAAAAGTACATAATTCCCTGGGTGAAATTCCCAGGGTGGCGTTGTCTGGCAACTTAGGAATTTCATGTAACCTTATTACTCTAAACATATATTGAGACTTTTCTGCTCACTCTCGCTGCCGCCACAGTATGAAGCCTTTTAAATCCGTGTGTTACTGCAAAACATGAAGACGAACTGCCGCTGCCGATGTCATGTAGGCTACTTCACTGGCAAAGTTGCATTTATGTTCGTTGTGTTTCTGTTTAACTTCAATATGCCAATAAAGATTAAAAAAAAAGAGACGAACTTCTGCTGCCGAGGTCACGTGACTTCCTGCCAGTTGCGGAGGAGTGAGGTCCGCCCATTGTCTGCATCCAGGTACTCTTGACTTTGGAAGCAACTGCTGTAGTGTAAACAAATGAGAGCATGGTGAAGATGAGTTGTAGCTTCTATTCACTCCAGTAGGATTGTTAGTGCTGCTGTTTCTCTCAATTCTGTCTAAAAAATGTCATTTAAACTATGTTGCTTCCTTCCAAATAGGATGTTGTTACTTGTCCCCCCTCTCCCCTCTGGAGTCTTTACTGAAGAGATAAACATGTTAGAAATAATTGGTCCATCTGCCTTTCACTCCTTCCACCATCTGCTATTGTCAGAAACTCTTTAGCCAGGCAAACATAAACCTATAATACTGATTTGCTTTTTGGCTAATGCTAGTTTCAAGTAAAATTACCGACTTAGGCAAAATACTCAAAAAAGTTAAAAAAAAAAAAAAAAAAAAGCTACTCAATTACAGTAATACAACAGTAATTGTAATTTGTTACATCCACTCCTGCGTGCCATATACAGTAATGATGGAGTATGACTAGTGTAAGTAGTGTAACTGGTGTTGGTGGTCTGGAAGAGGGGAGACAGAGAACCGTTGAATTTGTTAAAACCCACACTTACTGAATACTGTAATACAAGGATTATGTAATTTCACGAGAGACTGAAAGAGAAAGAAAGAACTGATAGAACTGCAATAGAAAGGAAGAAACAGAAATAGAGCAGAGAGAGCCTGACAGTGAGAGACTGATGTTCATGACAGAGGAGAGCAACAAGATGGTCAAAACCCATATAGCCTATGGCTGGACCGTGTTCCGGCCGAGTCCAACCAAAAGTGTAACCACCATCACTCAGAGTTATAGGGCTGTGGCCCCACTGTTGCAGTCCAGCCAAAAACAGGAGGTACTGTGTAGGCAAAAAGACAAAGACTTATTTCAGCTTCATATCCATTTCTTTGAAAAACGTTAATCACCTGAGGTTCCCCATCATTCCCCATAGCCACCATTCACCTTGTTCTCTATTTGTTTTTCTCTTTCAGCATTCAGAGTGGCGGCGTGTCTTTCAGTCTGGGTATGTTTGATGAAAAGCAGGGATTACTGTCAAACCAATGAGTAAAACAAGTGCATGTTAATCATGTATGAGTTGCTTATTGGTCTTTAATAATTAAAGTAGATGTGCAGCCTTTGTGAGTTAATTGTAGAAAAGCTACACAGTTTGGGGCTCTGGCAGGTTATTTGAATGTATGTGTGTGTGTGTGTGTGTGTGTGTGTTTGTGTGTGTGTGTGTGTGTGTGTGTGTGTGTGCGTGTGCGTGTGTGCGCGTGCGTGCGTGCGTGCGTGGTGTGTCAGAATTGAATGGGTTTTTGAGGGTGAAATAGACATTTTTGAATTTAAGGTATTTGTGTAGATTCATTATCTTATTTTTTTTTTTGCCAAAAATGACAAGTCAGTGTTCAGTCTTTCCCCTTATAATTTTATTCTCGTCAGCGTGAAAATGCCTCTGGAACAGCATTTGGGGACATATATGGGACATTACATTCTTGGGAGTCCCAAGATGGGACATTAAAAAGCTACAATGAAACCTTTTTGTCTGTGGAATTCAACCAAAATGTCAAACTCAAATAAATTCAGATGAAGGGCTTCCCATAAACCTGTGGTTCTGGGGACCCCCAAGGGTCCTTGAGAGGCTTCCAGGGAGTTCCAAGCAAAAAGGGTAATAATTTATTTTCACTAGAATTCCAACCATAAGTAACACAATGACCGAATGTATGACCATTTTAGTCATGGGTTAATACATTTTCTCTAATAAAACATCTAAAAGTGTGACGACCCTCCCATTCTCCTGGTCGTGTCTTGCAGGAGCCTGGTATTGGTCGTTAGGTTGATTGGGTGCACCTGGGCCCAGTGCATCGAGGAGGGAGAGAGCCTGAATCTTCTGAAGGTCTTCTTAAGCCCAATGAGTGCACCGGGCCCAGGTGCAAGACAGGGCCAGGAGTGGGAGGGTTGGCACAAAAGCTAAATTGTATCAGATGGAGGACCCTGCGGGACAAAATCGTATCAAATGGAGGTCCGTGGTCTAATTTGTGTCAGTTTAGGGGTCCTTTCCCCCCCCCCCCCCAATATTTTATTTTAGCAACTTTTTTTTTTAAACAACACACAAACAAGGCACACAGACAGGCTCATACACATGAGAACGAAAGAAAAAAACAACAAACAAACAAACAAACAAACAAACAAAACAAAAAAACATATTCTTAACACTCAGTATTATATCATGCTACCAGTTGCACAAGGTATCTACATGCTTGCAAGAATATCGTGTCTGAGATCCCACGCAACGGGATCCGCGAAAGATCAAGTGGGCAAGTCACCCGTCACCCCGAGCCTCACTGAGGTAGGGTAAAATGGGTCCCAAATAACCAAAAATGTATTAAGTGAGTTGGTCCTCAAGAACCTAAGTCTCTCCGTCCGTATAACAGAGGTCATATCCGTCAGCCACGATAGACCCTTCTCACGGGGGCCATTTTGTGTCGAGAAGCCAGGGTAAACACAGGTGCAAGCAAAACACTAATGAGGGTTTCCAAATCCCAATCATGGAAGTTGGAAACCCTCATTAGTGTTTTGCTTGCACCTGTGTTTACCCTGGCTTCTCGACACAAAATGGCCCCCGTGAGAAGGGTCTATTGAAAAGAGGGTGAAGAGGGGGATTTCCATTCCTTCAGGATACGTTTCTTGGCAACAGTTGTCCCCTGTTTCAGAGACTGTTGTACAGCTGTAGGGAAATTCAGAGAAGAGTCCGAGCAGCCGAAGATGGCGAGTTCTGCCTCCGGCTGAAGGGTTATTTTGTAGGCTTTAGAATACCAGTCAAATATTTTGGCCCAGAATCCTGTTAGTGATGGGCAGAACCAAAAGCCATGAGATAGTGTGCTCTCCAACACCTGACACTTGTCACACAGTGACGAGATAGAAGGAAAGATTTTGTGTCATTTATGCTTGGAGTAGTGGAGACCGTGGGAAACTTTGAATTGAATCAGCTGGTGTCTGCTATTAACTGAGCAGAGTTGTACCATAGACAGAGTCCTTTCCCTTATAATGTCAGATAAATCAGTACCCAGTTCCTCCTGTCACGCCCCTCTGATCCGTTCGGAGTTTAGGGGTCCTTGATGTGAAAAGGTTTGAGAACCACTGCCATAATGGATGTAATGCTATATAACTGAGCCTAACACAGGGTACCGGTACTTTTATTTTGACTTTCAGCAATTGACTTCTGTTTTCTGTCTGTCTGTGGGCGTGCCTTATATGGGCGTACCTTGAAATGTGGGCATGCACTGAAATGGACACGTGACTTCCATTTTTTTATTTTCAATTTTGTATTTTTAAGTTTGAATTTTACTTTTCAATGTGTGACGGCCCTCTGCCTTGCAGGGCCTGCTGTATGTGTGTGTGTGTGTGTGTGTGTTTCCCCTTGTCAATTACCTGCAGGTCCAGTAGTGGTGGAGCTAATCAGGGCAACTGGGAGCACCTGATCAATCAGTAGTGCACCTGATCAGTCCTCAGGAGCCTTTAAAGCTGGCTGACTGTCTCTCTCCCTCTCCCTCTCCATGCCAGCACCATGTTTTGTTTAGTTCTTTAGTTCTTAGTTTGCACTTTACAACACTTTGCACTCACTACATTCCACTCATCCAACAGCTGACACACTGATATCACTGACTTACACACTCCATAGTATATTTTGACTCTTTGTTGCACATTTTGTTGATTTTGGAGTAATAAAACTCTTATTTATACTTGCAATGCTGTGTGTCTCCCTTTTTGTCATGGCTCACGAGCCGGGTCATGACAAATGTTAATTTTGCATTATTCCAATCCAAAGTGAATAATGATAAAAAAGGGAATGGTTAAAATGAAAAAATGGGATCAGACTTTGATTGTTTTTGTGTTTTTCGATTCTGTTTGAAAATTGTTTTTCAGCTTCAAATTTCTATTTCTTTTGACTGTTTTTCGTCCTACGATTTAGATTTTTGACCATTGTCCATGTCTCAATTAGAAAGGAAAAATGAATTATACTTTAGTACCCCGATCAGATACCATTTCTAGTCAAAGGACAATAGTGGTCCGATATATCAGCCTAACCCTAGTGTGTGTGTGTTTGTGTGTGTGCGCGTGTGTGCGTGCATGCGTGTGTGCGTGCGTGCATGTGCGTGCATCTGTGTGTGTGTGTGCGTGTGTGTGTGCATGTGCTCTTGTACATACATCTGTATGTTCTATAGGCATCAGGAGGCTCTCCATATCCTCTTGTTGCCTCCATCCCATCTTGCTGCCATCTGCTCCTTGTTGATTTGGAGGGAATCACAGCTGATTTGAGGGGTTGTAAATCAGGTACACTGTTCAAGAGAGCAATCTGTACCGAGGCCTGAGCCCATCTGGCATGTGGTGTGTGTGACTGACTAGTGCCAAACTGAGGCACTCGCCGAGAAGCTAATATTAGATAGTGTATCGATCAATGCGTGCCTGCATGTGTGTGCAAATATGTTGGTGCTGTGCAAGATAATTTCATATATCCGTTATGAAATGAATCCCTCTGAAGCCCAATTTATGCTTTGTCTGCCGACACTTTTGAAACGGTCAGGTTGAGACTACGTCACGATGTGTCGCGCAAGTCTGATTGGCTATATAGACGGCACGCGCTTGACTTCCTTGTTTTGGTTTTCACTGATTGAAATGAATGAACGTGTCCCTGCTATTTCTATCAGCCTGTCCTTGATGTATGACTTTGTGAAAATCACAAAGAACGAGAGAGGAGGTGAGTTGTGTGTCGTTTATATGCGGCTGCAGCCAAGTACGTTACATCTTGCCTCCGAAGTGGTTTCACTGTGCGTTCCTCTTCTCTTGGCCGTCTGCTTATAGCGTTCGAGTGTCACGTGACCGTTGAACCGAGGCGAACATTCACTGAAGTATAAATGCAACACCATGAGCAACACTTTATTTTTCGTCTGTCCGTCCATGTGCTGAGCGACACTTTCTAATAAGTATAAATTAAGCTTAAGTCTTCCTCAAGGACATATTTGCTGATGGGTTGCGCTGTCCCGAAGATTTCATATCGAGCTGCCCCTCACAAACTCATTTACAAAGCCGTCAACACAATGGCAGCAGTCTGATTTATGATGCTAACTGAATCCGAGTTGCCAGCTACCTGCATATTAAAAACATAATTCCCTCATTTGATATCACCACCTAATGCTCGTCTCGAAGCATACTGATGCTGACATTTCATTCATGAAATCCCCAGGGAACATCATGGGGTCTTAAGGAGTTGATTTGCTGATGAATAATGCATTAGGAGATCACAGGGCATGCTGTTTATGAAGCACCTATCTGTCATAAATGAGCAACTCCTACGCAATGATCTCATTGCTCTCTATCATGCATTTACTCTTCTTCTTTGATGTTCTCTGATTTTAAATTATTCTCTCTCTCGTCTCTGCTGAGAAGAAACAACAGCTTTGTAAATGGAAAAGGCAGTTGGCCGTAGTGAGGTTGCTACACATTCGTCACTGTCACTGTTCAACACTGAAATCAAATGAGATCTAACAGCTGAACCCTGTGGGGGACATATCAGTGTGACATTCCTCATGGATTTTCAATCCTCTGTCTCCCCCTTCTCTTTTCAAACAGATTGCTGTTTGGCCGTATCCCTTCCTTTACGAGAGGGCATTTGAAAATGTTTCTGCTAATTCCGCACGCTTCTGCCAACAATCGCATCCACATGAAATACTGCAGGAGCGATGCAGATCTTAGACATCAGTGATGATGAACAACGTTACAAGTGACCACCAGACCATCACAGTTCATTTTGTTTCAATCCAGTTACCTAAACATTTGCTTTTGGCAGCCTGGTGTGCCACAGCACTCAGCGCAGAGACTGAGGGAACAGTCCCACTCCCATATACATGTAGTTCAGTGCAGAACAACTTCACTCAGACCAATCTTTTCAAAACCTGCCTGCTGGGATTTGCTCATTCTTGTGTGTGTCCTATGGATGGGGAGAGATGAGATGATGAGACCCCACCATGGCCAGCTGCTTCACCACTTGAGTAGATCCACCCCCATTTCCCTCTGCTGTTGATCAACCGCTCTTGATTCTCCTCCCCTGCTCTCATTCTGCATACACCACCTTTCTGAGCCTCGATTAAATGCTGTTGGAGAATAAACTTGGATTGCCACACCACGCTCTCTAACGTTGAATTGGGCTCATGTTTCTGCATGAAGGCTTTTTAGCAGGTGTCTCTACCTATTTCTGGACTGCTCTTGATTCATCTCATCACAACCACAATACCATACTTTAGATTGAAGAGTGCAATTTCCCATGTCCATATAAAATGCTATATGCAACATGTTGCTGGAATTAGACCTGGACACATTGGCATGCATGCGTTCACTGTCTGATCCTCAGTGGCTCCACTCAGATCCCACTGCATTTTGAGATGTGATATAAATCCAGTAAATTCCAATTTCCCCCCCCTAGATGCTGTCTCGAATTCTGCCACAGTCAGCCATTTCCTTGGTTAATGAGCCTAATACTAAGGACAACATACTGAAACATTTTGGTATTCAACTACCATTCTCAAATATTGCTCATTACTCATCAGTACATAAACTAATACATGTTGTTGGTATTAATTACTAAGCCCCTGATTTTGATAATATCTTAAGGCAAGCCATCAGGAGAGCGATACGGTCAGCGGGCACATTGCTATCGTCACTGCTACCTTCTTAAAGGCCTACCAGTTTCAGCTGATATGGGAGTGCTGAGAGGTTGATCATAGCTGCTATGCATGACCTGCCTCCCATTAACATTTCATACTGTCATGCACTATTGTGATAAGTCCACAGCTCCTCGAGCTGGGGTGAGGGAGGCTGACAGCTCATTGAAGCTCAGTGAAGATGGCAAATGCCTGCTAATGTGTAGGAGAGCAAACAGGTGGAGTGTAGGAGAGCTGCCTGCCATCTTAAATGTAAATGTCAAATCATTTTCTTTTCCAAACCTTTATTGAAGACATGGGTGCTTGTTACAGTATGTAATGGAGGCTTCACAACAAGCTTTTGAAAGGGCTTCATTCACACACACCATGCAATGCTTACGTTTTAGAGCATCCTGCTGGTGCAAATCAATGCTTAGTGAAGTACCTGTAACGCTATGGGTATTTCTGCAAAAAGTAGTTTCTCTAACTTGTCACACCAATCAAAGCCTTTCATTTCCATACAAGTTTGGGGATGTGTGCACTGTGCACATGTTTTTATGAACAAGAAGGGTCATTTGTTGACCCTTATCTTTTATCCTCATGGCAGCTATAGTGGAGATCCATATTTTTCTGTCCCAGCCAATAAAGGACACTCGGCTTGAGCTTTGCCGGACTTTTGTGTTGTCATGCCAGACAGTTTGGCTTGAACTGAGGCAGAGCAGACAAACCCCACCCAGCTGCTCAAGCTCCAAGACCCCCATCCTAGACTCATTTCTCAGTCTTTATCCGTGACATTTTCAATCTTTTGAAACGTTCCATTTTTGACAAGAAGTTCCAAGGCGATTGGTAGGCGGAGATCTCCAATTGTCTGGGAGCCGAGACTACCCCCATTCCAACCTCTGATATATTTTCAGTCAATCTGATCATTCATGTCAGAGGGAAGCCTTTCAGTGTTGTCAAAATGGGAAGCTTGAACTTATAATACAATTTCCTTTTCTTGCATTACAGCACTTTGGAGCATTATACAATTGCCAGCAGGGGCTCTGTGTTTAATTGTTTATGAGAACAGCAAATTCATTATGTCCCATCATATAAACAAGAATTGTCATGGGTAATGAAGGTCTAGATGCTGGCCAGCACAGTGGACACAATCCCTCATAAATCACCATAATCCATACTTCAATTCAATATATCATTAGGCCTCCCCCCCTTCTTACGCTTGATACAATTACATCTAGGTCATTTGATTTAATAGGACATTGTTTCTGAAAAATGAAATCGTGTAAGGTGACATTATGTGGATACTTAATCACTGTGACTGGCGTGCAGACAAAGCAGAAGAACTGTGTCGTAATCACCCAAACGGAAAGACACATTTCTCACATGTGGCTCATCCATCATCTCTAAATGTGTCTAATGAATGTGTGATGATGGCTCTTACAGGAGAGCTCATCTACAGTGAACCATATGTCAACTTGTCAAGTGAAAGCCTTTGGCTGGTGGATCACTGTGTCTAAGCTGCAGGCAATTGATTTTCTGTCTAGTATCTGCAAAGTCCCGTCTCCGCCCCACTCTCTCCTCACCCCCTCACTCTGCCATCCCCCCTCTGTCTCTCCTCACCCCCTCACTCTGCCATCTGTCTCTCCTCACCCCCTCACTCTGTCATCTGTCTCTCCTCACCCCCTCACTCTGTCATCTGTCTCTCCTCACCCCCTCACGCTGCCATCCTCCCTCTGTCTCTCCTCACCCTCACCCCCTCACGCTGCCATCCTCTCTCTGTCTCTCCTCACCCTCACCCCCTCATGCTGTCATCCTCCCTCTGTCTCTCCTCACCCTCACCCCCTCATGCTGTCATCCCCCCTCTGTCTCTCCTCACCCCCTCACTCTGCCATCCCCCCTCTGTCTCTCCTCACCCCCTCACTCTGTCATCTGTCTCTCTTCACCCCCTCACTCTGCCATCTGTCTCTCCTCACCCCCTCACTCTGTCATCTGTCTCTCCTCACCCCCTCACGCTGCCATCCTCCCTCTGTCTCTCCTCACCCTCACCCCCTCACGCTGCCATCCTCCCTCTGTCTCTCCTCACCCTCACCCCCTCATGCTGTCATCCCCCCTCTGTCTCTCCTCACCCTCACCCCCTCATGCTGTCATCCCCCCTCTGTCTCTCCTCACCCCCTCACTCTGCCATCCTCCCTCTGTCTCTCCTCACCCCCTCACTATGCCATCTTTCTCTCCTCACCCCCTCACTCTGCCATCTGTCTCTCCTCACCCCCTCACTCTGTCATCTGTCTCTCCTCACCCCCTCACGCTGCCATCCTCCCTCTGTCTCTGCACCCTCACCCCCTCACGCTGCCATCCTCCCTCTGTCTCTCCTCACCCTCACCCCCTCATGCTGTCATCCCCCCTCTGTCTCTCCTCACCCCCTCACTCTGCCATCCTCCCTCTGTCTCTCCTCACCCCCTCACTATGCCATCTTTCTCTCCTCACCCCCTCACTCTGCCATCTGTCTCTCCTCACCCCCTCACTCTGTCATCTGTCTCTCCTCACCCCCTCACTCTGCCATCTGTCTCTCCTCACCCCCTCACTCTGTCATCTGTCTCTCCTCACCCCCTCACTCTGTCATCTGTCTCTCCTCACCCCCTCACTCTGTCATCTGTCTCTCCTCACCCCCTCACTCTGCCATCCTCCCTCTGTCTCTCCTCACCCCCTCACTATGCCATCTGTCTCTCCTCACCCCCTCACTCTGTCATCTGTCTCTCCTCACCCCCTCACTCTGTCATCTGTCTCTCCTCACCCCCTCACTCTGCCATCCTCCCTCTGTCTCTCCTCACCCCCTCACTCTGCCATCTTTCTCTCCTCACCCCCGCACTCTGTCATCTGGTGGCTCTGTCCTCACTCGCCTGTCTAAATAAAGGTTAAATAAATAAATAAATAAATTCATTAGCCCTGTAGGCAGCATGCAGAACAGGGGCATGTTAATGTTCTCTGTCAGAAGTCTGCTGCACCATGCTTCTGCCTGTGCTCACTTGTACCTGCCTGCCTCCCCGCCTGCCTGCATGTACTGTAGGGGGCCATGAACCAGCAGGGTTTGATGAGCCTTAACAGGTTCCGTTTACCCTAGACTTGCATACAAAAATGCAGCGCTACTCTGGGCTCTCTGAGTTTAGTTGCTGTTTCCACAGCAGGCTAGAGTGATCTTAACCTTGGGCTTGTCACTTTGCTGATCATGAGTGACAGGCAAATCGAATTGACTCTACAATGTGTCACATGTAATCAATAAGATGATGAGGTGAGGGCAAGGACATAAGTGGCAAATGACAGAGGAAGGAAAAGGTTCAGCTTCCCGCTGAGGTTACAAAAGCCTGCGTACAATCAAATGAAAAGGCAACCCCATCCTCGCAAATGCCGGCATAAACCAAAAACAGCTCACCTCACCACACCACTCCAGCTCAGATGCCGTTGGAGCCAGTGAGAGGAATGGGAGCTGGAATAACTCATCCACCCGACCACCACCTATGTGTACTGTAGCACCCACCTGGGTGATGTACGACAGCCAGTATGCACCGGAACGCTCACCACACATCACCCCTACTCTTGTGTGCCGATGGGATTTTTAATTGCTCAAGTGACTTCACTGATGACATCACTTCCGGGACAAGATTGAAACAGAGAACATTGCCCACATGCTCCCTTTTATAATAGATAGATTGTGCATCACGCAAGAGGACCATTGCAAACCAGCCGGGCAAGCCAACCGTCACCCCTAACCTCAGTCACTTGTCATTCTTAACCTCGGCAAAGTAGGCCAAAAACGGGTCCCAGATAGTTGAGAACCTTTGAGTTGGCTCTCAGGAACCTGAGTCCACGAACCCCATATTGCGTATCAAATCGTAACGTGAAATAAGTATATCATCCCAGCCCTACTACCCATCTAAACTAAACTAAATCTATGACATGAGACACAAACAAAAAGACTATAAGCAAGTCTCGTTAAGCTGGACCCAGACTGCTGCCACTGCTACACAAAACTCATGTATACTGTATACACACTTCAACAATGGGGAGTCACTCATGTGAGACGTTTCTTGGCCGGCCCGTTCCGGGTCCAGAAAAACAGAGACAAGACATATCTGATTCTTTGATTAAAGGTTATCACATAGATAGAACATTTAAACTCATTGTGCAGCTCAAGCTGTCTATCTATGTCTGTACTGTACAAAATCCAAGTTTATCTTGTGACCTTTGTAATGCAGCGGGGTGTCATACTCGTGCAGCTCTCAGGAGAGGATGAGGAGAGGGTTCTATAAACGCAACAGCAAGTATTGAATTGAATTGAATTAAGAGGTTTTTCCATCAAGCCGTAGGTGCATAGAGATGTTTTCAAAGAGGAAGAGGTTTTCAAAAAGGTCAGTGAATGTTTTCCAGCTGTTGTGTTGATGTTATTGTCCCTCAATGTGCAACCAAAGCCCATGTCTCTAATACACATCAACTCTGAATCTGAAACTTGAAAAAAGGTAGCAATAATGAGACACCTTGCCTCTATGGCCAGAAAAACTGTTGTCCAATCTTTGATAATGTCAGTTTTTGATTATGGTGATGTGATTTACATGTATGCCTCTCCATCCGTCTTAAAGCCTCTTGATGCTGTATATCATAGCGCTCTGCGTTTTGTTACAGGTGATGCTTTCAGTACACATCATTGTATTCTGTACGAAAATGTGGGTTGGTCCTCCCTGTCGGAGCGTAGAGATCAGCACTGTTTGATATTTAAGCAATATATCACGAGAGCTAGTGTGTTGTGATGAATATATCACACTGATAAGCTGTTATCCCACGAGGCCGCAGGCCGAGTGGGATAACAGCTTATCAGTGTGATATATTTCACAACACACGCTGCTCGAGTGCTATATTGCTTTTATAAAAGGGTTCCAAGTATAATAATATAATAATAATAATACTATAAGTCCGACTGGCATTTTATTCTGATAGAGTCAGTTGAAACAATACTGTAAGGCGGGACCTCTAGCAAGAAGATAGACGTGCGGGTGATTTGATTGGATCGTTCTGGAGACTGAAGTCGACATTGGCCAATCCTGGCGCTTGGCTCAGAGCTTTTCCAAAGCCCGACACCAGAGCCGTATGCTGACCAAGTAACGTTACGTCTTATTTAGAAATGCGGGGTTAAGAGTGAGGGCGCGCGAGAGAGGGGTTCAGCCCGCGTCTATTCTTGTACAAATCATCATTTTCTGCGAAGTATTAGTAAAGTTATAAGCGAAGATCGATTCACAAGGATCTGAAAGTTGTCTCCGCCATTTTGTTTTTGAGGTACTTTTAGTAAGAGAGTTGCGCCATCATGCGTCCATAATGACGACTAGTGACCCTCCATACAGCAGATCAGGAGAAAGCTGTTTGTCTCGAGCGCAGCACTGCCATTTAGTAAGAGAGTTGCCATGGTAACCAATAACCCATGGCCATGGGTTATTGAACTCGGTTACTGGAATTATACAATGGCTGTGAACCAATCAGATTGCTTGATTTGAGAGAGCCATTTTATAATTATTTATAAAGCATTAATTGGGAAACTTCCACCTTACTTATCCGCACTCCTTTCTTGTAACAGTGGAGGTTATCAAACACGATCGCGGTCCTATATCAGACTGTCTGTCCCACGGGTGCGAACCGAACAAGGAAAGACCGCTTTTTCTTGGTTCGCCCCCAACAGATGGAATGTGCTCCAGGAAAACTTAAAAATTGATAATTTGATCCCGCTTGCTTCTTTTAAAGCACTTTTAGAAAGCATTCCTCGCAGGGTGTGTTCATGTTTTATTTGAAATTATTTAATTATGCTCTTGATGCTTGTTATTGTCTGCTGTGTTAACCTGTAATTTTGTAACTGCTGTATATGTTCTTTATACACCAGGGCTCCCTTGTAAATGAGAGCTTGCTCTCAAGGGACTCTCCCTGTATAAATAAAGGTAAAATAAAAAATAAATAAAAAAATAATTCAACACATGACATCAAAACGAACTGCTTTTTGTGAAGTATGGATCCTCGTTTTTTGCTTCCTTAGTAGTCATGTATTTTCAAGATTGTGTAAAATGATGTTTGCATCTGTAATCTCGCTATCCAAATACAATATTTTAATGTATTTCAGTTATAAATAATAAGAATCCAATTTCTCCAATCTCCTTAATTATGTGTGTCTGTGGGTGTTTGTCTGTTAGCACTTGTTTGTGCTGTTCTAATACGAGGATGCTTGACTGTGTTGTTGAGGCCAGACATGAAAAGAACAGTCTGTCAACTCACACTCATTTGTTATTAACAAGTGAGGTCTCCAGACCATAGTTCAAGCAGAAGGCCACTCACGCGTAATCCGATCTCAACGTGGTAAAAAATCCTAGTATGACGTCTGCTATGACGTCAAACATGACGTCAGTTAATCCTCATATATATAGCAAGGGTTCTACGTCACCTCTCTCTCTCTGGCCGATCATAGCAGCAGCAGCCCACGGCAGTCCATCTCCCTTGAAGCCGGCCTCCGAAGCGTTGTTTTGCGGCTGTTTTGCACCACATCTGCAGACCGAATCAGCACCCACTCCTGGCATGTCGGATCCCGAGCCAGAGCAGTCCTGGACAGTGACGACAGCTTAAACAACGATACCCCGTTCCGGATCAGCCACGGAGCGTATTTGCCCTCCGAGACGCCTGACGACACCGGCGAAGCGGCCGTGCCACAGGCCGCCAACGTAGCCACAATGAGAAGGCACGGGCCGCGCCACAGCTCAGCAGCCGTTCCTGTCCCGGGTGGGAGGGAATAGAGGGAATAGAGAAAGAGAGAGCCGGAGAAAGTCAGGGTAGTCGCGCCAAGGCAGCCAAGTAGGCCAAGCCGGGAAGCGCCAAGCTAAACATCAACGTACCAAGATCGAAGGCCCGACCGAGTTGGGAGCGCCAGCCGCAAATAACGTAAGTCGCTAAAAAAGGTCGAAGGCCGGAAAAGTACAATCGCGAAGCGCCAAGGCGGCCAGGTAGGCCAAGCTGGGAAGCGCTATCGCGAGGTGCCCGACCGAGTTAGGAGCGCCAGCCGCAAATAGCCGTAAGTCGCAAAAAAGGTCGAAGGCAGGATAAGCACGTACCAAGTAAACATTAACGTATCAAGATCGAAGGCCCGACCGAGTTGGGAGCGCCAGCCGCAAATAGCTGTAAGTCGCTAAAAGGTCGAAGGCCAGAAAAGTACAATCAACTACTGGCGCCTGCAGATCTCAATTAACTTCCGGTAATCAGATCTTCCTTTTGGGGGATCTCCTAGCCTATGCAGGTGCCCTCCTCTTGCCTCAAGAGCAGCGCCACTGGCCAATGGAGTCAAGCGCCAAAGTATTTGCCATGCATGCCGATTGCTAAATAAAGTTTGTCTAATCCTACCAACTGGCCTCTCCTGATTGAAGTGAGGTCTCCCGACCATAGTTCAAGCAGAAGGCCACTCACGCGTAATCCGATCTCAACGTGGTCAAAAAATCCTAGTATGACGTCTGCTATGACGTCAAACATGACGTCAGTTAATCCTCATATATATAGCAAGGGTTCTACGTCACCTCTCTCTCTCTGGCCGATCATAGCAGCAGCAGCCCACGGCAGTCCATCTCCCTTGAAGCCGGCCTCCGAAGCGTTGTTTTGCCCCACCCACCTCCCCAGTCCACCACCAACGAGTCTTGACTCCCGATCCCCCACGGGGGGGGGATCTCCTAGCCTATGCAGGTGCCCTCCTCTTGCCTCAAGAGCAGCGCCACTGGCCAATGGAGTCAAGCGCCAGCCGGAGAAAGTCAGGGTAGTTGCGCCAAGGCAGCCAAGTAGGCCAAGCCGGGAAGCGCCAAGCTAAACAGAAAGAGAGAGCCGGAGAAAGTCAGGGTAGTCGCGCCAAGGCAGCCAAGTAGGCCAAGCCGGGAAGCGCCAAGCTAAACATCAATGTACCAAGATCGAAGGCCCGACCGAGTTGGGAGCGCCAGCCGCAAATAACGTAAGTCGCTAAAAAAAGGTCGAAGGCCGGAAAAGTACAATCGCGAAGCGCCAAGGCGGCCAGGTAGGCCAAGCTGGGAAGCGCTATCGCGAGGTGCCCGACCGAGTTAGGAGCGCCAGCCGCAAATAGCCGTAAGTCGCAAAAAAGGTCGAAGGCAGGATAAGCACGTACCAAGTAAACATTAACGTATCAAGATCGAAGGCCCGACCGAGTTGGGAGCGCCAGCCGCAAATAGCTGTAAGTCGCTAAAAGGTCGAAGGCCAGAAAAGTACAATCAACTACTGGCGCCTGCAGATCTCAATTAACTTCTGGTAATCAGATCTTCCTTTTGGGGGATCTCCTAGCCCATGCAAGCGCCCTCCTCTGCCTCAAGAGCAGCGCCACTGGCCAATGGAGTCAAGCGCCAAAGCATTTGCCATGCATGCCGATTGCTAAATAAAGTTTGTCTAATCCTACCAACTGGCCTCTCCTGATTGAAGTGAGGTCTCCAGACCATAGTTCAAGCAGAAGGCCACTCACGCGTAATCCGATCTCAACGTGGTAAAAAATCCTAGTATGACGTCTGCTATGACGTCAAACATGACGTCAGTTAATCCTCATATATATAGCAAGGGTTCTACGTCACCTCTCTCTCTCTGGCCGATCATAGCAGCAGCAGCCCACGGCAGTCCATCTCCCTTGAAGCCGGCCTCCGAAGCGTTGTTTTGCCCCACCCACCTCCCCAGTCCACCACCAACGAGTCTTGACTCCCGATCCCCCACGGGGGGGGGATCTCCTAGCCCATGCAGGCGCCCTCCTCTGCCTCAAGAGCAGCGCCACTGGCCAATGGAGGTAAACAAACGCCATCAGTAATGTGGGAACACAGCATACCGTAACATTTTAAAAGAAGCGCGTGTTTTGATTTTTTTTAATGGAGGATAATTTTATTATACTTCACATTTACAGTAAGTTGAAATTAAAAATGGGTTGTTTGAAACTGCTCCTACATCGTTTCATCGTAAAGCTTTCCCGATGGAGAAATAATTGCAAACGTAATATAAGATGGAACATTTTAAATGGATTTACAGAAACTATACTGACAACGAAAGGAGGAGGAAAGAGAAATAAGTTTAAAGGAGGACTTACCCCCTAGATATGTATCAGAACAGTGATTTGAAAATACCTATGGAAAAAAACAAGAAATGACATATGCTCTTGTCTATACTATACTCTTTGGCTGTGTTCAAGTCAGGATTTTTTCCCGGAAACCGACGCCATTACACCGCCTCGAAAATAATTTATTTGAGAGCTGCAATATCTTTATAAATATCAACAACTAGCCAACGCTGGTGGCCTGTATGGAAACAGCGTTGCTGAAAATGGTTGAAAGTTATATCAATTTGGCCATTCAGTGGCGAACTAGAAATTTAATTATTTTTCTCCCATATGTGTGTGCGTGGCTTGTCTAAACTTACGTTAAAAGAGACTAGTGACGAGACGCGAGGCTCGTTACCGCAGCACACAGCACGCTCCGCTCTCAGTTTATGTAATCACAATGCGAGATTTCTCCACGTCATTCCCTCGCCCAACTTTCGATAAACCGCACCATGAAATCCGTTTAAAATTTTCGTTTATGGGCTTTTCGTGATTCTTGTTAAAAGTTACTGCAGCGCAGGGCAGTATCAGACCTCCATGTGAAGAGCTCCGCCTGCGCGTCCCCGCTGCCTGGAGCACAGCAGCTGTGCTTGCGCTCTAAAAGGCAGGGTGCCTACGAGCTGCTGCCTGGCCGGCAGAAAGTGCTCCAGACTCGGTGTGATAATCCTGTAACAGCATTTGAGCTTATTCAGGTAAGATATTAATAATGTAATGACACATTCAGCGATAAACTGTCTACAATGAAGACATATGTCAAATATGACAACGTGGTGTTCAGTATTTTAAGAGCACAGGGTTTTTCTAGCCTACCTACTTGCCTGATCACAAGGCAGTGAGTCCACGTGGAGGAGGAGCACACACACACAGACAGAGAGAGTGTGCTGTGCTGCTCACCCCCCCCCCCCCCCCCCCCCAGTCACCTGTCCCCAGTCGCCAGTCACTTATATTTTACATGTGCGCTAAACTGCGATGAGATTTGTTTGCGGAAGGATGAAAGTGAGGCTCTCACTTTGGTGCTGGGCTCTCGGAGCTGATTGCTGCAAACACACAATTATACCCCTCCCTCCCTCCGGGCAGAGCGTCAGTGCAGCAGCTTTGTGTCCCCAGCGAAAAGGGGCACAGAAGACCACCAGTCGTCCTGAGAGGATTCCAGCATTCGTTGTCTCTCAACCTAATTATATGGAATTCTGGACAAAATCATATCTAGTCTATAAAAAATAAAAAATAAGATTTACATGAGACCAAATCTCATCATAGGGCCCCTTAGTATGAAAAAGGTTGGGAATGATTTACTTGCTATGCCATGTCCTTCCTTTTATGATTATAGTGGCGTTTATTGATAGTATTGTGTTACATAGGGAGTTGGTAGGAAAATAACAGGCGATTGTAATAAATTAACAGGTCAAGTGACATCATGGGAATAGGCTTGGAGTTGTGAGGAGCCGAAAGGGTACAGGGGGAGTAGGGGAGTAACTATCTTGAAATCCCATAGTCTTTGGGGACAACCTGACGTCAGGTTGTACCAAATCTCCCATTCATTTGAGGGCAAAAAAAAGCAGTGTTCCACCCTTAGAGGGCGCCTATGCCAGGTATGCTGCTGAAAAATGATACAAATGGTAAAATGGCAACAGTTTGGTCACAAATGTGGAAATTTTGACCAGCATTCTTCACACATCACCCCCAAAGTCATATATATTGGTTAAAAGCTGAAAAAAAGTGTTTTGGAGGTAAGTTCTCCTTTAAAGTGTTGCTTATGTTGGATTGTCCTACAGCCAAATTGATAAGCAATAAGCAGACGAGTCTTAGCTTAGCTCTGACTTTAGCTCTGACTTTCACAATAGCTCTGCAGAGTCTGATTACTAGGCATCAATTAACTTCCTTACCATAGCAGCCAGTTAGCCACTGCCTCCCACTGTACCCATGCCAGTGAGCAATGCTGTTGACAGAAAGCCCCTGTGGGATATGAGAGAGATATGCAGTGATGCAGTGGCTGAATTCTTCATGTGAAACAATTGCTTGCTTTTTGCCAGTCTGAAACTCTCTCAATCATTATGAATGAAGTGCAGTAATAAGGCATAATTGCTCCATTTATCAAATTGAGAATTTCCCCCCAAACGCTGGCAGTGATCTTTTGCAGCAGCTCAAGATGTGACGCTTACTAGGGAGAAGAATGCTTAATGCCCATGACAGTAAATATGAAATTATCAAGGCTTTGGGGCAGGAGCTTGAGTGCTTGCTCATATGTCAAAGTTTGGAATAAACCTAATAAATAAACCTAAACATGCCGTGACATCACATCAAGATAGTGAAAAACAACACTCACTGAGTGAGCAAGGTTAGGACATGCGAGCCTAATTTATATATACAGTAAATTATACAGTACAGATTATTCAAGAACATTTAGCATGGATGGTTTATTTATTAGAGATTTGTTGACCCAGTATTTTCACAAATGTAAACCAAAAAAATGGGGGGTAAATGAGGCCACTGTGTCCTTGGTCCTGTGTGATCTCGTATACTGGTGAGCTTTTTGCTCATCCACACTAAACTGGTTCAGTCAGAGTTAATAAACAGATTTTCTCATCTACCTATTTTGCACAAAGAAACACTTGATGGCAGCAAACTAACTACAGCCTGTTAGTGTTGCCTTGGCGATGAGTAGGATTAGATAAATCACCTGAAAATACAAAAGTCGCTTGTGCAGACTCATAGAAAAGGATTGTGATTAGGAAATTCAAGGCCTTTGCCCCACATTCGTATGACCTTTCTTCAAGCTCCTCCATGGATAATTATCTCTTTGGATGTAATTGAGGTAAGGTCATTTTAATTGAAATAATGAAATGGCAGAACCCTATTATTCAGTCATTTGAATAAGCCTATATTCAACATGAACATGATTCTCCTTTCTGCTCATCCTGAATACAAAAACATCATTCAATGAAATGGCCACAATTATTTTAATGTCAAGAATAATTAATTATTGCATAATATGTTGTGACATTATTAGGCAAATTATTTGGAAAGTATTATCCTTCATGAGAGACTCAATGAAGTAGATGTTACAAACTGCTGTTAACCAACCCTTCTGTTAATGAAAGCAGGTTGGTTTCTGCTGCAGCAGGCAAGATTTGAATGTAAAAATACACATCTATAATCAGCATAAAATCACAAAGTGGGACCGCAACAGAGAAGAGCCTCCCTTTAGCCCTACTGGAAATAACATAGATTGTACTTATTAAACTAAATAAAATTGTGATACTGTAGTATGTTTTCTGGCAGGAAATCTTCTCCAAACATGAATCAAAACTTTAGAGTGAATGAAATAAAAAAATCTCCTAAACCGTCCAGAGAAAGCTGGACTCAAAAACAATGGCTGAACTTCCTCACCACCAGCCACTAAGAGGTCATCGTTTGCTGATGTCATATTACATGATCTCTGGGTAATGAAGTTCTTCAAACTTTCAAAGAATTGAAAGAATGATTTCTCGTTGCCACTTGGGGCCGACAAAATGCAAAGTTGCCTAGTGCAGCTTTATGTTTCAATCAGGAGGCTTGATGAATAAACAATGATTTTATTATAATGATGAATGATCTTTACAGAATATTATGATGAGAAAAGTTAGTTAGTCTTTGGAGCTTGACACCACAGGGAGATATCGAGATTGAGCTGGGTCAGCTCGAACCGCACAGCCATTTATACCCCCCTGTGGAGTCAGGATACTGGTGCTGGTGTAACCTCTCTTGATGACTGATGGATCAAGGAACTTGGCGGAGACGGGGAGGTGGTGGGTGTGCGCCAGCCAGCAGGGTTTAGAGAGACTGAATGAGACACAGAAAAGCATATTTATGCACACAGCAACCATGTGATAGGCTGCCTAAGGGGAGTGCCACAATGTGATAGGCTAGCAGTGCAGGTGAGCAAAGGTGTATGAGGTGATGTGTTGCTATGCTATTGGCTTATGGGAAACTAGGAGGCAACCACTGATTATTCAATTATCACCAGGAAGCTGACAGGTTAACGAGCAAGCAGGAGTAGTGCAGTGACTGTGGAACCGGTGAGGATCAAGATCGTCCTGTCTGAACCTACGTTAAAACTCCATATGTAATCTCACAATCCTAATAATGGTGGAGAGAGATTATAGATAAATAAATAAAATGACATCATAATACACTGTTTGTTGGCAAACCTATATTTCAGTCCGGGAAGCTTTGTTTTGCTTCTTGGTTCCCACATGCAAGATCAATAGGAATTATAATCCATTATCATTTGTCTTTAGAATCCCATTTTCCATCACACCAATTCATAGACTGGTCCAATTTCCTTGTCATTATTTTATGTATGTGTGCAGTGCTTGTGTATAATGTTTCATTATTACATGCATGTGCGCAGTGCTTGTACATGTTTCCTTATTACATGCATGTGTGCAGTGATTGTGCATAATGTTTCATTATTACATGCATGTGTGCAGTGTGCTTGTGCATAATGTTTCATTATTACATGCATGTGTGCAGTGATTGTGCATAATGTTTCATTATTACATGCATGTGTGCAGTGTGCTTGTGCATAATGTTTCATTATTACATGCACATGTGCAGTGTGCTTGTGCATAATGTTTCATTATTACATGCACATGTGCAGTGATTGTGCATAATGTTTCATTATTACATGCACATGTGCAGTGCTTGTGTATAATGTTTCATTATTACATGCATGTGTGCAGTGATTGTGCATAATGTTTCATTATTACATGCATGTGTGCAGTGATTGTGCATAATGTTTCATTATTACATGCATGTGTGCAGTGATTGTGCATAATGTTTCATTATTACATGCATGTGTGCAGTGACTGTGCATAATGTTTCATTATTACATGCATGTGTGCAGTGTGCTTGTGCATAATGTTTCATTATTACATGCATGTGTGCAGTGATTGTGCATAATGTTTTATTATTACATGCATGTGTGCAGTGATTGTGCATACTGTTTCATTATTACATGCACATGTGCAGTGTGCTTGTGCATAATGTTTCATTATTACATGCACATGTGCAGTGATTGTGCATAATGTTTCATTATTACATGCACATGTGCAGTGATTGTGCATAATGTTTCATTATTACATGCACATGTGCAGTGATTGTGCATAATGTTTCATTATTACATGCACATGTGCAGTGATTGTGCATAATGTTTCATTATTACATGCACATGTGCAGTGTGCTTGTGCATAATGTTTCATTATTACATGCACATGTGCAGTGTGCTTGTGCATAATGTTTCATTATTACATGCACATGTGCAGTGTGCTTGTGCATAATGTTTCATTGTTACATGCACATGTGCAGTGTGCTTGTGCATAATGTTTCATTATTACATGCACATGTGCAGTGATTGTGCATCATGTTTCATTATTACATGCACATGTGCAGTGATTGTGCATAATGTTTCATTATTACATGCACATGTGCAGTGCTTGTGCATAATGTTTCATTATTACATGCACATGTGCAGTGATTGTGCATAATGTTTCATTATTACATGCACATGTGCAGTGATTGTGCATAATGTTTCATTATTACATGCACATGTGCAGTGATTGTGCATAATGTTTCATTATTACATGCACATGTGCAGTGATTGTGCATAATGTTTCATTATTACATGCACATGTGCAGTGTGCTTGTGCATAATGTTTCATTGTTACATGCACATGTGCAGTGTGCTTGTGCATAATGTTTCATTATTACATGCACATGTGCAGTGATTGTGCATAATGTTTCATTATTACATGCACATGTGCAGTGATTGTGCATAATGTTTCATTATTACATGCACATGTGCAGTGTGCTTGTGCATAATGTTTCATTATTACATGCACATGTGCAGTGATTGTGCATAATGTTTCATTATTACATGCACATGTGCAGTGATTGTGCATTATGTTTCATTATTACATGCACATGTGCAGTGTGCTTGTGCATAATGTTTCATTATTACATGCACATGTGCAGTGTGCTTGTGCATAATGTTTCATTATTACATGCACATGTGCAGTGATTGTGCATAATGTTTCATTATTACATGCACATGTGCAGTGATTGTGCATAATGTTTCATTATTACATGTATGTGTGCAGTGATTGTGCATAATGTTTCATTATTACATGTATGTGTGCAGTGATTGTGCATAATGTTTCATTATTACATGCACATGTGCAGTGATTGTGCATAATGTTTCATTATTACATGCATGTGTGCAGTGATTGTGCATAATGTTTCATTATTACATGCGCATGTGCAGTGTGCTTGTGCATAATGTTTCATTGTTACATGCACATGTGCAGTGTGCTTGTGCATAATGTTTCATTATTACATGCACATGTGCAGTGATTGTGCATAATGTTTCATTATTACATGCACATGTGCAGTGATTGTGCATAATGTTTCATTATTACATGCACATGTGCAGTGTGTTTGTGCATAATGTTTCATTATTACATGCACATGTGCAGTGTGCTTGTGCATAATGTTTCATTATTACATGCATGTGCGCAGTGCTTGTACATGTTTCCTTATTACATGCATGTGTGCAGTGATTGTGCATAATGTTTCCTTATTACATGCATGTGTGCAGTGATTGTGCATAATGTTTCATTATTACATGCACATGTGCAGTGATTGTGCATAATGTTTCATTATTACATGCACATGTGCAGTGTGCTTGTGCATAATGTTTCATTATTACATGCACATGTGCAGTGATTGTGCATAATGTTTCATTATTACATGCACATGTGCAGTGATTGTGCATAATGTTTCATTATTACATGCACATGTGCAGTGTGCTTGTGCATAATGTTTCATTATTACATGCACATGTGCAGTGTGCTTGTGCATAATGTTTCATTATTACATGCATGTGCGCAGTGCTTGTACATGTTTCCTTATTACATGCATGTGTGCAGTGATTGTGCATAATGTTTCATTATTACATGCACATGTGCAGTGTGCTTGTGCATAATGTTTCATTATTACATGCATGTGTGCAGTGATTGTGCATAATGTTTCATTATTACATGCACATGTGCAGTGTGCTTGTGCATAATGTTTCATTATTACATGCACATGTGCAGTGTGCTTGTGCATAATGTTTCATTATTACATGCACATGTGCAGTGATTGTGCATAATGTTTCATTATTACATGCATGTGTGCAGTGATTGTGCATAATGTTTCATTATTACATGCACATGTGCAGTGTGCTTGTGCATAATGTTTCATTATTACATGCACATGTGCAGTGATTGTGCATAATGTTTCATTATTACATGCACATGTGCAGTGATTGTGCATAATGTTTTATTATTGCATGCATGTGTGCAGTGATTGTGCATAATGTTTCATTATTACATGCACATGTGCAGTGATTGTGCATGTTTCATTATTACATGCATGTGTGCAGTGCTTGTGCATACTGTTTCTTTATTACATGCATGTGTGCAGTGATTGTGCATAATGTTTCATTATTACATGCATGTGTGCAGTGTGCTTGTGCATAATGTTTCATTATTACATGCACATGTGCAGTGTGCTTGTGCATAATGTTTCATTATTACATGCACATGTGCAGTGATTGTGCATAATGTTTCATTATTACATGCACATGCACATGTGCAGTGTGCTTGTGCATAATGTTTCATTATTACATGCACATGTGCAGTGTGCTTGTGCATAATGTTTCATTATTACATGCACATGTGCAGTGATTGTGCATAATGTTTCATTATTACATGCACATGTGCAGTGTGCTTGTGCATAATGTTTCATTATTACATGCACATGTGCAGTGATTGTGCATAATGTTTCATTATTACATGCATGTGTGCAGTGATTGTGCATAGTGTTTCATTATTACATGCATGTGTGCAGTGATTGTGCATAATGTTTCATTATTACATGCATGTGTGCAGTGTGCTTGTGCATAATGTTTCATTATTACATGCATGTGTGCAGTGATTGTGCATAATGTTTCATTATTACATGCATGTGTGCAGTGTGCTTGTGCATAATGTTTCATTATTACATGCACATGTGCAGTGTGCTTGTGCATAATGTTTCATTATTACATGCACATGTGCAGTGATTGTGCATAATGTTTCATTATTACATGCACATGTGCAGTGTGCTTGTGCATAATGTTTCATTATTACATGCACATGTGCAGTGTGCTTGTGCATAATGTTTCATTATTACATGCACATGTGCAGTGATTGTGCATAATGTTTCATTATTACATGCACATGTGCAGTGATTGTGCATAATGTTTCATTATTACATGTATGTGTGCAGTGATTGTGCATAATGTTTCATTATTACATGTATGTGTGCAGTGATTGTGCATAATGTTTCATTATTACATGCACATGTGCAGTGATTGTGCATAATGTTTCATTATTACATGCATGTGTGCAGTGATTGTGCATAATGTTTCATTATTACATGCACATGTGCAGTGTGCTTGTGCATAATGTTTCATTATTACATGCACATGTGCAGTGATTGTGCATAATGTTTCATTATTACATGCATGTGTGCAGTGATTGTGCATAATGTTTCATTATTACATGCATGTGTGCAGTGATTGTGCATAATGTTTCATTATTACATGCACATGTGCAGTGATTGTGCATAATGTTTCATTATTACATGCATGTGTGCAGTGATTGTGCATAATGTTTCATTATTACATGCACATGTGCAGTGTGCTTGTGCATAATGTTTCATTATTACATGCACATGTGCAGTGATTGTGCATAATGTTTCATTATTACATGCATGTGTGCAGTGATTGTGCATAATGTTTCATTATTACATGCATGTGTGCAGTGATTGTGCATAATGTTTCATTATTACATGCATGTGTGCAGTGTGCTTGTGCATAATGTTTCATTATTACATGCATGTGTGCAGTGATTGTGCATAATGTTTCATTATTACATGCATGTGTGCAGTGTGCTTGTGCATAATGTTTCATTATTACATGCACATGTGCAGTGTGCTTGTGCATAATGTTTCATTATTACATGCACATGTGCAGTGATTGTGCATAATGTTTCATTATTACATGCACATGTGCAGTGTGCTTGTGCATAATGTTTCATTATTACATGCACATGTGCAGTGTGCTTGTAGCCTAGGTAAACCCAGCCACCACGTGACCTGCTCTCTCAGTTCCCAGTCACTATCATAGTGACTGAGAACAGGTCTGAGAGCAGGTCACGTGGGGGATGGGTTTACCCAGGCTAGTGTGCTTGTGCATAATGTTTCATTATTACATGCACATGTGCAGTGATTGTGCATAATGTTTCATTATTACATGCACATGTGCAGTGATTGTGCATAATGTTTTATTATTGCATGCATGTGTGCAGTGATTGTGCATAATGTTTCATTATTACATGCACATGTGCAGTGATTGTGCATGTTTCATTATTACATGCATGTGTGCAGTGCTTGTGCATACTGTTTCATTATTACATGCATGTGTGCAGTGATTGTGCATAATGTTTCATTATTACATGCATGTGTGCAGTGTGCTTGTGCATAATGTTTCATTATTACATGCATGTGTGCAGTGCTTGTGCATAATGTTTCATTATTACATGCATGTGTGCAGTGATTGTGCATAATGTTTCATTATTACATGCATGTGTGCAGTGTGCTTGTGCATAATGTTTCATTATTACATGCATGTGTGCAGTGATTGTGCATAATGTTTCATTATTACATGCATGTGTGCAGTGTGCTTGTGCATAATGTTTCATTATTACATGCACATGTGCAGTGATTGTGCATAATGTTTCATTATTACATGCATGTGTGCAGTGATTGTGCATAATGTTTCATTATTACATGCATGTGTGCAGTGTGCTTGTGCATAATGTTTCATTATTACATGCATGTGTGCAGTGTGCTTGTGCATAATGTTTCATTATTACATGCATGTGTGCAGTGATTGTGCATAATGTTTCATTATTACATGCATGTGTGCAGTGCTTGTGCATAATGTTTCATTATTACATGCATGTGTGCAGTGATTGTGCATAATGTTTCATTATTACATGCATGTGTGCAGTGATTGTGCATAATGTTTCATTATTACATGCATGTGTGCAGTGATTGTGCATAATGTTTCATTATTACATGCATGTGTGCAGTGATTGTGCATAATGTTTCATTATTACATGCATGTGTGCAGTGATTGTGCATAATGTTTCATTATTATATGCATGTGTGCAGTGCTTGTGCATAATGTTTCATTATTACATGCATGTGTGCAGTGCTTGTGCATAATGTTTCATTATTACATGCATGTGTGCAGTGATTGTGCATAATGTTTCATTATTACATGCATGTGTGCAGTTCTTGTGCATAATGTTTCATTATTACATGCATGTGTGCAGTGATTGTGCATAATGTTTCATTATTACATGCATGTGTGCAGTGATTGTGCATAATGTTTCATTATTACATGCATGTGTGCAGTGATTGTGCATAGTTTCATTATTACATGCATGTGTGCAGTGCTTGTGCATAATGTTTCATTATTACATGCATGTGTGCAGTGATTGTGCATAATGTTTCATTATTACATGCATGTGTGCAGTGCTTGTGCATAATGTTTCATTATTACATGCATGTGTGCAGTGATTGTGCATAATGTTTCATTATTACATGCATGTGTGCAGTGATTGTGCATAGTTTCATTATTACATGCATGTGTGCAGTGCTTGTGCATAATGTTTCATTATTACATGCATGTGTGCAGTGATTGTGCATAGTTTCATTATTACATGCATGTGTGCAGTGCTTGTGCATAATGTTTCATTATTACATGCATGTGTGCAGTGATTGTGCATAATGTTTCATTATTACATGCATGTGTGCAGTGATTGTGCATAGTTTCATTATTACATGCATGTGTGCAGTGCTTGTGCATAATGTTTCATTATTACATGCATGTGTGCAGTGCTTGTGCATAATGTTTCATTATTACATGCATGTGTGCAGTGATTGTGCATAATGTTTCATTATTACATGCACATGTGCAGTGATTGTGCATGTTTCATTATTACATGTATGTGTGCAGTGCTTGTGCATACTGTTTCATTATTACATGCATGTGTGCAGTGCTTGTGTATAATGTTTCATTATTACATGCATGTGTGCAGTGATTGTGCATAATGTTTCATTATTACATGCATGTGTGCAGTGTGCTTGTGCATAATGTTTCATTATTACATGCATGTGTGCAGTGTGCTTGTGCATAATGTTTCATTATTACATGCATGTGTGCAGTGTACTTGTGCATAATGTTTCATTATTACATGCATGTGTGCAGTGCGTGTGGCCACCAAGACAGAGTTGCATGTTGGAGTCACTTTCACTGTATAGCACCAACAAAGCCTTGACATGAATGGCCACGCCACAAACCTGTGAAAATGACTTTTTCCACATGAAAAGAAGACACGTCCTCTCAGGAATCTCCTCTGCTCCAGCCACTGGTCTGCAGGTTAGTCATCTGCATGCTTTATCAAAAAGACAAATCCAAAAGGTCAGAGAGGGGAGCCCTGGTCAGGTCTGGACACGCTGAATCACCTCCATAACAAACCAATCTCTGAGAAGGGCTGGAGCGACCTGACAGAACCATTGCTTGGGATAACAAGCAATGTTACGCTTTACTGGTGGATAAGTGTATGAGTGTGTAGGTGTCAGGAGGGTGGCATCTCATCTACAGTAAAAGTATACTTGCTTGACTGGCTCATTTGACATCAAACCATTGAATGCGTTTCAAGTAATGGCAATTATGTCTAACTAGGCATCTCGCGCAATACGCGTGGTCGATTCCTAGGCTTGCCCGCTATACGGGCTCGCTAGCTCGGCTGCTTCGTGGCCTCGCCTGTCCTGCAGCTCGCCGAGCTGGCCCTGCAGCTCACATTTGCAGCTTGCCCTTTGCACGGCCTTGCCCGCAACTTGTCTACTGTGTGGCCTTGCCTGCCCTATTGGCACACACAATGTCTCCCTCTCTTTCTCCCAGTCTCTCTCTCCCTCTCTCTCTCTCCCTCAGTCTCTCTCCCCGCTCTCTCCCTCTCCTCTCTCTCCCGCTCCCTCAGTCTCTCTCGTGAACCTCCTCAGTCTCTCTCGTGAGCCTCAGACTGATGACATCATTACATTACATCACTGATGTACATCACTGATGACATAAATGATGACATCATCACTGTGAATTTATGGCATCACTGATTATGTCATCAGTGACATCATCACTGAACTAGTCTTGTGTGTGTCAGTGAATTTATGACATCACTGATGATGTCATCAGTGGGACAGACAGAGTCCTAGCTCCCTTTTATATACTGATGATGATGATGATGATGATAGTTGTTTATCATTAGATCACATGCGCACGTGGACACACACACACACACACACACACACACACACAAAGTAAGACATGAGGCTTAATAAGGCCATTATAACAAAAGGCAATAGTCACAAATAAAATAAAATCCAAGCAACAATCTCCCAACTCCCATGGCGTCAGTGGCCAGTGGAGGCCTAAAGGTTAGAGAAGCGAGCTTGTGACCGGAAGGTCGTCGGTTCAATCCCTGGGACCGCCAGGATAAATCTGGGTGGGGAAAGTGAAAAGGCAGCGCATGCCCCTCCCTCATTACCACCACTGAGGTGCCCTTGAGCAAGGCCCTTAACCCCAACCGCTCCAGTGGAGCTGATCAGTGGCCAGCAGATGAGACTGTGGTTGTTCTGGTCAGCTTCCAGGTATGAATGTGAACAGAGCGCTCCTGAAAAAGAGAGCATTGCTCTCAGTAGGACTCCCTCTGGATAAATAATGGTAAGAAAAAACATGGCCTTCAACTGAAATAGAATTTTCTTGTAACAATTCATTGCACAGCCTATCCAACGAATGCCAGTTCAGCCTTAGTCATGCTTAGAAGAGACCCCATTATTAAGAAAAGGAGTTCGCATCCAGCTGGTCGGAGAAAGAGTTCCTGCTCCATGGAGCAGATCTTGTCTTCTGTATGTGGGCTGCAGTATGAATGAAAGGCAAATTATATGGTGCGTGATTTCAAAGTCTGTTAGAGACTGCTTGTCTCAAAGCCTGTTAGAGACTGCTTGTCTCAAAGCCTGTTAGAGACTGCTTGTCTCAAAGTCTGTTAGAGACTGCTTGTCTCAAAGTCTGTTAGAGACTGCTTGTCTCAAAGTCTGTTAGAGACTGCTTGTCTCAAAGCCTGTTAGAGACTGCTTGTCTCAAAGTCTGTTAGAGACCGCTTGTCTCAAAGTCTGTTAGAGACTGCTTGTCTCAAAGTCTGTTAGAGACTGCTTGTCTCAAAGTCTGTTAGAGACTGCTTGTCTCAAAGCCTGTTAGAGACTGCTTGTCTCAAAGATGAGATGAGTTGAGATATACTTTATTGTCCCCGGAGGGAAATTTGTCTTGGGCATAAAAGTGCACATTTGCCACAACCCGGCGTTACAAAACAACGTCAAGGACAGAGACAGACAGGACATTAACATTACACAACTCCACAGTAGAGAGAACCTGTTCGGCATGAAATTGCACAAGCTCTATTGCACAAATAGTATAGCTCACAAACATTCCTGAGATTTTAGGAAAATAAAATAAAATGGTGTGGAAGTAAAATAGTGAACCCCTCAAAGATCATTACAGCTGCTGGCATAGTTCCAGTTAGTGCTGTAGTGTACATGACATACACTAAAGTATGAATCAATCAATGTTACCCCATTAAGGTAAAAATAATAACCAAAGGGGAAAAGATCTGGCAGTACAGCAACACAGTAAAATAGAAAAGGCGAATGAGAGAATAGAAGATTAAAGCAGCTACGAGCAACTTTTTCGATTGTTATTAAACAGTATAAATTTAATATCAATGCATCACATCTTACCTCTAATAGTCGACGATACCAACGCAGAGTAGTCTCGCTTGAACCCCGAGTGAATCGGCCAGTGTTAGTGTGTCTGTAGCCAGGGCAGATCAGGAATTGAAATGAAACGGTTTGCAGCAGCCACTTCGGCCATAACCACAAAATAACTTCCAAAAAACCTGTTAGAATATAACGAGAGATGTTCCCGCGAGTATGCGTGGCGTTCACATTGTTTATGTTATGTTGCTAGGCAGCGCAAACGGCGTAAAAAGGCAGCTGCGTTTCACTTCCTGGTTTCACTTCCGCGTTTCACTTCCGGGTTACCCGGTCCGGTCGCTCTAGAGAGCCCCCTGTTGGCGCGAGTTTAGACAGACTATAGACTTAATAATCACCTAAGGGAGCAATCTCAGATACACACGGCTTTGGTCTCGTCGACTATTAGAGGTAAGATGTGATGCATTGATATTAAATTTATACTGTTTAATAACAATCGAAAAAGTTGCTCGTAGCTGCTTTAAGAGAATAAAATCATATAATCAATAAAATCAATCAGTAAGAGAATAAAATATAAGAAATATAATCAATAAAATCGTATAATCAATCAGCAAAACGCCTGTTAGAGACTGCTTGTCTCAAATCTGTCAAGAACAACTATAATTGCTGTGTAAGGTTACAGCTAACTTAGTGGTTTTGCTCAGAAGCCATACAGTATAGGACGAATCAGCGTAACGTCACTTGCCACCCATAAATGCGGAACCCTGCAGCAGTTAATAGTATGAGTTGTGCCAATCAAACGTTCATATCTCAAAAACTCACATCGCTTATATTTTGACATTCTGAGTGAGAGCAGAATTAGCTCAAGACTTTGATGTATAATATAAGCATGCCGTGTTAAGGTTGTCTGAACTGTCGCAGTTTTTAAAATGTAAACAGAGTTAGCTGACTAGAGTCAGACACACAAGCCACTTTGGCTCCATAGGGTTCCATTGCCGTTGCCACCCAGTGACGTGGTTTGTTTACCAAAATGCTGCTCGGCTGATCCCTCGTATACAGTATATATTTTGTACTATTACAAATACTGTTAAAAATAGAATATGGTGCAGTCAGTCTTTTCCACCTTTGATGTGATGGATATGTTTGTCTGATTACATTCAGTATTTAACGTCTATTGTGAAACGCGTTGTTCTGTCTGTTGCTACATAAATGGACCTTTCAAGTAAGTCGGTCTTCCGATTTGTAGAGTGTGCTGCATCCAGAAAAGTTTTTATCCAGTATATTTATTCTAGAATTGATCAATACTACACTGATTGCTATGAGAAGCCCTTAACGGAACAGATTCTAATGTGACAGTTTGACCAGATTCCACACAGGTCGGCTATAAATGCCACAAATTAGTATTACGAAATCTTGTGCGCTGCTGGCTGGCTTTCCTCTGGAGAAGGCGGTGTAGAGCTGGCCATGAGCAAACACTGGAGGCAGGTACATGGCAACTCAGTCTTTCTCTTGCCCTTGACCTTTATTGATGTTACCATCAATGAGATCAACTGAGAAAGCAGTCTGAGTGAACTGTCGTCTGACAAAGGTGAAGGGAAGCTCGTCATCGTATTCGTCAGGTATTCTTGGCACGAGGGCTCTTGGCATTCAACCACCTTGTCCATCATCTGCACCACCACCATCTGGGTGCCGTTATTGAGAGTATGGTCAGGACCTGCTTGTAGGTTCCTAAGCAGCATGATTGGTGCTCCTACGTTCTCTTTGATGTCATGGTCAGGCACTCCCAGAGGATGTCAGTGAGTTAAGGAACTCTACAGGCAGGGCATCTTTGTGATTGTCTTCCAGAACAGAGTCAGCTGAAAAGAAGACTTTATCTTCTCCAGGGAACTCATCTAGCACATGTTGATGTGTTTGATGTCCTTGTTCAGAGGAGTGCCTTTCAGAAGGTTGGCTTTGTCACCACATCCAGGGAAGGTCTCAAAAACCAGTTTTTAGATCCTTCACCAAGTACCCTGGAGAAATCCTGACCTGAACTTCACTTTCCCCGTGTTAAATTTGGCCTTCCCCCGAATCAATTAAATAGCTGGTGAACTCCCTTTGTTGACATTCAGTTTGTGCTCCTGCAGGAGAGGATAGAGGGTTGACATCTGGATGCAAGCGTTGACTATTTGAGCCCTGCCTCCTCTCTTGACAACTAGGTTCTGCCTGCCTATAGGGTCTCCACCAAGTAGCATGGCTTTGACGCCCCATGGCTGATTCCACCAGGTCCCCCCCCAGGTCTTCCCACACACTTGCCATTAAAGCAGGTCGACCACATGATCAACCTGCTTTCTTTGATGAGCTTAGCCAGGGAGGACTCAGCTTTGATGAATCTTGAATGAGCTGTCCTACCACCTTCAAAGTGTTGAGGAGCCATCTGCTGCCAACACAGCACACAATCAACATCCACCATCCTATCACATAGACATTGTGACATCACAGTGATGTCATATGTAACCGAATGAATGTGAGTCCTCATGAGTCCCGAGTGGTAGCGAGTAAGTTGGTTAAACTCACTCCCCCAGTATAAAGGCCCGTTAATCAGCTCCGCCAAGGGAGCTAGGTCTCTTGATGTAGTGGTTAGTGTGTGCGCTTTGGAAGCCGTCGGTTCGAATCCACCCCTGGGGGGCAAATTCCGACCCACATGAACACAATCAGCATTCACCATCCTATCACATTGTGACATCCGTGATGATGTCACTGCTGCTGATGTCGCAGTGTCTATGACATCACTGATTATGTCACAATGTCTATGATGTGATATGTGTCCATATACGTGGAAGTTTTCCCGCCAGCCCGTCCCACTCACACAAAATCGTACGCTTGTGGGAGGGCTCGATATTTGTTCCCTGCTGCACCGAGCTCTCAACTCGTGTACCATCCCGCTCACCCCACAATGCATTGCCCGGCTGCCTCCAATAGACAAAGAATAGGAGGCATGAAAATGCGCCCTTGTGGACAGTGTTGGGCTACAAGTAGCAAAGCTATTTAGCTTAACTACATTTCTCAGTAGCTTGGTGAGCGTCACTCTTTTTCAATCAATTAGCGTTTTCAGTAGCGAAGCTATTTATAGACCAAATAGCGTGGTAGCGTCCGACAAACGCTACAAGTTAATTCCCCAGAGGAAACACATGAGCAAAGCTCCCAGGCAGCGCAGAGATTCTGCTGCGGTCTGGAATAGTACAGGAGGAGACAATGCTGTGAAGTGTAGCCGATAGAAGCAACCACTTCCATATGGACAAGTGTTGTCTTGTCCTAGTTATTAGCATCCTTGCACTGCTAGACCCGCCCTACTCTTCCTCTGATTGTGTTGGGTTTAGGCAAGAGGATTGATTGGCTGGTCTATAAGTTAATTGGAGTAAGTAGGGCAGGTCATGCTGTCGGGAAGGGAACATACACAACACGAGAGGGGGGGGGGCGATATGGGGAGAGGAGTGGAGAGGAGAGGAGAGGAGAGGAGAGGAGAGGAGAGGAGAGTTGAGTTGAGTTGAGTTGAGTTGAGTTGAGTTGAGTTTATCTTGTGCTGAATTAACCAATAAATGTGTTGGGGGGGATGGGTTTTATTGTTTCTATCACTGTCTTTTATGGTTTTATTTTGGAATTCTGTTTTTGAATATTGTGGCAGTGAGGGTTTTAGTTTGTTTTATATTAACCAATTGAACTGGCCTTTTTTGCCTGCCTATTTGTTTGGTGGAAAGTTGTTCTTGATCACTGAGATAACATTGATTTGGCATGAAGTTGATTCGATGTAAAAAAAAAAAAAAAAAAAAAAAAGCTTTGATTGTAGCAAGCTACTTTTTTGTTGCTCGTAGCTTAGCTTGTTACATTTCTCTGGGGATAGCTTCAATGTAGTGAAGCTATATTTAATCTAGAGTAACTGGTAGCTTAGCTTACTACATTTTCCATGTAGCTTGCCCATCACTGCTCGTGGACACATACCGATAGGATGGTGGATATTATTGTGTTCGTGTGGGTCGGAATCCACCCTATACACCAGAGCGGCAATACGTCATTTTGTAGGTGGCTGCTGGCGGCACATGTTACCGCTCCCTTTTAGGGGGGAAACACAAGCCTCTCCATCGCGAGAGAGGCTTGTGTTTTTCCCCTAAAAGGGGGCGAGGCCTAATTGCCGATCTGATGTAGCCTATGCAAGATTTATGACATCACTGATGATGTCAGTGATGATGTCACAATATGATGGTGATGATGTCACAATGGCTCTGAGTGTGAAGGCCTAATAAAATGTAAAATATCTGTGCAGTGCCCCCCCCCCCCCCCCCCCCACCCCTGTGGGTGGATTTTATTTCTTTCTTTCTTTCTTTCTTTCTTTCTTTCTTTCTTTCTTTCTTTCTTTCTTTCTTTCTTTCTTTATTTATTTATTTATTTATTTATCTATGTATTTATTTATTTGTGTTTATTTATTTATTTCAGTTCTTTTTGCAACAGATTCATTTAAGAGCCCTGAAAAGTGTTTTGGCAAATCTTAGAGGTGATCGGAGCAACGGTGCGCCTTGCCAAGCGACAAACAGACAGACAGACAGACAGACAGACAGACAGACAGACAGACAGACAGACAGCTCTCCCATTAGATGCTTGTCCACCCTGAATAAATAATACAATTCTGTATAAACAATGAATGCTGCAAAGTTCAAACTAATTTAAAGGTATTGAAGCACAAAGAAAAACACTGAACACTGCATACTAATTAAAGGTTATTGAGGCACAAAGTAAACACAGAACACTGCAAACTAATTTAAAGGTATTGAAGCAAGGAACATCAGCAGTTTGAGTCCAAAAGTATCTGCCTTCACAAACCCATAATGGTCAAAACCTACTTCCTACCATTGAAATCTGAGCCAAAATGCACTGGCAGTTTGCCAAAGAACTATGCAGCCTTGCTGAAGGGCAATTAATCAATATTTACTTTTTCCTTAAAGCAGGTTTATAAAGATAAGCAATACCTCCACTAATGTGATAAGATCATCTGTGAAATGCCCGGTATTGCGACACTTGGGACCATGGTCACCATGCTTTCACTTCTGACTTGGAATGAAATCTCACTTCAAGGTCACAGAGCAGCTCGGGTTGCAAGAGGAGTGAGTCACTGCAAGGTCACAGAGCAGCTGGAGCTGCAAGAGGAGAGAGTCACTGGGTCAAAGGTCACAGAGCAGCTGGGCTACAAGAGGAGTGAGTCACTGGGTCAAGGTCACAGAGCAGCTGGGCTGCAAGAGGAGTGAGTCACTTGGTCAAGGTCACAGAGCAGCTGGGCTGCAAGAGGAGTGAGTCACTGGGTCAAGGTCACAGAGCAGCTGGGCTACAAGAGGAGTGAGTCACTGGGTCAAGGTCACAGAGCAGCTGGGCTGCAAGAGGAGTGAGTCACTTGGTCAAGGTCACAGAGCAGCTGGGCTGCAAGAGGAGTGAGTCACTGGGTCAAGGTCACAGAGCAGCTGGGCTACAAGAGGAGTGAGTCACTGCAAGGTCACAGAGCAGCTGGGCTGCAAGAGGAGTGAGTCACTGGGTCAAGGTCACAGAGCAGCTGGGCTGCAAGAGGAGTGAGTCACTGGGTCAAGGTCACAGAGCAGCTGGGCTGCAAGAGGAGTGAGTCACTGGGTCAAGGTCACAGAGCAGCTGGGCTGCAAGAGGAGTGAGTCACTGGGTCAAGGTCACAGAGCAGCTGGGGCTGCAAGAGGAGTGAGGTCGATACAAATGACAGTATTTTCTCTCTCTCGATTTTTCTCATATTTTCTCCCCAATTGTACTTGGTCAATTCCCCCTGCTGTCCCAGTCTGACCCCCTCTGCCACTCTGGGGAGGGAGAGTTGTAGACTAGCACATGCTTCATCTGATACATGTGCAGTCGCCAGCTACACCTGACTGCACTGACGTGCAGGACATAACACTTCAGAGGAGCTATTACCCCAGTTCCCCTCCCCCCAAACAGGCGCTCTACCTGACCACAGGAGGCACTATTGCAGCGACTATGACTCATACCCCACCGGCTTCCCACCCCAGACACGGCCAATTGTGTTTGTAGGAACGTCTGACCCAGCCGGTAGGCAAGTGCTTTTACCGCTACAGACCAACCAGAGGAGGCGCTAGTGCAGCGACCAGGACATGTGTATACCTTTGACAACCTACTTTAGATGAAACCACGCCCCGAACACATTTGATTGGTCGCCGCAACTGCTTGAAAACGTGCAGCAAGTAAACCAATTTGGTTAAGATTAGGGGTTAGGGGGCGGGGAAAGTTCAGATCGGGTTGTGCTTTGTATTAGTCTCGCTAGCCAGCCTCCCCTCCCTTCCGTGAGAGGAGTCTGGCTGCATGGAAACAGGCTGCTGAAAGCCCTCCCCTGCTCTACAGCTGCTCTCCGATTGGAGCGACTGTTTCAGTCGCTGCCGGATGTCCGCTCCCTGCTTATTACAAGCTCTGTCATTGGCTCCGACCATGTCAGTCAGAGCAGCGTCCGCTCCCTCCTCTCTGTGTGTCGCTGTAAATAGTCCCCTGCCGCCGCAGTGAAAACAACAACGCTAAAGGCGCTGACAGGATTGTGCGCAGCCTCGACTTGGAGCCTTGCCGCCGACTAGCGGCGACAGCGAGACATACTCGAACATAACTCGCCGCGTTGGCTGCGGTACACGTCCAAAACACTAGGTGGCTTGTGGTACACTTATGTCCATTACATATGACAGTATCATGTCGTTTACCAAGAACTTGCAATCATGTCGGTGGGGGGACATTTTATTGTCCCTCCATTTCAAAACTCATTCTATTCCGGTGAGCCTGCAGAAGGCTTTGCTAGATGAGGGACAAGCACTGTTAAATGAGAAAATGATATTTCCTCATTCCTCACAACAACTACATCAGATATGTGCGCGGCCCAAGGGAACAGCCAATCACAGCTCTCGCGCTGGTCACGTAACGTCTGCATTGAGGCCGCGGAGTCACATTTTCAAGGAGCTGCACGCCCCCCTCTGCCGAGCTGCGCCGATAGAACGGCCAGCTGCGGCGACCCCTCGGAGCAGTCGGCGCTGGCGATTTCGCATAAGCATAAAACCAGTTTAACTAGCTAGTAAGCTAACGGCAGAAACCTAGCTCGTTTCTACACGATGAAAATGGCAAGTTGGATTGTTGGAAACTATTTTCCAAGGGCACTGCCGCTAAGCGCCGCCCATCGCAATTCCAGAATGGTGACTAGTGCTGCTAGACTCCTCTTACGGAAGGGAGGGGAGCGAGACTAGCTTTGTATAGTCTCTTAAAACAGACGGTTGGCTCTCACAATTTTGAAATGCTTCCTCCTAAACTTCTGTACATCGAGCACGAAAACTTGGTCAAAACGGAAAGGGAAACTGAGGGAAAATAATGAGCAATGATAGGGGGATGTCCGCTTGTATTTCTCCAATCCTGCATCGTTTCAAACTTCCTCCGGTCTGAAGCGTTTTTCCCCCCAACTTCCTTTGTCCATGTGGCCGTGAATTACAGACTGTCTAAGCTGCATTCGCAGAATGTAGAAGAGACAGTCTGGCTTGAGAGACTATGCTTTGTAAGGTTCTTACCTCCCAATCTGATGACTGGGGTTCGATTCCCGGTATAACCACGCACAATTTTAACAAGCATTTTTCTTATTTTCAAACATTAGGATTAGGCAAGTGCAACAATTTGGTTAGGGTTTGGGTATGGTCGTGTTTAAATAAGAAAACCCTAACCCTAATTTTAACCACATCTTTTTTACTTGCCACACGTTTTCAGGAAGAAGCCGTGGCTTAGACCAATCAAATGAGGTCGGGGCGTGGTTTCATCTAGGTTGTCAATACACGTGACCAGCATACTATACCCTTAATTCGGCTTCCCACCCGCAGACACAGCCAATCGTGCCTGTATGGTCGCCCGACCAAGCCGAAAGGTAACACTGGAGCACAAACCTGCGACCCTCGTGTTGGTAGGCAGGGAATCTACCGCTACACTACCCGGACGCCCTGACAGTACTTTTACATGCAAAACGGTCCAATGACCTTTTTATACTAAAATGAAATGAGATGCAGATTTGTCTGTTGTTTCTTCTGTAGTGCTTATGTCATGCAGCATCACCTCAGTCCTCATAATCATATATCATCATATATGATCAACCATCATAATGTCCATGCATTGAGTGTAGTCAGAAACTGCTACTAATGACCACCATGGATTTGGGAAAAAAAAAAAGAAAAAAAAAAGAATCCTCTATTTTTTTGGGTGGGCTGAGACTATTTTTGGGTGGGCTAAAGCCCACCCAAAAAAGGCCTAGAACCGCCCCTGGGCTGCAGATCATCATCAAGGCGTAGTATATAGGCTGCAGATCATCATCAAGGCGTAGTGTATATAGGCTGCAGATCATCATCAAGGCGTAGTGTATATAGGCTGCAGATCATCATCAAGGCATAGTGTATATATAGGCTGCAGTGTTTGGACTGTTTAAGCTGAGAGCATCCTAGCAGATAGGGGCTAAATGACCTGCAACTCAATGCACATCCATATGACACTTTTCACATGTGAGGAACAGAATCTGGAGCACCAGCTGAGGAAACACACCGGCCCTCCTTTTCCTGAAGTACTGTACTACTGTGAAACAGATTACTTGTAAAAGCACTATGACTGCTATCCACACTTATCCGAGAGTCCTCCTTATCAGGACAAGGTAGTTTCCACTAGTTGTTATTGCTGCAATTGCAACTGAATGAAGTCAGTTTAAGGCCGGAAATCTATCCTGTTTCCACATCAAGTGCAAATTTTGTGCTTGAGGGGGTTGTCTGCTCGAGACTGGGAAGAGGACTCAACTATCCTAGCTTGAATGATACCTCTATTACGACACCGCACTGTATTGAGACCACCTCACAAATGGGGAGGTGGTCGGAACATGAGTTGTTCTCAGCCCCCCCGTGGCCCTCGGGCATATCCACCACTGACATTTGATGAAGGCTATGCTCCTGTTGCCGATTACCTCGGGCCTCCGAGAAACAAGCTGTGATTACATGGCTTATTTCACGCCATGGCCTCCCTCTTTCTATTCACAATTTGATTTGCTCAGCTGATGGAAACATTAGCCTCCAACGTCTTCTTTTCCTGCCTTAGTCAGGATTTTGTATGTCTCGCTCAGTGTCTGCAACTCTGCATGTCATCGTCTTAATGTGGTGAGGTTCTGCAGAAGCAGCTTGGTTGGCGATCACACACGTTGTCTCTTATACCCACAAACTGATTCTAGAGGGAGTCAAATTGTTACTGCATGGTCAAAACTAACGGTAATGATGAGATCGTTCTCATTTCTTCTGACACATTTATTCAACATACAGAATAAAAATTGCTTTCCCAAAAAAATCCCTTTACACCAGAGTACAGTACAACTCAGTTTAAAGTAATATCACTTTAAAAGAAAGTGTTCGTAAAGATGTTCGTAAATCATCTAGAAAGGCACTCTTGATTAAGTGAGGTTAGATAGGGTTCTGGGGGTTTTCAACCATTATGTTTTATGCTGCATGATTTTGAAAGTTAATGAGACATTTTAAGTTTAAGCTTTGCACATATTGAATTTGATCTGAGGAGATGAATGGTTGAGTTTTCTCCTCGGCCCTGGTCTCCCCAGGCAGTGGCTCTTAGTCAAGCACTAGAGCCGCTGCACCCTGGGGACATAGAGAGGGAAACACAAACACAGACACAGACATGGGGAAACTTGGTTGATGCTTGATACAGTGTTAAAGGGATAGTTTGGATTTTTGAGGTGGGGTTGTATGAGGTACTTATGGATAGTCAGTGTACAGTAGTACCTACAGTAGATGGCGGTCGACACGCTCCCAGTTTGGAGAAGCAGAGAGTACAGCACGGAAGCAAAGGTTCTGCTGTGGAGAGCGAGGGTAGACAGCAAAACCTATTTTAGCCACCTCAAAGAAGGCCTACCTAAAAAATCAATATCAGTTTAAGTCTATGCTATTAGAATATTTTCAGCGCATTAGCTTGCCGTCAGACAGCCCTTTCCTTTGGCACTACTTTTCTGAACCTCTGTATGCATAAGCACAACTGTGCTGTCACTGTATTAAGCTGCTGCCTACTCTACTGAAGTTATAAAATTTCAGCAAAGTAACAGTAGCCTACTACTACTTAGAATATTGTGGTGCTTTTTCTACCCCTGATATAAGTTACTGAGTTTGAAACTGTGTACTGAATGTACTCATTGAAATAACTTTGTTGACAGTCCTTTAAAAGATTTATACCTAAGTTTAGACCCCCCTGGTATGGGACACATGCAGGGGTCTCCAAAGCCTCCGGGACACACTCAAATTCATCATAAATCACTGATGATATCACTTTATCTACTGAGAGGTTTGTGTGTGTGTTTGTATGTGTGTGTGTGTGTGTGTGTGTGTGTGTGCGTGCGTGCGTGCGTGCGTGCGTGCGTGCGTGCGAGTGCCAGCGAGCGAGCGAGTGAGCAGAATTTTGTTCGGCCTCAGCCATGCCGTTTTACTTGTGATCGGGCTGAAACTTTCAGGAAGTGTAAAGAGCACCCCTGCGGTTTTTTATTCAGTAATTGCCCTAATTACCTAATGATGTCATATCATCAGTGATGTCATATCATTTCCTGGCTGAGGCTATATAAGTTCAGTGCGATGTCATCAGTGATGTCATCACCCCCAAGGGGGGTCTAATGGTGCATTCATGTGCTCTTCGGATATCATATTTACCAGAGGTGATGTGGTAATAACGACAGGACCGCCGCGTTCAAGTGCTTTTGCTCGGAAAGAGTTTTCTCATGGCTGGTGTTTTCTTACTAAAAGTAGTGGGGTCATTATTATGGTAGCTACATAGGCCATAATGTGCAACTACTAAAAATAAATGATATACTATGAACAGAATAACAAAATATATAACTTTGTATTGGTGCCATGGACTCCATACTTTCCGCCATTGTTGTAGTCCCAAATCCTCACACAACGTCACAACGTCGGAAACTTGTGTAGCATCGAAATTTACGAAACTCCCACTCGTAAATACAACATTGAAGGCCGTGCATGTGCTCACAAAATGGTAAAATGGTAAATGGACTGCATTTATATAGCGCTTTTTTCCAAGGCACTTTACAATGTGCCTACATTCACCCATTCACACACCGAAGGCGGCCAGCTGCCACACAGGGTGCTGGCACCATAGATATATATAAAGGCTAGATAGCTTACCCGCGCTGCCGGCCAATGGAGAGCGACGTCGTCGCATGACGGCCATCTTGCTACAGGGAGCTACTAGGAGTTATGAGCATCTGTTGTTGGGTTAGTATGGCAACATCAGATGATCATAACTCCTAGGGAAATGGATGAAACTGCATGAAACTTTGTGCCTGAATCCCTCTCATGGCATAGATGCTTCGGTTTAATTTTGGTGTAATTTGGAGCCCATCAAAAAAATAGTGTTTTTAGTGTGTGTTTTTTTTTGGTCGTATCTCGGGAACGGAATATGCTTGTAATAAACCAAACCGTTTGTAAATCCGTCAAGATTTCAGCGAGTTATGAGTATTTTTGTCTGTGCAGGTCACCAGCTACATAGAACGTACCAGAAAGGCACTGTAGCAAGATGGCGGCCGTTCAACGACGCTGGTGACTCCGCCTTAAGCCATCTAGCCTTTATATATATCTATGGCTGGCACAGCCATCAGGAGCAATTAGGGGTTCAATGTCTTGCCCAAGGACACTTTGACATGCGGACTGGTGGAGCCGGGGATCGAACCACCGACCTTCTGTTTGGTGGACGACCTCCTTAGCCACAGCCGCCTCGTAAATATGGTAAATACGATGTATCGGAGGAGAACATGAACCTATGCAGGATAACTCCCACAGGTACTAGTGTATAGAATTGGTGATGTCACCACCAGTGATGTCACTCAAGCACTCAATGATGATGTCATCAGTGAGTGATGTCATCAGTGACTGAGGCCATCAGTGATGTCACTCAAGCACTCAATGATGATGTCATCAGTGAGTGATGTCATCAGTGACTGACGCCATCAGTGATGTCATCATTGCTCAACTGACATCATATCATTAGGTAATTAGGGCAATCATCATTAGGTAATTTGTCTCTAATTACCTAAAGATCTGACTCCATTTACACTTCCTGAAAGATTCAGCCCGATCGCATGTAAAATGGCATAGCTGTGGCCAAACACAATTCTGCTCACAGACAGACACTCTCTTCACTAATTGAGATGTGAACATAATGAGCTGGTGTCTCTTCACTAATTGAGATGTGAACATAATGAGCTGGTGTCTCTTCACTAATTGAGATGTGTACATCATGAGCTGGTGTCTCTTCACTAATTGAGATGTGAACATCATGAGCTGGTGTCTCTTCACTAATTGAGATGTGAACATCATGAGCTGGTGTCTCTTCACTAATTGAGATGTGAACATTATGAGCTGGTGTCTCTTCACTAATTGAGATGTGAACATTATGAGCTGGTGTCTCTTCACTAATTGAGATGTGAACATCATGAGCTGGTGTCTCTTCACTAATTGAGATGTGAACATAATGAGCTGGTGTCTCTTCACTAATTGAGATGTGAACATAATGAGCTGGTGTCTCTTCACTAATTGAGATGTGAACATAATGAGCTGGTGTCTCTTCACTAATTGAGATGTGAACATCATGAGCTGGTGTCTCTTCACTAATTGAGATGTGAACATCATGAGCTGGTGTCTCTTCACTAATTGAGATGTGAACATTATGAGCTGGTGTCTCTTCACTAATTGAGATGTGAACATCATGAGCTGGTGTCTCTTCACTAATTGAGATGTGAACATCATGAGCTGGTGTCTCTTCACTAATTGAGATGTGTACATTATGAGCTGACCTTGCTGCCAGAAGCCTTTACACAGCAATGCATCATAAAAGGCAATAGCAATCGGAAGCACAGGATATAGCACATTGGAGAAACCATTCAGTGTCTATAATACCTTCTCATTGTGAGATTCATTAAAGAGAGGATAGTTGGAATATATTGACAAGCATGTCAATGAACTGTGGGAATATGATTCTTCCATTGTCCAAGAGATTGGCTGGAATCCTGTACAAAAAGAAAATGTTCATCATCATCATTCTTTTCTTATGCAAATGTGTTTGTGTTCTGCTGACCACACTGTGGAGATAAGCATCACTCTCTTCTTCTTCTTCATCCTCAAAATGATCACTTCATCTCTAATATGGCTGGAAGAGGCAGGAAAATAAATCAGGTTCACATGAGCTGGGCCATTTCATCGGTGCAACTGTCCACTCCTGAGGCTCTTACTCTGATGTGTCGTCCTCTTGGGCACTTCTGCTCTGTTAAATCTCTTATTTTCACCCATTTGGATCTCTAACTTGTGGCCAAATCAATGTGCTGCTTCCCGGCCAGTAAATTGTAGCAGGAGAGAGTGGTGTCAGTTGTGCTGCACAGAATCAGTGGGTTGGTATATTTCAATTTGCCCTGAATATTCCTCCATAAGCGTATGCTATAATAGTTCAAAAATGAATAGCATGGTACCGTTTTGTAGCTACCATTTCTACCTACTGGCACAGTTCTTTGCCATCTCTTTTCTGATGGATCAATTGTTCCATTGTGTGATGTGCAAGTGGTGAACAAAACAGGTGTGATGGAGCTCAAAGTTTAAAAGTAATATTTAATTGTTTGAGGCAGAATCCGTTCCTTGGGGACAAATCGATGCACTAATTACAGCTAGAGCACAGTCTCCTGCAATGCTTTTTGCAGAGTAAATTGACTACCTGATCATACATCAGGATATTTTAAATCACTAAAATTGAACAGAAAATGGAGCTTTCATCACCTTTTTTAATCTCTGAAAATGTGTACAAAGGAAATGAAAAGTGGAAAAAGGTTCCTTGAAATCCATTTGTCAAAACCTGAACTTGCCACCATTCCAACCTTTTGGAGTGTTGTTGTTTTTGTTTTTTGTTTTATTATGTGGATGAGATAGAGAGGGGCAGCAAACAGCTGATCAGTAGTTGTAGTGGTTTACAAATGATGGACAAAAGTGTTCTGCACCAAAAACATCACCTCCTTAACTAACATTACCAATGGTTCCATAATGGAACCATTGGTTCCATAATGGTTCCATAATGGAACCATTGGAATGGCAGTGGAACACCTCAATTCCATTCCATTGAGGTGTTCCACTGCCATTCCAATGAGCCAGCATGCACAATACCAGGGACTGTCATAATGTTATTACACCTGTCTTTACCCTGCTATGACACATGGAAATGGCTGCTTTGAAAAAGGCCTATACACTCAGTACAAACGGATGTGATTGTTATTTGTGTTATTTACATAAATAGCCCTGAAATATACAGGCCGCCCTTCTCCAGCTTGCACGCGTCTGGCAAAATATTACAGCAGTAATTACTTTATTTTAATTTAATTTTACTTTAATGAGTCTATTTGCGTTCTATGGACATTTTCTCCCAGCCATTAAGCTCTCTGTCTGATTCCATACAAGTTTTGCAGGTAATTACTCTATTATATGGTACTGCTACTGCCACTCAAGCAATTTGCAATAATAATAGTGAAACTTTCTCTGATGAGTCAGATGTTTCGAGTGACAGTGTCTGCAGTACTTCAACAGCAACTGACGTGTGTTATTTATTGACTGTGTTGTAAGTCCAGCTGGGCTCAGAAGGCTTCACTGACCTGGAGAGATGAATTCATATCTTAGCAGGCCATCAGAGGCCAAGTGATTTGAAGACTTCTGAACCAGGAAATCAGCCCCTCTGATGAATGCCATTGATACAGCCATAGCTCATACAGAGGCTATCTGTCTGATTCATGGTATCATCTTGGATGACGCAGCTTCATCAATCACACAGTAGATGATAGATGAGCATGGCGTCGGGTGGAAAGAGTCTGGAGCAGAAGAACTCATCTCACAGGGAGGAAAAAAACATTGATATTTCTGTACAAACAATGCACAATGCACTGTGATGACTGTTTCAGTGTCGAGTTTATTAAAGACAAATAACAATACAAAATACAAAACAATCCATCCAACAAGTAGTATTGTGAAGCCGAAAAATAAAGCTACCTTGAGACAGAAAATGTGCACAAAGCGTTGCTTCAAATCGAGATACACCGAGTAAGATGTTTTGTCATCTTTGTTTTCACGTCACAATAGCTTGTATTCATGCTGCAAACTGGCTACCGGGCTGAGCAGAAAAAGGCCCTGTGAAAATAGTCACTGGTTCTGGCAGTTTCCCCTAAATGAAATACATGTCAACCCAGAACAAAGGGACAAATGAATAAAAGTGCACGACTCTGAGGTACTTTACGATACAAAGCTACAGACAAACCTTTTATTTTCTCTCCTATTCCACTGACGAGCTTGATGGCGTGCACTGATTGGTTTGACGTGATAGAAAAACACATTGATTGGAGCATTGGATCAAAACAAGCTATTATTTTAAAAATATTTCTGCTGGCACACATTTGGAGAAACACAATATTGAATTAATTTCACATTGCACTGACTGCACAATCAATTTCAAGCAATTTTACAGTATGGACAGAAAAGGACTGGTGTTCATATAAAACAGCTCCCTTCTCATTTAGTAACTCTGAAGTTCATTCGGCTTTCATTCCCTCTGAGTGTTCCTATACATAATGTGAAAATGTATAGCCAAAAAAGGAATGGCGGGGAAATTATTCTTCAACTCATTTTAATAGCAAGGTGAGCCATTATACAGAGATTGCACCAACTCTCTGTACAGCACTTTGTCAGTGAATATTGAAGCATTGCATCGTTGGGTCATGCTGAGGAGATAGATCACAACAAAGCCCTGCACTCTGCATGACATCTCAAATCGACCTTTCAATTCTACCAATAAAGTCGATTTGACGTTGACTAGTCGTCACGTGGTGCAGTGCCAGTATTAAAAAAAGACAGAAAAAGAAAAAGTAGTCTTGTTTACAGCGTTGATGAGCAGCCGCAGGAGTAACGTAAACACAATCAATGGCTGGGGAAAAGTCTCTGGGCAAGTACCGTCATATGAACTCTGCCATATTAAATATGAACAGAGACAGAACAGAGACTAAGGGCTAATGTACACCGCATCTTTTCCGGAGGCGGTACGGCTGCGAACAGACCCACACACTCATGTAATCTGTCAGACTGTAGATCCTCCTCCGCCTCTGCATCTTCTGTATTTCCTCCTCAGCTCTTTAAATGGTGGACACAGTTTTCATGTAATACACCACACCCCAGCTGAGTGATCCCTGCAACATAAGCTGCTCACAAGAATAAAAGTGCACCGGCGATAACGAGAAAAACAACAACGAATGTGCAAAGCCACGTGTAGTTATAAGCCAAGTAACGTAGCTTACTACTTTGATTGGCAAATAAATCTAGAAAAAGTAAATATACTGAAATGAGTGAAAAAGACACAAGATGAGAAGGCGGCTGCCTGGGGCAACGCTTTGAACGTCTCAAACCACGTGACGACTTTTCGACGTCCTCCGGATGACAGTTACGTTGACGCATGACAGTTACGTTGACGCATGACAGTTACGTTGACGCATGACAGTTACGTTGAGGCATGACAGTTACGTTGACGCATGACAGTTACGTTGACACATGACAGTTACGTTGACATGTCGACAGGTCGACTAGTTCATGCAAACCCTACTCTGCAGTCTCCACCAATATCAATGAATTACTGTTTTGCCACTGTCACAACAGTTATCTGTCCCTTTGACAAACAACCTCGAGAGATGACATTTCCCATTGATTATTATACACTGGCCACTGACCTTTACACACGATCCACAGTCATCTAACCAGAAGCACATTTATTCCTAGCTGTAATATGTCTTTCACTGACGGATGCCCTCATAGCTGTGATACCAGTCTCTTTGATACCAGTCTCTGTGATACCAGTCTATACCAGTCTCTGTGATACCAGTCTCTTTGATACCAGTCTCTGTGATACCAGTCTCGTTTCACTTGGGAATTTTAAAATGCATTTGAGACACATCTAATCCCCCATCATTGCTGGCTTTCTAGTAGCTAGAATGTCAAGTCACAGTATTTTGAATTTTGATAGCTTCCAGTGGGATGGTACATGAATGGCACCTAAAGCATTTTGTGACAAGCAATCTGTAGGAGAAACCTTGATACCTGTGGGGTGCTGTGATAACGGTGATGATGGCAATGTCCTTCTGTTACGTGTGACATACTTTAGTGCTTGGCCTTACACTCATCACAACTTGTGAGTCTGGCTCTGTTTAGTGCTGGCCCCTTGAATGATGTCTTCTTGGTGGACATCTTCCTGGGCAGGAACGGGTCGCCTCGCACGGTCAGCTCGTCTATCTCGGTGGTGAAGTGGTCTGGGCTTTCCCCATTGGATGTCTCCTTGATGACGCTATATGTGAGCGCCACGCTGTAAGAGGCGGGCTTCTCCATGCGCTGGGGGCCGCAGTGGCACAGCTTCTTGAAGGCGGTGCGAAACTTCTGCGACATGGCGTTGTAGATGACCGGGTTGATGGCACTGTTTAAGTAGATGCAGAGGCGGCAGAAGAGCAGGAACCACGTGTCCAGGTAGGCCTTGTCAAGGAAAGAGTTGACCACCACCAAGGTCCGGTAGGGCATCCAAAGTAAGGCGAATAGGATCACCACCACAGCCAGCATCTTCGTCACCTGGAAAAAAATGCAATCGTGTATTAGAAACAAACACTAATACCAGAGACAAAGATGGTAAGTGCCAGTGGTGGCACTTTTGGGCCACTCAAATTAAAAATCAAGTGTTGTTCTAGCATATGTGGGATAGACGAGCACACCACAAGGGCCGATCCTTGATTGGTGCCTGGTCTTTGTGAAATGTAAGCAGGTACTTCCTGTCTGTGAAGGAGGCACGATTAGGAACAGGTAGGCTATGTAGGCTATAGTAGTCTGACATAGAAATAGTGCAATCTAGAGTTGGGGGGCGATGGATGGGTGGATACCTTTGCCATCAACTCTGATTATCCCTGTCAAGAAGAGTCTACTGTCAGTGAAGTTTTAATATTTAGGCCTACCTGAAGTTTTCTCATTTAACCAATACCTTCCCCTGACCTTACCCAAATTATTTTAACTTCCTTAACTCTAACCTTAACCAAAGCAGTTTACTTATCTAAACAGAACTGTTAGGGGAACTGTGTCCTGAGTTGCCCTGAGCTGGACACTCATTTCAGCGAAGGCCAGCTAGTGTTATCAATCAATCAATCAATCAATCATTTTTAATACATGTCCCAGAAGGGCACTTTGGTTTACATCAGGCAGTAGTGGTTATTAAAACATTATTACTAGTTTGAAAGTAATAAAGGCACACTTCAATATTACAATACATATACATTTGTTGCAATATGTACAGATTCCAAAAGACCATCTACTCCCTTCTGCCAGGTCGCAGCGTGCGCTGCGCCCCGTTGCAAACTAGCTCATCAACAAACGCAAGAGGCTATGCTGTAAACATACAGCGCCAGTTTTGATTGTATCAGAGGAAAAAAGGGGTGGGGGGGAGGAGGATGCAAGAGCTATAGGATGTGAAGGCGGGGGGTGGGGTTTTAGGGAGAGAGGGAGGTTTGTTTTTGGGGGAGTGCGTGCGTGACCATGTGTGAAGGCCTATGAGTCCTGGGAGTTATGGGATTAATTTAGACATACCTCTACACTTCCAATTTCATATGAATACATGGCCATTTAAAAGGGGAAATAATTTAGGAAAGTGACTTTGAGCCGTAGGACGCTTTTGGGTGATGCTTGACAATCAATTGTTAATGCCTTAACTGCATTGTTTACGTTAACATGGAGCCAGGGTGTCCAACTCAGGGCCAGCCTATTCACCTTATGTTCATACGCGGGGGTGGGCCAAATTCTTCCGGGTTGTGTTAACATTTCCGTTGGTCACGGCGCGAAATACAAAAGAACGTCAGAAGAAGAAAATTGTTTTTGTAGCGGACAGTGCAGGGGGTAAAACAAAGAATGTAGCCTACTACTTTGAGCTCGGTACACAGCAAGCAAGCGGAGTATCCACTGTTAGCCAGGTCAGATAACGTTATCATGGACAATGACAAGCACTTTCTTTTACAAAACATACCTGGACTCCAACAAAGAAAGCTTCAGATGGTTTTCTCTCCTCCGAGCGCAGCTCGAGCCACTTACGTCTATAAGACCCGCAGACGTTAACGTAATTCCCTTGAATGCGAGAATTAACGAGCCAGTTACATGGCGTTGCATTCTTAGACATTGCCGTTTGCTTTTATTTCGTATGTTACATACAATTGGCTAAATTAATAGTTAATTCAGAGTTAGATTATATTGGAGCAGCCGGCCTTTTTCTTTTTCTTAGCCGGAAGTCGTGACACAACCACACAACCGGGTCAAATGGGTGTGCTACATAAGGTGAATAGCGCGATGCTAAATGACCGACAATAGCGTCCTTTTTCCGACTCTGGGAAAGACAAATCTAAAGTAAATGATTAAAATGATATACCACTAGAAAGGTAAGAAGTTATACTTGACTTGTATCACCATTAAACTAGTTGGAAACATTACATGTTCGTTTATAACAGTAACGGAGGCTGTCTAACTTAGGTTAAAAGTGTCTGACTCAGGACACAGTAACAGTTGACCTTTTCACATTACAAACACGTGAAAATGGCAGGTCCAATTCATGCTGTTGTCCCATAATCCAATTTATGGTGGAGGATACAGAATTTGTGTCTGCGTTTGATGTCACAACATTTGATGAAATGATGATTAGTGTACAAGTGATTATATTATGATATGAGATGAAAATAAAAGTGTGTTTTGACGCTAACAGTACAGCAGCAAAGACATTTGTGAAAGTTTTTTTGTTTTTTTTTAAGGAAAGAGTATTTTTCTGCTTGTGGACTTGGCAACAACTATATAGAGACAAACCGTCTATCTGGGTTAAAATTAGAATATGAAAACATGCCGAGTTGTTCCTTAGAAACCCACTTTAGTGAATTTTTAAAACAACCTTTTATGTAGACCTCAAAAAGGCATTCAATCATTATTTATTCAGATACTGTGCACTCCTTCTATTAATTACTTTTCCACAAAGACAACTGACAAACAGAATTCATATCCACACAGACAAACCTGGATTTGTTCATTGTGAATATAATCAGTAGATGATAATCCTGATATGAAACTTGAGATGTAATTAGATTGTATCAATATTTACTGTATGTTATTGGGTCTCAGGCCGCTCCAGTGAGGTGAGTCTACGTGTAATTGGATTGGTTAATCCTGGATCCTCATTACATTTTGACCTTTTGGGTAATTCAATAAGACCCTGGTAAATGGTATGGATTGAACCTCGTCCACAATGGCTGCTTATTGCTGAGCAATCAGAAATGTTTGTTATTGTGTTTGTGCATGTGTGCTTTGGTCAATGGCTGTATGTTCACCCTAACCATGCAGCCCATAAAAAGTGCAGATCGTTCCTCTGGTTTCCTAAGAGATGGAGAGAAAAGGCCAAAAGCCTGTTTGAGTTAGGGTTAGCTGATTACACTATCCAATAGACCATGGAGCTCCCTCAGGCCACCACACCTCCTGTCATTCCAGGAAGGCTTGGTCCATTGATCTGATAAACAAACATCTCCCTCTCCCATCTGCCTGCATGTCTTGCACGGCGTGCTTTTGTTTGTGTCTTTATTATAGCATTATGTTCTCAAGTTTCTTAACTGTTGAATAAACTGATCTGAGTTAACTAAACAGTGACTTAGTGTGTATGCCCCCCTAACCCCTAACCCAAAAAAACAAAAAAAACATACTATATTACTCTAGTTGTGAGTGTAGGCCTATATTTATTGGTTCGTGTAGGCTACTCACCACACTGACAGAGGGGAATGATGTGTCTGGAAGTGGAAGACCGTTTGTGAGTAGGCAAAATGACTGAGTGTCTTCTTTACCGTGATGGGTTGTTGTTCATTATGCATATAAGGTGGTGGAACTCTGCATAGTGTTTTAGAGCTACTGGCTGTGTTGCAGAATCTCAGATAATGAAACACACACTAGGGGTAGATTGCTGCAGGTGGGAGAATTGGTCCCTATCCTTACATCAAACGAACTCTCTCCCTCACACACACACACACACACACACACACACACACACACACACACACACACACACACACACACACACACACACACACACACACATACACACACACACACCTACACACACACACACACACACGCACACGCACATGCACATGCACAATGATGTTTCAATAAAAAGGATTGAGTGGTTAATAAACTGAGTTTATATGTGCTTACCCCCCCCCCCCCCCCCCTTTACAACCCACACACCGTCATTAGCCCACCTGTCTGCGGGAGGCAGCCGTTGCGCTGCTGGAGGAGCTGGTGCCCATCATCCTGCCTCCCTGACTCGTCTCCTTCTTCCATTTCTTGGTGTTTAGTTCCTTGGGGTCGGAGGGCAGCGGGTTGAGGAAAAGTATCCTGGCGATCAGCCCGTACAGCACCGTGGCCAGCATGAGGGGCAGCACGTAAAACACCGCAAAATCCGTGAAGTAAATGGGCAGGTAGTGGCTCCTGGACACTTTGTAGGCGCAGCTGAGCAGGACAACGTTCTCGTAAATAACTTTTTTCGTGTCGGACAGGAAGAGCCACATGACGCAGTAGACTGAGGTGAGAGCCCACACCAGCATGATGATCTTCTTGGCCCTGGATAAAGTGCACAGGAACTGCGCTTTGATGGGGTGGCAGATGGCGATGTAGCGCTCCACGGTGAAGGCTGTGATGGAGCAGGAGGACGCGTTGATGCCCAGGTACTGGAAGTAGGTGATGCCCAGGCAGCCCACGTAGCCGTACACCCACTGTCCGCACAGGGCGTCGGTGATGTTGGGCAGCCCAGCGGCGGTCAGGACCATCAGGTCAGCCGCTGCCAGGCTCACCAGGTAGCAGTTAGTGGGGGTCCGCATGTGCTTGGTGGTCAGGACCACCAGTATCACCATCACGTTCCCCACTATCCCCACCCCGCATATGAGGGACACCAAAAACACGCTGGCCACTTTGTACTCAGCAGTGTAGTCTGTCCAAACGCCCAGCTGGGTCTGGTTGTCTTGCATCGACGTGTCATTCTCCACAGTCATGTTATCCATGGTGAGGTTTTCCATGGCGGCTAGTCTTTTGGAGACCTCATCAAATAATTCCAAGAAAATTCATTGCAAAAGTCAGGCATCAAAAGTCCAGTGAAAGCCCGATTTTAAGTCCACCAAAAAAAACGTAATTTTCACCCCCCAAAATAACAGGAGCAATGCATTTTCCTCACCATGAAAATTCTGAAGTCGCAAAGCCTTCAAAATAACCGCATATTCCATAAAAATAATAATAAAATGTTTTTTGAATGAGTCCAGCCTCGGTGGTTGGTTGAAGTTATAGCAGAGAGAGGAGGTACAGATCCTAGCCCTGCTCCAGTCTCACTGAACAGACGGTGGAGTCATCATGACTGAGCTCCTCTGCTCCACATGCCTCTGCTGGCGGTGGAGTAACAGACTGACACGGCTGTCAGGGACCCCCCAAACAGACACGCTCCACTCCACACCACAGACTACCCTGACTGAGGAACCCCATCTTGTAGTAAGGACTGAGGAAACAGCATCTCTCTCTCTCTCTCTCTCTCTCTCTCTCTCTCTCTCTCTCTCTCTCTCTCTCTCTCTCTCTCTCTCTCTCTCTCTCTCTCTCTCTCTCTCTCTCTCTCTCTCTCTCCTGTCTCTCTCTCTCTCTCTCTCTCTCTCTCTCTCTCCATAATAGGTCTAGGCCCTAAATGAAGTGGGTAACACAACTTCCACCAATAAGCAGTTAGTTAATGATGAATGAAACAATAATTACTTATTGCTTATTATATTATAGATGTTAGCATCTGATTAGTCCATCATTAGTATTAGTTCAACATTTATATCTGAATTATAAATAAAAAAAGTATATTGTTCTTCTTCTTTTCTTTTCTTTTTTTTGGGGGGGGGATGCAGCTAAGGACCACGGGTCGGATTCGAACCCGGGTCGGCCATGCAAAGCCTTTGTGGTATGCACTCTACCAGGAAGCCCCAGAATAAAAATATAATCTTATGAGTCATTTGTAAAACACATAGCTGATGCTGGTAAAGTTCATGACTTCACATAACTTACATAACATAAAACATACATGTATTACATGTAACATACAAGTTGTAATATTGTTAACTATTTACTCATGTTTTAGAACATTTAGATTTATGTTGTAAATAGGATATAAAAATTAGCTACTCATTTATAAACTTGTTGCAAAGTAGCAATTTATTCCAGTCTATCAAGGATTAATATTATCTTTTAGTACCAGGATGACCCGGCCTTGCCTGCTCTATGACATCACTGATGACATAATCACGGATGACTTCACTGATGACATCATCACTGATGACATCATCACTGAACTTATAGACCAGAACTGCAACGCGTCATCGCACTGCACCGCGCCCCTTTTTGGGGGAATGTGGAAATCCTCTTTGACTCAGGCTGACCAGTCAACCTTAATTTATTCATATATCTCGACCGTTCAGGTTCGGGCAAGGTCGCAAAATAATTAGTAGACATGTTTATCAAACCAAAAAAACACTTGAACCCGAAATTAATGAATTGGTATTTTGTCTATGCTAGCTAAAAACACGGCAAAAATACCATCACAACAACGCTATTCATTCTTTCTATCCCCCAAAAAGGGGCGCGGCCTTGACGCTTTGGATGTGCAGTTCTGGTCTATAGCCTCAGCCAGGAAGGATGATGTCATCACATCATTACGTAATTAGGGTAATCACCTAATTAAAAAAATCTGGCTCCGTCAGGTCACTCGCACGGGTGCTCTTTACACGAGTGCTCTTTACACCCCCTGAAAGTTTCAGCCCGATCGCATGTAAAATGGCATAGCTGTGGCCGGCCACAATTGTGCTCACACACACACACACACACACACACACACACAGACACACACACACACACACACACACACACACACACACACACACACACACACACACACACAGACACACACACACACACACACACACACACACACACACACACACACACACAGACACACACACACACACACACACACACACACACACACACACGGACACGGACACTTCTCATCCTTATTATAGGATTAAGAAGTAGATAGAAGTAGATAGTGGACCCATGGGAGTTGGACCCCCCACCAAAATTCTGCTCACTCACACGCACACACACACGCACTTCTCATTCTTATTACTAGCAATCTCGCACGCTACACGCAATCGTTTCCTAGGCTTGCGGCCTCACCCACCCTGCAGCTCGTCCACTGCGCGTCGCATACGCAGCTCACCCGCTATGGGCCTCACCTGCTCTATGACATCACAGATGACATCATCACTGATGACATCATTCATCACTGAACTTATAGCCTCAGCCAGGAAGGATGACATCACTGATGACATCACTTATGACATCACATCATTGGGGGCGGCATTAGCTCAGGAGGTAGAGCTGTCGCCTCGGAATCGGAAGGTTCCCGGTTCGAGGCTGGCTCCTCCCGGCAGTGTGCCGAAGTGTCCTTGAGCAAGACACTGAACCCCCTAACTGCTCCCGACGAGCAGTTAGCGCCCTGCATGGCTGCAGACGCCGTCGGTGTGTGAATGGGTGAATGTGAGGTATTCATGTAAAAGCGCTTTGGGTAGTCGATAGACTATATAAAATGCGCTCTATAAATACAGTCCATTTACCATTTACCATTAGGTAATTAGGGCAATTACCTAATTAATTCCTGAAAGTTTCAACCAAATCGCACGTAAAGTGGCATAGCTGTGGCTGGCCAAAATTATGCTCACTCACACTCACACACACACACACACACACACACACACACACACACACACACACACACACACACACGCACGGACACTTCTCATTCTTATTGCATTCTTATTGCTCCCCAAAAAAAGTCCTGGCACAATGTCATAATGGAATGGATGTATCCCCAGTGAATACTGTATGCTGCCCACATGTTTTTTTGTTTTTTTTTACCTACTTATTTTGTTTGTCATAACATGTCTGAGCTGTTCTGTTCTGAGTTGTTTATGTAAAATAATATTCTTTACAAAAAAGTGTCCCTCGATGCGTTGCTTGGATCTCTGATGCCCTTCTTCAGCATATCATATCATAGATGAATATCATACTATAGGAGAATATGAATAAATAAGGCCATAAAGAACAATAAGGCCACTATAAACCCACAATTGACCGCAGACACAATTAAGGCCTGATATGAATATTACAGGAATATTATCGGAGCTAAAAGCACCATAAAGTATAATACGGTCACTATATCTGTTATTTAGCTACCACAGTCCTATTGGAATATTTTAAGAATATTCCATTGATTTTTCAGTAGAATATTGCTGCCTGCACCTTCTAAACCTACACTTTTCTGAAGAATGTTTTACAGAGTCTTACTCCTTTATTCATAGTCCTATATTCCAGTGTTTCCCAAAGAGGTGATGTGGAACTGGCAGTAAAAAATAGTCAGGAATGTTAATTCATGCACAAATTCACTCTTCTTACAATTTATACATAGGACCTGTAGCTGTAGGGTCGCGAGGATTTGTCATTTTAGGTCCCCAGGAAAAAGTTTGGGAACCACTGCTCTATTCTAATGTGTACAGTGGATTTCAGTGTTCAGGTGCCAGCAAAACATGCGAGACAGTCATGTTTGAAATATCAAACTCAGTGTGAGGTAGTCTTTATATAACAGAAAAATACTACTGTATGGCGTTGTATTTCCAGAATGCTCACAGCATGATTTGAATTGATATCATTACATAAAGGATAATAGCCTAAACATGTCCTACTGTTTTACTCTTTGTGGACGACATGTCAGTTTAACTCATTTGTTCTGCAATTTAGCACTATTGCCTCTGTTGGAAGTGGCTGACTTTCATCTGAACACGTGTTAAATCTAGCAGGGAAATGAAGATTTAGGATAATGGGGTTATCCACAGCTGCGAGTTCAGTATAGCCTACTGTAGAAACGGAAGCACCCTGGGGTGTCTCTCTCTCTCTCATGCTGTCTACCTGCACCCAGATGATTGCTGAGGTGTCAGTGAGAAGGGAAGGAAATGAGGTTCACACTGTTCAGTTTGATTACACTATCGCAATGTAGAGAAGGGGGGTGGGTGTGAACACAGCTAACACAGCACCCTTGGGTGGCGTCACAATGATTCACATGGCCCTAGGCTAGGGTAAACACCTGTAACATTGGGAAGTGGAGATTGTGTGTGTGTGTGTGTGTGTGTGTGTGTGTGTGTGTGTGTGTGTGTGTGTGTGTGCGTGTGCGTGTGCGTGTGTGTGTGTGTGTGTGTGTGTTGCATGATGGAGCTGTCTCTCAGAGGCAGAAAAAGTGTGTGTGTGTGTGTGTGTGTGTGTGTGTGTGCGTGTGCGTGTGCGTGTGCGTGTGCGTGTGCGTGTGTGTGTGTGTGTGTATGTTGCCTTTCTCAGTAGGAGAGGCAGAAAAAGTCCTTTACTGTCTACACCAGTGATACACAACTTGCGATGGAATTGCATTTTCATTTCTTTTCTTTTCTTTTTTTACAGTGCACCTGAACGCAAAATGCAAGATGCCACTGTAGTGTTCTCAATGGAGATGGAAAGGTCAGTGAGGGGACAGTCTTTCCCGGGGAGGAAGAGTAGCTCTGTTTTCCCAAGATTCAGCTTGAGATGGTGGGCAGACATCCAAGCACCAATGTCTTTGAGGCATGCATCGATACGTGCCTCGATTTGGGTGTCTGAGGGGGGGAAAGAGAGGTAGAGCTGAGTGTCGTCCGCTAGCCAGCTAGCCAGCTAGCCTCCTAGCCTCACAAACGGGAGCTCCGCATCACAATACCCAGAGTGCCTTGCAAGATACAAGATACTTTATTAATGCCACACAACAATGTTGGTGGTAATTGTTAGGTACAGCATGGTAGCTCAGCTTCAGTGCAAGAAGTAGACAAACAGACACAACACCATAAACATTACAGCACGCACAGAGAAACATACAGCAGCAGAGAAAAGTAAGTCCGGATTGGGGGGGGGGGCTAGCAGGGGGAGTTTAGAGTTCTGATTGCTGTTGGGAAGAAGCTGTTTTTAAACCGGGTGGTTTTGGTGGATATGGCCCTGTAGCGTCTTCCAGATGGAAGGAGTTGGAAGAGGTGGTGAGCTGGATGGGAGGGGTCTCTGATGATTTTGGCTGTCCGGTTGGAGGTGCAGTAGTGTTTACTGTCGTCTCCTGCTAGTGACGTCATCAGTATAGGACGAATCAGCGTGACATCACTTGCCACCCAGAAATGCGGAACCCCGCGGCAGTTAACTAGTATGAGTTGTGCCAAACAAACGTTAATATCTCAAAAACTATACATCACATCGCTTACATTTTGACATTCTGAGTGAGAGCAGAATTAGCTCAAGAGTTTGATGTAGAATATATGCATGTCGTGTTAAAGTTGTGTGAACTGTCGCAGTTTTTAAAATGTAAACAGGGTCAGCCGGCTAGTCAGACACTCAAGCCTCCCAAAGCTCAGGCTCCATAGAGTTCCATTGCCGTTGCCACCCAGTGACGCGGTATGTTTACCAAAATGCTGCTCGACTGATCCCTTGTATATGACAGCTAGTTTGCCGTTTGCTGCCTACCGAAATGGAAACATTAGCGTTTAGCACAAGCATTAGCCAAAGTTAGCTAGCTAACTGTTGTTACATTCAAAAAGAAGCAATGTGAGACAAACTGTGAACTATGATCAAATCAATTTATTTAGCGTAGCAACATGTCAACTCTGTAGCTCTAGGAAGTAACCCATATCAACCCGCCCCCAGCAGCCTACAGGCTACCTTCCACATGGCTTGCTGTTACTCACACATAGAATTAGACAATATAGAACACACATCACACTAACGTGAGCTGTTTGTTTGTCACCAAGCCTGTGTTGCTATCTGACATGTTCAGTTCTGCGTTGGCTCTGTGCAGGGAGCCAAGTGTATGATTTCTGAATAACAGCCATTTAAATTGGAGTTGTTTATTCCTTTCATATTGCCATACTTTCATATTGCCAACTATAACCGTTTTATAAAAGCAATAGATCACTTCAGGCCGTGATATATGCTCATTATACCACACCTAAAGGTGAAGCACGACCCTTAGGTGTGGTATAATGAGCATATACCACAGCCTGCATGATCTATTGCTTAATTATACCATAAGACTACTCTTGCATATATTTAGTTCACCCAAAAATCGGCCAGTATTTGTACATTATCACTTAACCTCTGCTGCTTGAGTTGGGGGTAACAGTTATCGTTATCTATCCCAGAGTGGTGTTGGATTTCAGATAAGCACATGGCTCTGACATCACTCTTTATCATACAGTAAGGATGCCAGTTAGCAGATGGGCATCACTTTTATGACATCAACAATGGCTGAGTTTCCCAACAAAGAAGCTTCTTAAGAGTTAAGAAGCTTCTTAAGGAGTTAAGAAGCTTCTTAAGGAGTTAAGAAGGCTCCAAAGAAGTGTTTCCCAAACACCTTCTTAACAGAAGAGAAGAAGAAGAAAGAAAAAAAAGACTCTTAAGAAGCATCTTAACTGGAGCTGTCCACCATCTCGATGTGAGAGGTCCTCTGCGGCCCACTAGATGGCACTCTGAGCCCACCAGTGGGCCACGACCCAGTGGTTGAGAAACACTGTTGGAGAATAACCTAATTGTGGTCATGTTAAACAAGAACTTCTTCTATTAAACATTATTTATTTCAGACATGGACTGCAGTTCAAATTGCTTTATATACACAGCATACAACAAAATTGCGAGAAACACTACAGAATTTAAGCGACCTTGGGTTCTGTGAAAGGTGCTATATAAATCCACAAGATTCTTATTATAAAAGGAATCCATTCTGATTAGAGGAATATAGCCTACGGTAAAACATTTAAAACACAGGGGAGATTTTCAAGTGTTCCCCAATTTTAAACACTAAAGGGTGCATGAAAGAAAGGAAAAGGGGAAAAACACAAGAGGAACATTGGACACAAGTATCTCATTTTGCCTGACGCGGCTGGATCTGCCAGTGTTTCGTCATTAAGAAGGTGTTAAGAATGCCCCAGACCCTTCTTACAAAACCTTCTTAACAAAAGATCATCTTAGCGCTAAGAAGCTTTTGGGAAACGCAGCCTTCTTAACGGAAGATAATTTTAGGCTAAGAAGCAATCGGGAAATGCGTTGGCTTCTTACGGGAGCCTTAAGAAGGGTCAAAGAAGCTTCTTAGCGCTAAGAAGCTTTTGGGAAACGCATGAAAGATCATCTTAGGCTAAGAAGCAATTGGGAAACGCGTTTGCTTCCTAAGGGGGCCTTAAGAAGGGTTAAAGAAGCTTCTTAGCGCTAAGAAGCTTTTGGGAAACCCAGCCAATATCTTTAGTAAAACCAGCAATACACTTATTTTAGCTTTATTGTGTACCTACATTGAGTCACCTGACCTCTGCTGGTTTGTCTCCTCTGATCTGTGACTCCTGCCTACATTTAGCGCATCTTTTCAGAAATCACAGGACTGATGGCTGTGTATAGGAGCCTTTTTAAATGTCTATATTCAGTTGAACTC